>NC_092724.1:138954733-139255149 GCF_047496885.1 Scyliorhinus torazame | reverse complement strand
CGGTTGAAGGCCTGGTGAGCCTCGGCCATTAGGGGAAAAAGAGTGGATTGAATGAGTGGGCGGGCCTTGTCCGCATAATTTGGGACCCACTGGGCGTAGTAAGAAAAGAACCCCAGGGCCTTGGGGCAGTGGGGGAGGGGGAGTTCCATGAGGGGGCGCATGCGGTCAGGATCGGGCCCCAGAACGCTGTTCTGGACCACATGGTCGAGGATGGCTAAGCGGTTTGTGCGCTTCTCCTTGCTTTATGATAGGTTAAGGAGAGTGGCGGTGTGGAGAAATTTGGCAAGGTTGGCGACATGGTCCTGCTGATCGTGGCTGCAGATGGCGACATTGTCCAGGTACGGGAAAGTGGCCCGCAGCCCGTACCCGTCAATCATTCGGTCCATTTCCCGTTGGAAACCGAGACCCTGTTGGTGATGCCAAAGGGAACCCTAAGAAAGTGGTAAAGGTGGCCATCTGCCTCGAAGGCAGTGTATGGGCGGTCCACCCTACGGATGGGGAGCTGGTGGTAGGCGGATTTCAGGTCCACAGTTGAGATGACCCGGTACTGTGCAATCTCAGTGCGTCGAGCTGCGTGTACCTATTGATGGTCTGGCTGTAGTCCACGACCATCCTGTGTTTCTCCCCAGTTTTCACAACTACCACTTGGGCTCTCCAGGGGCTGCTGCTGGTCTCGATGATGACTTCCCGAAGCAGTCGCTGGACATCGGACCTGATGAAGGTCCTGTCCTGGGCGCTGTACCGTCTGCTCCTGGTGGCGACGGGTTTGCAATCCGGGGTTAAGTTTGCAAATAGGGAAGGTGGGTCGACCTTTAGGGTTGCGAGGCCGCACACAGTAAGGGGTGGTAGGGGCCCGCCGAATTTCAGTGTTAGGCTCTGGAGGTTGCACTGGAAGTCCAGGCCGAGTAGCAGGGCAGCGCAGAGGTTGGGGAGGACGTAGAGGCGGAAGCCGCTGAGCTCCACACCCTGGACAATGAGAGTGGCGATGCAGTACCACCGGATCGCCACGGAGTGGGACCCGGAGGCCAGGGAGATTCTCTGGTTGGCGGGGTGTACCGCGAGGGAGCAGCGCCTTACCGTATCGGGATGGATGAAGCTCTCGGTGCTCCCGGAGTCCAGCAGGCAGGAGATCTCATGCCCATCGATTTTCACGTTGGTAGAGGCCGTTGCGAGGTTGCGTGGACGGGACTGGTCAATCGTGACCGAGGCGAGACGCGGCTGGTCGTCGATGGTGGCAGACAATGGGGTGCCTGGGAGTCATGGGTCCTGGTATGATGGCAGCGCCCACGGGCCGCACGTGTCGTGGGGGAAACAAGATGTCGGTGCCTGATGATCTTGGGGAGGACAAGATGGCGGCGCCCACGGGCTGCACGTGGTGGGGGTCGAACAAGATGGCGGCGCCCACGGGCCGCACGTGGTCCGGGGAGGGGAAGATGGCGGCGCCCACTGGCCGTACGTGGGGGGGCTCGGAACTATTGCGGTGACTGCGCAGGCCTGGCACACCACAGCGAAGTGTCCCTTCTTGCCGCAGGCCTTGCAAAGGGCGCTCCGGGCCGGGCAGCGTTGCCGGGGTTGTTTTGGCTGCCCACAGAAGTAACATTTGGAGCCCCCGGGTTTGGTTGGCTGCCGCGCGGCACAGGCGTGGGGTTGGCTGAGTGGGGTCCCCGATGGGGCGCCCATCTGCGGAGCCCACGATGCGTAGGAGGGGTGGACCGCGCGGCCGAGGGTGTAGGCCTGGATGTTGCCCGAAACGACCGTCAGCGAGAGCGCTAGCTTTGTGGTTGCCGCGAGGTCGAGCGTGGCCCCTTCTAAGAGGCGCTGGCGGATGTAATCGGACCCTATCCCCGTAACAAAAGCGTCTCTCATGAGCAAGTTCGAGTGTTCCGTGGCCATGACGGCCTGACAGTCACAGTCTCTAACTAGGGGAATCAGGGCACGCCAGAAATCTTCCACTGACTCACCAGGAAGTTGACTACGAGCGGAGAGGATGCGTCTGGCGTAGAGCGTGTTAGTCCGCTGAGCGTAATTTTCCTTCAGTAGCGCCATGCCGTTTTCGTAGGTCGGCGCGTCCTGGATAAGTGTAAAAACGTTGGAGCTCAGCCGCATGTAAAGGATCTGAATCGTCTGAGCTTCTGGAATTGGGTCTGGCGCAGACCCGATGTACGCTTCGAAACAGGCTAGCCAGTGTTCAAAATCCTTTTTGGCGTTGTCTGATTGCGGATCCAGCTGCAGGCGATCCGGCTTGATGTTGAGGTCCATCTTCTGAAAACCTTAGTGCAATAAATTGATGCACGATCAATTACACAAAGACGAGAGTTGGATGCAATCGAGGCTTTATTACACTAAGATGTGTGGCCTCCTACAGCAGCTGGCGAAATGGCTCCTGTACGAGGAGCACGCATATTTATACTCCGCCTACTGGGCGGAGACAGCAGGCAGGGAACTACCCCTGTACCTGTAGTACAGGGCCTTACCACAAAGCACCTAATATATACATCAGTGGTGACTACCACACTGGGGCAAAGTTTTAGAGCTGTATTAGAGCTTGGAGCAAGGGGTGGGGAGGACACAGAGAAAAGGAAGGCCTGACAAGAGAGGTTGAAAGACAGAAGGAGGGCCACTCTCCCAGGGCCAAAGGGAATGGTGATGGGGCAAGAAAAGAAAGAAATAAATAAAAAATGTACTGAGGGCTGAATGAAAGGAAAATTCCTTCAGTCGACGACAGTGAAAGGCAGGGTGAAGAGGTGGAAAGCATAAGCAATGTAAATGAGCTGAAAACTGGGAGCCTGCCGACAAGTGAGTCTTTGGAGGCAGAAGGTGGGGAGGGGGGGTGGGAAAGGAGGCTGCCTGTTGTAAGGTCCTCTCCCTCTTTAGGGGCATCTTAGGGCATTAAGTGGTATGTTGCCACCTTCCCCATGGTAGCTCTAGGGTGCAGCAATCAAGACTGACAGGAAGACATGAGCTCCTGTCAGCATCTGCAGACGACAAGGAGCGAAGCAAGCTGCAGGGTTCCTGGTGGGAAATTGTGATCCGGGGCGAAATTCTCCGGAAACGGCGCGATGTCCGCCGACTGGCGCCCAAAAGGGCGCAAATCAGACGGGCATCGCGCCGCCCCAAAGGTGCGGAATCCTCCGCATCTTTGGGGGCCGAGCCCCAACCTTGAGGGGCTAGGTCGGCGCCGGACGAATTTCCGCCCCGCCAGCTGGCGGGAAAGGCCTTTGGTGCCCCGCCAGCTGGCGCGGAAATGACATCTCCGGGCGGCGCATGCGCGGGAGCGTCAGCGGCCGCTGATGGCATTCCCGCGCATGCGCATTGGAGGGAGACTCCTCTGCCTCCGCCATGGTGGAGATCGTGGCGGATTGGTGGGCCCCGATCGTGGGCCAGGCCACAGTGGGGGCACCCCCCGGGGCCAGATCGCCCCGCGCCCCCCCAGGACCCCGGAGCCCGCCCGCGCCGCCTTGTCCCGCCGGTAAGGTAGGTGGTTTAATTTACGCCGGTGGGACAGGCATTTTAGCGGCGGGACTTCGGCCCATCCGGGCCGGAGAATCGAGCGGGGCGGGGGGGGGCGCCAACCGGCGCGCCGCGAATCCCGCCCTGCCGAATATCCGGTGCCGGAGACTTCGGCAACCGGCGGGGGCGGGATTCACGCCAGCCCCCGGCGATTCTCCGACCTGGCGGGGGGTCGGAGAATCTCGCCCCAGGATGGTGAGATGAGAGCTGGTTCCACAAGCCCAGTTTCCCACTGAAAATGCCAGGAGGGAAATACTCCCTGTGCCTGGCTGTCCGTAATTCCAATAAAACAGAAGCAAAAAAGCCGCAATGATCAGCCTTGCTGCGAAAAGAAACTATTTAAGTGGGACATGTTTTCAAGAGACTCTCTACCAACGAGCGAAATGTCAAAATTCATTTGATTTGATTCCTGGTGGGCGAAGATCCAAGGTCTTGTGGGCTAAGATCCAAGGATAATGGGGTGAGCAGTGACACCACATGGACTGTAGAATGGAGCAGGGTCAGCCAAACGTTCTCAGGATAGGTGACAAATGTGACCTTGTCAGCACGCACCCCCTAACGACCCCACATCTTGACAGCAACTCATTCAAAACGAGATCATCAAAAGCCTGAATTTCATTTGTTTGTGGTTGGAAATCTGTCAAGTAAAACTGAAAAAAAAGAAAATGACACCACATTGGCCTGTGCAGCTCGTGTTAAATTGAAACTCTGCTGCAGGAATTCCTGTTTGGAAATCTACAGTATTCCCCTGTGGCTCAGCAAGTTGAGCGAGTGGCTGAGTTACGCAGATCAGGGTGGAGTAAGTACAATGCCGGCCAGACAAACAGCGGGCGGGATTTTACGGAACCCACCCACCGAGGGTGACCCCCGCGATGGGTTCCCTGGAGGCGGGACAAGCGAACCACGCAAAACGGCAGGACCGGAAGATTCCACCAGTGGCCAATCCCAGTGACCAATCCCATACCACCTCTGCCGTCGGAAAACACAACGGTGGGGGGGGGGGGGGGGGGGGGGCAGATTGTCCTGCCCAGCGTTCCTATATTTAAAAAAACACCTCATGAAATGTCTTAAAATGATAGGGAGAACTGAGCACCTTTCACAACTTCAAAACGTGCCAAAGCCCTCAACAACCAATGAAATACTTTTTGAAGTGTAATCACTGTGGCAAGGTTAGACATTAATCCATGACTTGTCAGCAGAACTCCCCAAACCTCCTTTACAGCAAAATAGAAATGTGTGTTCTTTCATTTATCGTTTTATTTCTTCTTCAAAGGACCCTACCTTCCCCCCCCCCCCACCCGCCCACAAATTTTAATTACCTTTCCTCGCAGATATTTCTTTCCGTCATGTTACCCTCTGTTTCCTTGGTTCAGTCTGGAGATGCTTTCATTATCTCTGCAATTATTTCTCAGGAGAGGCACTAGGTCCAGGGCACAAGCATAAATGGCTCTGGGTCACCTTTATCTTGGGACGCAACTAGCACAGACAAAAAGTGAGAAAAAAAGACGTAACTGTTAGTGTTGTTGAAAGAAAAAACAGAACATTCTTAATTAAGCTCAGATAATGTCAGCATCTGTGCATAAAACGATAACGGCTGTGAATCAGGGGACAAACGTTAGAGACCAGTGAGGGCGAGATACAGGTCTCGCCGAGAGGAGTGAGGCGGGCGACTTGCGATCGGCCCAGTGCCCGTCTTGGAGCCTGATTTGAGGCTCTTGCACGATTCATCAGTTGCACCCGGATCTGTGCTGGGGGGCAGCGGGGTCGCTAAATCACACCCAACATTTCAGTAGCCATTTGCAGGTAAGTAAATGTGGGGGAAACCCAGCAAAGTGGGGCTAAAGTCAAGGAACTGATTTTCAATTAGTAAATTCAGGAATTAGGAAACTCTTCCGAGTTTTTACAGATGCACCATAGAAAGCATCCTATCGGGCTGCATCACAGTCTGGTATGGCAACTGCTCGGCCCAAAGCCGTAAGAAACTTACGCCCAGTCCATCACACAAACCTGCCTCCCATCCATTGACTCTGACTGCACCTCCCACTGCCTGGGGAAAGTGGGCAGCATAATCAATGACCCCCTCCCACCCGAGTTATTCTCTCTTCCAACCTCTTCCATCGGGCACGAAATGCAAAAGTCTGAGACACGCACCAACAGATTCAAAAACATTTTTCCCGCTGTTACCACACTCCTGAATGACCCTCTTATGGACTGAACTGATTTCTCCACACACCTTCTCTACTGAGTAGTACTACACTCCGTATGCTGCATCCGATATCTGAATCATAGAACCATAGAATGTACAATGCAGAAGGAGGCCCATCTATTGTATGTCCTATGCTTTTCCATGTATGGAACGATCTGTCTGCACGGTAGGCAGAACAATA
The DNA here is from genome assembly GCF_047496885.1 of Scyliorhinus torazame. NCBI lineage: Eukaryota > Metazoa > Chordata > Chondrichthyes > Carcharhiniformes > Scyliorhinidae > Scyliorhinus > Scyliorhinus torazame. The sequence continues at coordinate 139,249,252 of NC_092724.1, read as the reverse complement.
CTTTTCATTCTACCTCGGAATATGTGACAATAAACCCAAACCCAAATTCAGTAGTAAGGGTGTAAAAATGAGGTTGATAAATTGCCACCCAGTTAACACTGATAGGTCTATTGCTGGGTGTCGAAGTGCCTTCCTAAAACAAATTATAGGCCTGTTTCGCATGTAAACCAGGCTCGTAGTTCAGACACTATTGCAACTTTAAATAATCCATCGGCATTCGACACACATGCTTCACCCCTCTGCAATAGCAATCTAATTAGGAAATGGGCTGAAGTATTTCTTTTTTTTAAAATATATTTTTATTAAAGTTTTCGAACACAATTTTTCCCCCTTACAAATCAACAAAAATGGTAACATGATAACTGATAGATAACATTGTTAAAATAAAATAGTGAACTAACAAAATAACACAAAATAGTGCTCCCCCCCGCCCCCTCACCCCATCTAGAACACAGACAATTTACCCGCCCCCCCTTCCCTCCCCCCCCCCCCCCCCCCCCCCCTCTGGGCTGCTGCTGGCTATCTATTTTCCCCCTAACGTTCCGCTAGATAGTTGAGGAACGGTTGCCACCGCCTGGTGAACCCCTGAGCCAATCCTCTCAGCGCAAACTTCATCCGCTCCAGTTTTATGAACCCCGCCATATCGTTTATCCAGGCCGCCACGCCGGGGGGGTTTCGCTTCCTTCCACATGAGTAAAATCCTACGCCAGGCTACTAGGGATGCAATGGCCACAATATCGGCCTCTTTCGCCTCCTGCACTCCCGGCTCATCCGCCACCCCAAATATAGCTAACCCCCAGCTTGGCTTGACCTGGACCTTCACCACCTTCGAGATCACTCCCGCCACTCCCCTCTAATACCCCTCCAGTGCTGGACACGACCAAACCATATGTGTGTGGTTCGCCGGGCTTCCCCCGCACCTCCCGCATTTGTCCTCCACTCCGAAGAATCTGCTCAACCTCGCTCCCGTTATGTGTGCTCTATGTAGCACCTTAAATTGGACCAGGCTAAGCCTGGCACATGAGGAAGAGGAATTTACCCTACTTAGGGCATCAGCCCACAAACCCTCCTCAATCTCCTCCCCGAGCTCTTCTTCCCATTTTCCCTTCAGTTCTTCTACCAGCTCCTCCCCCTCTTCTCTCATCTCCTGGTATATCTCTGACACTTTGCCCTCCCCGACCCACACCCCCGAAAGCACCCTGTCCTGGATCCCTTGTGTCGGGAGCAGTGGAAATTCCCTCACCTGTTGTCTCGTGAACGCTCTCACCTGCATATACCTAAAGATATTCCCCGGGGGCAGCTCATGCTTTTCCTCTAGCACTCCCAAGCTCACAAACGTCCCATCTATAAATAAGTCTCCCACTCTCCTAATTCCTGCCCGGTGCCAGCTCTGGAACCCTCCGTCCAACCTCCCTGGGGCAAACCTATGGTTGTTCCTGATCGGGGACCACACCGAGGCTCCCAACACACCCCTCTGTCGCCTCCATTGCCCCCAGATACTTAATGTTGCCGCCACCACTGGGTTCTTGGTAAACTTTTTCAGGGAGAGCGGTAGTGGCGCCGTCACCAGCGCTTTTAAGCTCGTTCCTTTGCAGGACGCCATCTCCAGCGTTTTCCACGCCGCCCCCTCTCCCTCTATCATCCACTTACGGATCATCGCCACGTTGGCGGCCCAGTAGTAGTCGCCCAAATTCGGCAACGCCAGTCCCCCTCTGTCTCTGCTACGTTGCAGGAACCCCATCCTTACCCTCGGGGCCTTTTCTTTTGAAAAAAGGCCTTAGTGATCAATATAGGGAGACATTGGAACACAAATAGGAACCGCGGGAGGACCATTATCTTAATCGCCTACACTCTGCCCGCCAGTGACAGCGGCTGCATATCCCACCTTTTGAAATCCTCTTCCATTTGTTCCACCAGTCGTGTCAGATTGAGTCTGTGTAAGGTTCCCCAGCTCCTGGCTATCTGAATCCCCAGGTATCGGAAGTTTCTTTGCACTCTCCTTAGCGGCAGGCCATCTATCCCTCTACTCTGGTCCCCAGGGTGTATCACGAAAAGCTCACTCTTTCCCATGTTAAGCCTATATCCCGAGAAATTCTCCCAGAGTTCTCCCTGAGTCCCAAATTCTCCCTGAGTTCTCCCAGTGAGCCAGAGAAGACAGAGCCAGGAGTGAGACACAGCTAAGAGTGAGTTTGGGAATTTGAATCTAGGTGGGAATTCGAAGCTGGGTGGGGAGGAAGTGCTTTTTATCCCTGGTAAGTGACTGGTAAGTAGTGTTTCTGTTTTTCTGTTTCTTTTCATTGGTATATTTATTTATTTTTTCTTTGTTGTTTCTTTTGTTGAAATTGTAGTTGTTGAGGTTAACCGAAGGTTTAAGACATGGCAGGTGATCTCAGACCCGTGTCATGCTCCTCGTGTGCGATGTGGGAGCTCAGGGACACGTCCACTGTCCCTGGCTCCTTCACGTGCAAGAAGTGTGTCCAGTTGCAGCTCCTGTTAGACCGCTTGACGGCTCTGGAGCTGCGGATGGACTCACTTTGGAGCATCCGCGATGCTGAGGACGTCATGGATAGCACGTTTAGCGAGTTGGTCACACCGCAGGTGAAAGGTACTGAGGGAGATAGAAAATGGGTGACCAAAAGACAGAGCAAGGGTAGGAAGGCAGTGCAGGTGTCCTCTGCGGTCATCTCCCTGCAAAACAGATATACCGCTTTGGATACTGTTGAGGGAGATGGCTCACCAGGGGAAGGCAGCAGAAGCCAGGTTCATGGCACCGTGGCTGGCTCTGCTGCGCAGCTGGGCAGGAAGAAGAATGGCAGGGCTATAGTGATAGGGGACTCAATTGTAAGGGGAATAGACAGGCGGTTCTGCGGACGCAATCGAGACTCCAGGATGGTATGTTGCCTCCCTGGTGCAAGGGTCAAGGATGTCTCGGAGCGGCTGCAGGACATTCTGGAGGGGGGGGGGGTGAACGGCCAGCTGTCGTGGTGCACATAGGCACCAACGATATAGGTAAAAAATGGGACGAGGTCCTACAAGCTGAATTTAGGGAGCTAGGAGTTAAACTAAAAAGTAGGACATCAAAGGTAGTAATCTCAGGATTGCTACCAGTGCCACGGGCTAGTCAGAGTAGGAATGACAGGATAGAGAGGATGAATGCGTGGCTCGAGAGATGGTGCAAGAGGGAGGGATTCAAATTCCTGGGACATTGGAACCGGTTCTGGGGGAGGTGGGACCAGTACAAACCGGATGGTCTGCATCTGGGCAGGACTGGAACCGATGTCCTAGGGGGGGGTGTTTGCTAGAGCTGTTGGGGAGAGTTTAAACTAATGTGGCAGGGGGATGGGAACCGATGCAGGAAGTTGGAAGGTAGTAAAACAGGGACAGAAATAAAAGGCAGTAAGGGGGAAAGTGTAAGGCAGAGAAGCCATAGTCAAAAATCAAAAAGGGCGACAGTACAAGGTACAGTGACTGAGGGGAGCTCAGTGAATAGGACCAGAAATACTAAAAGAAATAAAACGGGAAGTGAAAACATTAATGGTAAGCGACGCGGCAGGTTGTTACATGAAGATATGGGTTCAACGACAAGGAAAATTAGGAGAAAGGTTAAGAGGAAATATCACTTAGGCGAGGTTACTGATCGAGGTGTTAAGATTCAGAACAGAGGTACAAAAGCCAACAGAAGTGTACTTTACCTGAATGCTCGTAGTATTCGGAATAAGGTAAATGAGTTGATGGCGCAAATCATCGTGAATGACTATGATTTAGTGGTCATTACTGAAACATGGTTAAAGGATGGTCACGACTGGGAGTTAAATATCCGAGGGTATCAAACTTTTCGGAAGGACAGAGTGGATGGTAAGGGAGGTGGTGTAGCTCTGTTATTTAAGGATGACATCCGGGCAACAGTAAGGGATGACATCGGTGCTATGGAGGATAAGGTTGAATCCATTTGGGTGGAAATCAGGAATAGGAAGGCGAAAAAGTCACTGATAGGAGTAATCTATAGGCCACCAAATAGTAACATTATGGTGGGGCAGGCAATAAACAAAGAAATAACAGATGCATGTAGAAATGGTACAGCAGAAATGGTCCATGGGGGATTTTAATCTACATGTTGATTGGTTTAACCAGGTCGGTCAAGGCAGCCTTGAGGAGGAGTTTATAGAATGAATCCGTGATAGTTTCCTAGAACAGTATGTATTGGAACCTATGAGGGAACAAGCGGTCCTAGATCTGGTCCTGTGTAATGAGACAGGATTGATTCAGGATCTCATAGTTAGGGATCCTCTTGGAAGGAGCGATCACAATATGGTGGAATTTAAAATACAGATGGAGGGTGAGAAGGTAAAATCAAGCACTAGTGTTTTGTGCTTAAACAAAGGAGATTACAAAGGGATGAGAGAAGAACTAGCTAAGGTAGACTGGGAGCAAAGACTTTATGGTGAAACAGTTGAGGACCAGTGGAGAACCTTCCAAGTGATTTTTCACAGTGCTCAGCAAAGGTTTATACCAACAAAAAGGAAGGACGGTAAAAAGAGGGGAAATCGACCGTGGATATCTAAGGAAATAAGGGAGAATATCAAATTGAAGGAAAAAACATACAAAGTAGCAAAGATCAGTGGGAGACTAGAGGACTGGGAAATCTTTAGGGGGCGACAGAAAGCTATTAAAAAATCTATAAAGAAGAGTAAGATAGATTATGAGAGTAAACTTGCTCAGAATATAAAAACAGATAGTAAAAGTTTCTACAAATACATAAAACAAAAAAGAGTGGCTAAGGTAAATATTGGTCCTTTAGAGGATGAGAAGGGAGATTTAATAATGGGAGATGAGGAAATGGCTGAGGAACTGAACAGGTTTTTTGGGTCGGTCTTCACAGTGGAAGACACAAATAACATGCCAGTGACTGATGGAAATGAGGCTATGACAGGTGAGGACCTTGAGAGGATTGTTATCACTAAGGAGGTAGTGATGGGCAAGCTAATGGGACTAAAGGTAGACAAGTCTCCTGGACCTGATGGAATGCATCCCAGAGAGCTAAAAGAGATGGCTAGGGAAATTGCAAATGCGCTAGTGATAATTTACCAAAATTCACTAGACTCTGGGGTGGTCCCGGCGGATTGGAAATTAGCAAACGTGACACCACTGTTTAAAAAAGGAGGTAGGCAGAAAGCGGGTAATTATAGGCCAGTGAGCTTAACTTTGGTAGTAGGGAAGATGCTGGAATCTATCATCAAGGAAGAAATAGCGAGGCATCTGGATGGAAATTGTCCCATTGGGCAGACGCAGCATGGGTTCATAAAGGGCAGGTCGTGCCTAACTAATTTAGTGGAATTTTTTGAGGACATTAACAGTGCGGTAGATAACGGGGAGCCAATGGATGTGGTATATCTGGATTTCCAGAAAGCCTTTGACAAGGTGCCACACAAAAGGTTGTTGAATAAGATAAAGATGCATGGCATTAAGGGGAAAGTAGTAGCATGGATAGAGGATTGGTTAATTAATAGAAAGCAAAGAGTGGGGATTAATGGGTGTTTCTCTGGTTGGCAATCAGTAGCTAGTGGTGTCCCTCAGGGATCAGTGTTGGGCCCACAACTGTTCACAATTTACATAGATGATTTGGAGTTGGGGACCAAGGGCAATGTGTCCAAGTTTGCAGACGACACTAAGATAAGTGGTAAAGCAAAAAGTGCAGAGGATACTGGAAGTCTGCAGAGGGATTTGGATAGGCTAAGTGAATGGGCTAGGGTCTGGCAGATGGAATACAATGTTGACAAATGTGAGGTTATCCATTTTGGTAGGAATAACAGCAAAAGGGATTATTATTTAAATGATACAATATTAAAACATGCTGCTGTGCAGAGAGATCTGGGTGTGCTAGTGCACGAGTCGCAAAAAGTTGGTTTACAGGTGCAACAGGTGATTAAGAAGGCAAATGGAATTTTGGCCTTCATTGCTAGAGGGATGGAGTTTAAGACTAGGGAGGTTCTGCTGCAATTCTATAAGGTGTTAGTGAGGCCACACCTGGAGTATTGTGTTCAGTTTTGGTCTCCTTACTTGAGAAAGGACATACTGGCACTGGAGGGTGTGCAGAGGAGATTCACTAGGTTAATCCCAAAGCTGAAGGGGTTGGATTACGAGGAGAGGTTGAGTAGACTGGGACTGTACTCGTTGGAATTTAGAAGGATGAGGGGGGATCTTATAGAAACATATAAGATTATGAAGGGAATAGATAGGATAGATGCGGGCAGGTTGTTTCCACTGGCGGGTGAAAGCAGAACTAGGGGGCATAGCCTCAAAATAAGGGGAAGTAGATTTAGGACTGAGTTTAGGAGGAACCTCTTCACGCAAAGGGTTGTGAATCTATGGAATTCCTTGCCCAGTGAAGCAGTGGAGGCTCCTTCATTAAATGTTTTTAAGATAAAGATAGATAGTTTTTTGAAGAATAAAGGGATTAAGGGTTATGGTGTTCGGGCCGGAAAGTGGAGCTGAGTCCACAAAAGATCAGCCATGATCTCATTGAATGGCGGAGCAGGCTCGAGGGGCCAGATGGCCTACTCCTGCTCCTAGTTCTTATGTTCTATGTTCTTATGTTCTTAAATCTCCAAACTCCCTCAATATCTGCATGACCTCTGTCATCCCCCCCACTGGATCCGCCGCATACAGCAGTAGGTCATCCGCGTAGAGTGACACTCGGTGTTCCTCTCCCCCTCTAACCACCCCTCTCCATTTCCTGGAGTCTCTCAGCGCTATGGCCAGTGGTTCAATTGCCAGTGCGAACAGTAATGGGGACAGCGGGCATCCCTGTCTTGTTCCCCTATGTAGTCCAAAATACTCTGACCTTTGCCGATTTGTGACTATACTTACCATTGGGGCCCCATAGAGGAATTTAACCCAGCTGACAAACCCCTCCCCGAATCTCCTCAGCACCTCCCATAGATACTCCCAATCTACCCTATCAAATGCCTTCTCTGCATCCATTGCCGGCTCTATCTCTGCCTCCCCCTCTGCTGGGGGCATCATTACCACCCCCAATAGCCGTCGCACGTTGACATTCAATTGTCTCCCCTTTACGAACCCTGTCTGATCTTCGTGCACCACCCCCGGGACACAATCCTCTATCCTCATTGTCAGCACTTTTGCCAGCAACTTGGCGTCCACATTTAGGAGTGAAAATAGGCCTATAAGACCCGCATTGCAGCGGGTCTTTATCTCGCTTCAGGATTAGTGATATCGTCGCCTCCGACATTGTCGGGGTAGGATCCCCCCTTCTCTGGCCTCGTTAAAGGTTCTTACCAGCAGCGGGGCCAACAAGTCCACATATTTCCCATAAAATTCCACCGGGAACCCGTCAGGTCCCGGGGCTTTCCCTGCCTGCATGTTCCCCAGCCCTTTGGTCACCTCATCCACCCCAATTGGCGCCCCCAGGCCTGCCACCTCCTGCTCCTCCACCCTCCGGAACCTTAGTTGGTCCAGAAACTGCTGCATCCCCTCTTTTCCCTCCGGGGGTTGGGACCTATATAACCTCTCGTAAAAGGTCTTGAACACCTCGTTTACCTTCCCTGCTCTCCGCATTGTGGTTCCCGTTTCATCCCTAACTCCCCCTATTTCCCTCACCGCTGTCCTCTTTGGAAGCTGGTGGGCCAACAGGCGACTCGCCTTTTCCCCATATTCATATCTCATCCCCTGTGCCTTCCTCCACTGTGCCTCCGCCCTCCCTGTGGTCAGCAGGTCGAACTCCGTCTGGAGTCGTCGCCTCTCCCTGTATAGTCCTTCGTCCGGGGCCTCCGCATATTTTTTATCCGCATTAAAAATCTCCCCCAGTAATCTTTCCCTTTCTTTGGCCTCTGTTTTCCCGTTGTGAGCCCTGATGGAGATCAACTCCCCCCTGACCACCGCCTTCAGCGCTTCCCATACTACCCCCACTCGGACCTCCCCATCATCGTTGGCCTCCAGGTACCTTTTGATATATCCCCGCACTCTTCCGCAGACTCCCTCATCCGCCAATAATCCCACATCCAGTCGCCAGAGTGGACGCTGCTCCCTCTCCTCTCCTAGTTCCAGATCCACCCAATGGCCGAGTACTCCGTTCCTTCCACCCTCAAAATCAGTGACCTTCCCAAAACGAAGAAATCTATCCGGAAGTATACCTTATGGACGTGGGAGAAAAAGGAGAACTCTTTGGCCAGTGGCCTAGCAAATCTCCACGGATCTACTCCCCCCATTTGGTCCATAAACCCCCTAAGGACCTTGGCCGCTGCCGGCCTTCTTCCGGTCCTGGATCTAGATCTATCTAACCCTGGGTCTAGCACGGTGTTGAAGTCCCCCCCCCATTACCAGGTTTCCTACCTCCAGGTCCGGGATGTGTCCCAGCATCCGCTTCATAAATCCCACATCATCCCAATTCGGGGCATATACATTAACCAACAGGACCTCCATTCCCTGCAGTCTGCCACTCACCATCACATATCTGCCCCCGCTGTCCGCTACAATGTTCCTAGCCTCGAAGGACACCCGTTTCCCCACCAATATGGCCACCCCTCTATTCTTTGCGTCCAGCCCTGAGTGGAACACCTGTCCCACCCATCCTTTCCTTAACCTAACTTGGTCCGCCACCTTCAGATGCGTCTCTTGAAGCATGGCCACATCTGCCTTCAGCCCCTTTAAGTGCGCGAACACTCGGGCCCTCTTAATCGGCACATTTAGGCCTCTCACGTTCCACGTGATCAGCCGGACTGGGGGGCTGCCCGCCCCCCTCCCCTGTCGACTAGCCATCACCCTCTCTTGGCCAGTCCCACGTCCTGGTTCCGCGCACCCACCCGTCCCTCAGGCGGCGCATTCCTGCCTCGACCACCTTTTCTCTTACCAGCTCCCCTTCGATCTCCGCAGCAGCAACCCAGTATTCCGCCCCCCCCCCCCCCCTAGATCCCCATCTAGCATGGTTACTCCCCCCATATTGCTTCCGAAAGTCAGCTGACTTCAACTGACCCTGGCTTCTCCCGCTCTCTCCTTGACCCCCCCGTGTGAGGAACTCCCATCCTCCTTGCGCCTATCTTCCCGCCATCATGTCTCTGGCAAGGGAAAAGAAAAAGAAACCCCGCGCTTTCTAGTGCCATCCCGCCCCCCATGGCGCAGCTCCCCCTACCGCCCCGTTCCCATTCCCCATCCCCCGCCTGTGTCTCTTCTTCCCCCCCACCGGCGCCCACATTTCTCAGTGTCCCCCCCCTCCCCAATTTACGCCTCTATACATCAGCATTTTCGTTTCCCCTCCAACATCAGTCCCTCAGTTCTGGTCCATTTTCTCTTTTTGAATGAAGGTCCATGCTTCTTCCGACGTTTCAAAATAATAATGTCTGTCCTAGTGCGTGACCCACAATCGCGCCGGCTGCAACATCCCGAACTTCACTTTCTTCTTATGCAGCACCTCCTTGGCGCTATTGAAACTCGCCCTCCTTCTCGCCACCTCCGCACTCCAGTCCTGATACACTCGTATCACCGCATTCTCCCATCTGCTACTTCGTACCTTCTTGGCCCATCTCAGAACCACCTCTCTATCATTGAAGCGGTGAAATCTCACGACCATTGCCCTTGGTGGTTCTCCAGCCTTTGGTCTCCTCGCACGGACCCGGTGGGCCCCTTCCACTTCCAAGGGGCCCGAGGGGGCCTCAGCTCCCATTAGCGAGCGTAGCATCGTGCTCGCGTAAGCCCTGCTGTCAGCTCCTTCCACTCCCTCGGGGAGACCCAGGATCCGGAGGTTCTTTCTCCTTGATCTGTTTTCCAGGACTTAAATCCTTTCGGTGCACTTCTTATGGAGCGCCTCGTGCGCCTGCATTTTGACCGCTTGGCCCAGGATCTCGTCCTCGTTGTCCCTTACCTTCTGCTCCACCACACGGAGCTCTATCTCCTGGGCCTTTTGTGTCTCTTTAAGCCCCTCGATTGCCTGTAGCATCGGGGCCAGCACCTCCTTCTTAAGCAGCTCCCCACACCGTCTTAAAAATTCGTCTTGGTCCGGTCCCCATGTTGCCTGGGCTCCCTCCGACGCCATCTTGCTCCTTTCTTTCTTCTGCCCCTGTCCTCGAGGAGTCTTCGCGATCTGGCCGCCGCCGCCGATATTTTTCTTTTTCGCTGGGGGGGACTCCCTGTTGCCTCACCCCACACCGGGTTTTGTCCCGAAAGAATTTCCCGTTGGGGCTCTTAAAAGAGCCCGAAGGTCCGTTTGAGCTGGAGCCGCCGAAACGTGCGGCTTAGCTGGTCATCGCCGCAACCGGAAGTCCGCTGAAGTATTTCTTAACGCTTTCTTTTGTATAGAGCTGGAAGGAGGAGACCTCCTTGTTGACCACCAATGTTTTTTTTTAAATTTAGAGTACCCAATTCATTTTTTCCAATTAGGGGGCAATTTAGCGTGGCCAATCCACCTACCCTGCACATCTTTGGGTTGTGGGGGTGAAACCCACGTAAACACGGGGAGAATGTGCAAACTCCACACGGACAGTGACCCAGAGCCGGGATCGAACCTGGGAACTTGGTGCTGTGAGGCAGCAATGCTGACCACTGCGCCACCGTGCTGCCCCTTTGGTAACCAATGTTGGCCCCCACCAGCCCAACCTACCTGCTTCTCTCTCAGGGACCAACCTGCCAACATTCCTCAGACTGATGGCCAGCGTGCTGCATCAGGTCCCCAGATTGGCGCCTGCTTCTTGCCTGCGAGGCCACAACCTCAAAATTCAAGTATTCTCTGCACTGCTGGTAAAGTCAAAATCGATCCCCATGATTCATCACAACATTGCCTGCACACTCCAGCTATTAGCCGGCCCATACTTCCATCTTTGTGACGTACTGCCTTCCTACGCCAATTGGAAAGGAAAAAGACTCGTCACCCATTTGGTTGATGCCTGACAGTTAGCGAAAAACCCTTCCCCCATCCCCAACATCTTCAATATTTTTTTTTCTGTTAAAGAGAAATGTTCAAAGGAAGTGACAAAAAAATTTTTTTTTGAAAATATCTATAATAATAATCACTTATTGTCACAAGTAGGCTTCAATGAAGTGCCTGTGAAAAAACCCTAGTCACCACATTCCGGCACCTGTTCGGGGAGGCCGGTACGGGAATTGAACCCGTGCTGCTGCCTTGTTCTGCATTACAAGTCAGCTGTTTAGCCCACTGTGCTAAACCAGCCCCTAAATCTCTGATTTTTCTCGAGGGTTGCACAGTCCTGGAGATTGATTTTCAATTCCTGGAGACTCCAGGCCACTTCTGGAGAGTTGGCAACCCTAGATTTAGGCACATTAGCTCTTTTCGCTACACAGAATTTATAGGATGGCAGTTTCTGAATGGATTATTTTTCTTATTCCAGTGCTGAATGTAACATGCACAAGGATGTAATGTATTGGTCAAAATAACGATACATTTGAAAAAGCAAAAAGTAGTGCAGCATGTGACGGGGAAAGATAGAAGATCACTTCTGACACTTGGATTGGCCCATGTGGGAGCAGTGCAGAAGAACAAGACAATTGTCTGAGAATGGGAGGGAAGGGGGAGTCTAAATGTGAAGACATATGAAAGTTAGAAGTAAACTCGTAGAGAGACAAGCAACGTGGCAAAGGCAGCACGGTAGCATTGTGGATAGCACAATTGCTTCACAGCTCCAGGGTCCCAGGTTCAATTCCGGCTTGGGTCACTGTCTGTGCGGACTCTGCACATCCTCCGCGTGTGTGCGTGGGTTTCCTCCGGGTGCTCCGGTTTCCTCCCACAGTCCAAAGATGTGCAGGTTAGGTGGATTGGCCATGATAAATTGCCCTTAGTGTTCAAAATTGCCCTTAGTGTTGGGTGGGGTTACTGGGTTATGGGGATAGGGTGGTGGTGTTGGCCTTGGGTAGGGTGCTCTTTCCAAGAGCCAGTGCTGACTCGATGGGCCGAATGGCCTCCTTCTGCACTGTAAATTCTATGAAATGCAATCTCCCGATCTGCTTCAGATCTCCACAGCATAGAAGCGGCTGCGCCGTGATGAACAGCTGCACGTCACAGGCAGAAGGAACTTTTGGGGCTTGAGATATTGGTGTTGGAGGAGCTGAAAAGGCAGGCTGCATTTGGTGTAGTCATGTCATGGACAAGGACAGCTGAAGTCGGAATGACAGAAGAATAAACAAGGCCATTTTGGAGCGAACAGCCCCTCAGCAAAACACATGGTGGGAGGGGAAGACAAATTGGCGATTGGTATCATATAGGGGATAGAAATGGCAGAAACGGCTTAGTGCGATAAGAGGAGAGAGAGATGCTGAGAAACCGTTGGCGTATTTCCTCTTCCTCTCTTTATTTTGATAACTGGCGAAGTTGGTCAACACTGTTGGACTTGATGGCCAGCAATCCGCCGTAAAGAATTTGCTTTTCTGCCCTGCACCAGTCTCTTTAATGCTTTTAGGATTTAAAAAAAAATAGCAATGCTACTGAACAAAACTTTCAATTCATCAGTTGCCCATGAAGTTGTAGGGAGCCAAAGATGTCAGTACCTGTAAAACCAGCATGGCAAAGCAATCATTTTATACACATTACTGGCCCGCATTTACGGAAATTTCTTTTGGGTGTTTCAAAAGCTTGCAGACACTAACGAGTTAAACTGTACTTTGCATTCACAAACACTCTGACTAAGTGGAGTACAACAAAGGAAAACAGCAACAGGAATACTTTTGTCATCCCCTAGGCTTTGGTTAAAAGGTTGTAAAGGTACAAAGCAATAAAAACACTGGCTCTTAATCCTGCTGAAGCATTTTACAACAGGCACTTGGACTTAACCTTAGGTAAACATGACATCATTCAGATGTCCTCATTAAGGATTCAGTTAACCCATTTGTCTTTCTGAAATTCCTTATTTTCTTTGCTGCTCTATCCCCTCCTGAAACACACCCAACCCCGAATAATGGCAGAATCTTTCATTTTTGCATGTCACTATATGGACACATTTTTTTTGTGAAGATAGTTCAGTATTATAGGACGTACAATTAGCTTGTAACATCCATGGCCATTTGAATCAATGTATAGGTTAGATGGTATGTCTTTCCCACATCTATAAACGACATACATCAATCTGTTGTTGGCATTCATGACATTTCATTAACTGGGAATGTCATTAGGAATTTACAAATTCCAATCCATAAAAGTCATAATCATACAAAGCACGGAATAGAGTTATAAGCAGCAGGTTGTTAAGCACTCACCAGGAGCACTGTTTGCCATGACTACTAACTCTGAAACAATTTATGTACTCGCGTACCTGAGGGAAAGACTCAAAATACTTGGGATGTTGGACCCAAATCCACAGTGCTGAAAATGCATGGTATTTACAGCACAGAAGCTGGCTCTTCTGCCTGACAGATCCATGCTGAAGTTTGCGCTCCACATTAGACTCATCACAATTTATTCTCACTTTATCAGCCGAGAAATTGTTGACAACTATCTGTGTATCACAGGTCAATCATACACAGTATAAGAAACTGAAAGGCAAATACAGAGGAGTACAGACCTCAGCCTCAGAGGTTTGCGCTAAGATTATAACCACCTACTACCACCAGCTCTAACTCTGTTCTAATCAGCTACAGTTGGAATGTTGAGATGAAATCAGGCTTGGTGTCGATTTCTACCGTCCCCGTACAGCGTAACAGAAGTTGCTGCGGGAGGGTGACAAAATCCCGGGATGGTAAAACGTCTGCAAGAAAGGAAGCATGAATTTTTAAAAAAAATTGGGAGTACCCAATTATTTTTTCCCAATTAAGGGACAATATAGCTTGGCCAATCCACCTACCCTGCACATCTTTGAATTGTGGGGGTGAAACCCTTGCAGACACAGGGACAATGTGCAAACTCCACACAGACAGTGACCCAGGGCCAGGATTGAACCTGGGTCCTCAGCGCTGTCGGCAGCAGTGCTAACCACTGGGCCATCATGTCGCCCAGAAAGGAAGCATGAATATAAGTATATTTAGTACCTTTTGTGATCGTGGATGCTCAAAAATACTTCGCAAAGTACTCCCGAAATATCATCTCCATCTGTGATGCTGTGAATTGGGAGTAGGATTTGTTCTGAATAAAAGATTCATAATGTGTACTTAAACCTTGTTTCCTTCATGATGAATGGTTGATAAAAAAACTTGTTCTGCTGAACCCAATTCACACAGAAACACGATAGTAACAGAAATGGGAAAAGGCTGAATCAGCGGTAAATCTCATTTTTTATTCCATCTATACTCATGCAATCATGTTTCTGACACGTTAACACTGAAAAGGTAGGGAGAAGACATTGCACTCAACAGCTCACACAATATTTCCATTGTTAGTCCACAGGATTAAAAATGGCACATTCAATCTGTAGCGTCCTACAGCTGGTGTTAATCCCTTGGCCAGTGTCAACATAAATTGTACAATCTGCTGAACAATTTCCATTACAGGGCTGTGCACTCATATTCAACAGTTACTGAACGAGCTCTGTTGTGTGGGGTTATGTATCCCATCAATTGGAGATCACCACAGCAAATAAATAACCCACAGGAAGAAACATTTTGAATCCTTTTTTTCTTGTTGTTTGTGCTCGCTGGGGTGAAGATGTCAGGTTTAGACGGCGGAACCAAGAATACTCCTGGGCCAAGGCTTTGCTCCTACAATATCACTTAAACCCAAGAGCAGAATTATCAGCTCTGAAGAATTCAAATGGGCTCAAAATGTTACCTCTGTTTCTCTCATCACAGATGCTGCCACACCTGCTGAGGTTTTGTGGCATTTCCTGTGTTTATAGCAGAATTATCACCCTTTACTTTGCTAGCGTGAAGTTTGCACATTTCTTTCTCATTTTATTGCAACCTGAATGAGATTGCCAATTTGTTAAATTCATTTATAGGAAGTGGACGTCGCTGGTTAGACCAGCATTTATTGCCCATCCCTAATTGCCCTTCAGAAGGTGATGGTGAGTTGCCTTCGTGAACCGCTGCAGTCCTTGAGGTGTAGGTGCACCCACTGTGTTGTTAGGGATGGAGTTCCAAGATGTTGCCCCAGTGACAGTGAAGGAACGGCGATATATTTCCAAATTAGGGTGGTGAGTGACTTGGAGGGGAACCTCCAGGTGATGGGGTTCACAGGCATCTGCTGCTGTTGTCCTTCTAGATGGTAGTAGTCGTGGGTTTGGAAGGTGCTGCCTAAAGAACCTTGGTGAGTCACTGCAGTGCATCTTGTAGATGGTACACACAGCTGCCACTGTTCGTTGGTGGTGGAGGGTTTGAATGTTTGTGGAAGAAGGAGCAATCAAGTGAGCTGCTTTGTCCTGGATGATGTCAAGCTTCTTGAGTGTTGTTGGAGCTGTACTCATCCAGGCAAGTGGAGAGTATTCCATTTTACTCCTGACTTGTGCCTTGTAGATGGTTTATAGGCTGGGGGGGGGGGGCGGTCAGGTGGTGAGTTACTCGCCGTAGGATTCCTAGCTTGTGACCTGCCCTGGTAGCTGCAGCATTAATGTGGCTAGTCCAGTTCAAAGTTTGATGAATGGTAACCCCCAGGATGTTGATTATGGAGGAGTCAGCAATGGTAATGCCATTGAATGTCAAGGGACGATGGTTAGATCCTCTCTTGTAGGATATGTAATTGAAAATATGGAAAGATGTGTCATTTGAAACATGGAAGTCTGGCAATATCTGGTCTGAGAGAAACATGAGGGGATACAGGGAAAGATCCCACAAAGAGTTAACAGCAGCTGCCAGGGAAGGATTGTAAAATGCAGATATTCTTGGTCAAGCAGGCTTAGCAAACAAGACAAACAGGATTTTGAATGAAGCCAAAAACAAAGGCTCACGCCTTCATTGAAAGTAACTATCTTAGTAGCATCTGGGAAGGAAAAGATAAGGTTCAGTTGAATTTGGTGAGAATTCTAGGTGTGAAAAGTTGCTAATACCAGGTAAATTAAAGAAAACTGGAGACTATCAGTCTACGAGAAACATAATTCAAAGCCAAAATCAAAGTCAAAATTATGAGCCGAGGACACAATTGGAAAATAAAACTATAGAAATGACAGGAACCAAACCAAAAGTAACACCTCTTGAAGTGAAAGCATGTTTGAATATCACAAAGGAAACAATGTAATCAGAGACCTGAGAGCTGAGGTCATGTCAAAATGAATACTTAGTTGGATTAGAAAGTTTAGATCAAAGATACTTTTTACAATCAAAGAAAATAAGAGTTACTTTACAATAAAGTCATAAAAACGAAATAACTGTTAGAAAGAGAATATAAACCTAGAGACCAGAGCAGGAACTACCAGAACCAGAACCAGAACTCAGAGAGAAGCAGAGAAGGAACAAGCAGCTTAGAGTCAGATTACAGTCAGCTCGGCCATGGGAATGGGACAGGGCAAAGCAGCCGAGCTAAAATAGCTAATACATCCAAGGAAGACTAGAATTTAAAGAGTAGGCAGAGTCAGCTCAGAGACAGCCAGCAGAGTCAGCTCTCACAGCTTGGTACATGGGAAAGATCGGCCATAGCAACCAAGCTCATCAGCGAATACATCTAAAGAAGACCAGACTTTAAAGAAGATTGATTGTCAAGTTGGGCCTGAAGGTCCCTTCAACCAACCAGAAGGATCCAGAAGCAAGATCTTTTTCCTTTCTGTAAAGAAAGTATTTGCAGCTTTTAAAAGAAAAAATATAATAATAAAATAACTTAATTTAACCTGAAATAGTGGTTATTCCAAAGTATACTTTACTTTCTTAGCAATGCGGGACCCAGGATCGATGCTACTAAGTGGTAAGTAGATGAAATCTTCAGTAAAGGTATGGGTTATACCGGGGGATATCTTGAAAACATAGTTTGACCTTAATAGCACCCACTGAAGCCTGCATCGGAGTCAGGGAGTGAGAAACCCTGATCACCATTTAGAATGTCAGCACTTTTTGGTATAGGGGGAATTCTAAGAATAGTGGTGAGTTTTCAAAAACAGATATTGTCATTGCCTGGCACTTGTGTGGCGCAAATGTAACTTGTCACTTGTCAGCCCAAGTCTGGCTTTGCACCAATGCCTATTAGGAACTGGGTTGAAGCTGCTCACAGTCCTTACAGCAGTAAATTGAGGAGACCTCCATCCTTAATTGCCAAGGTAGGAATTTGACAAAAAGCAATGTACCACTGCAGTCACTCAGAGTCAATATTAAATATCAATTCTGATTCCATTTACATTTATGCAATGTTGCATAATGTCAGATATTAATAGAATTAAGTAAGTAATATTGACTTTTGATCCATTGCTATGTTTATTTTTCTTATGGTATATTATATCAAGCTTTATTACTGACACAGTATTACTAACTTTAGCATCATACAAGAAACTAACTTATAATTACCAGTGAAACAATACTTAGCATACACGCTAGGGCCAACAACAGACAGAGAAACGAGGCAGACTAGCTAAATGGCGCCCACAGCCATCGAGGGGAGGGGGCAAAACAAGCAGATGTAAACATGTATAATAATCCTCGATTGTGTGGGTTTTGTTTTTCTTGCTCTTTGGTCTACCTCTCGTTTATAATTCTAATTTTGTCTTGATTTGTTTTGTGAGATACTACACGTGGATGTGAGACATGTAATTTAATCCCCGAACTGAAATATGTAATACAGAATGTGAAAAACAATTAAAACATTTATAAATAAAAAAACAACACTTAACAACGACAATGAAAGGCGGAATCCAAACTCCTATCTTTTACCTCCACTCAAGCAAAACCCATTTCAGGTCAAAATCCACTTTTAAAAGGGTTTACTGCAGCAATCATACACACACTAACCCAGGATTTTAACCCTTACTGCACCAAATACAATATATATATGAAATTCCTACATTCAACACACCGACACACCAGGGCGGCACAATGGCACAGTGGCTAGCAATACTGCCTCACAGTGCCAGGGACCCGGGTTCAATTCCGGCCTTGGGTGTCTGTGTCTGTGTGGAGTTTGCACATTCTCCCAGTGTCTCCTCCGGGTGCTCTGGTTTCCTCCCACATTCCAAAGATGTGCAGGCCATTCTAAATTGTCCCTTTGTGCCCAAAGGTTAGGTGGAGTTACAGGGATTGGGCGGGGTAGTTGGTCGAGATAAGTTGCTCTTTCAGAGAGTTGGTGAAGAATCGATGGGCTGAATGGCCTCCTGCTCTGTAGGCAGTCTACACGCCTCCAGCGTGTATATCTCAAGCCACTTCAAATTGCTGTTTATATGATGCCTGATATTAATCTTTGATTCAGTACTGAGGATACAATGGCTGACTAGTGGAGATCACATTTATTTCTATGATGTATATGAGAGGGAGAAAAGAACAGAAATGTTTAATATCAAATTTTGCAGTGTTACATCATTGGTTATTTTAATAGTTATTTGTATGTTCATCAGAGAATTGGAGAGTTTCCTGTACCTGGCATCTATATAACATGTGCACTTCAGACAGTTATGCACATCAGAAGAATTCACATAGTTTTCCAAAAGTTCAAACTTTGATATGTTTCATTCATTCTTTGTTGTATTTGCTCTGCTCGAATTGGTGTTGCACTTTCATGCATAACAGTGGCTCCACTGTAAAAGAATAAAAGTGAGTGCGAAGCACTTTGAAGCATACTGATGACGTGATGAGGCGCTATAAAAATGCAATTCATATATACATTGGCTCCTTTATAAATCTTTAAAAATTAAATTACTTGGATGAACACCACCGATGTGTTGTCACTGAGTGATGGTCATTAGTCATATACGAGTCATATATATAATAAGATATAAACTAATTCTTAAAATCAGTTGCACGAGGAGTGGGCCAATCGAAATGGCGGAGGTAATGTTTTTGCCCTGTTAGTTAGTTTGTGAACAATATATCTAAAAAATTGATGGACAGATTTCAATGGTGAGGTATGAGCCAAAGAAATTCTGAAAAGTTTTTGGCAAAGGTACTGGGTCTGGAACAATGGGAGATAGGGAAAATTGACTTATTTTTAAAGAATGTTGTGAGTTTTTTTTAAATCTAGAACGTTGTGGATTGAAATAGCTGCTGTGGTGTAATTTGTCACATCTGACAAAATGTGAGCAGAGTTTTCAGTGCAGCTTGTTGGATGTGGATTGGCCTGAAGCCACCTCAGTGAGATAAAAGCTGTTAATATAAATATATCTATTTTTCAGCTTTGCAGAGACGGAGCATCAACCAGAAAGGGAAAAGTCTCAAGGAAGAGTTGCATAATTGTAATAACATTTGCACAACATGAGTGCAAGCTAGCTAGTAATATAAAGGAAGATAGGAAGAGGTTTTTCCAATATATAAAAGTTAAGAAAGAGGCAAAAATAGACATTGGATCACTGGAAAATGTGGCAGAAGAAGTAATAATAGGAAACAAAGAAATGGCAGACAAACTGAATAGTTACTTTGCATCAGTCTTCACGGTGGAAGACACCAGTGGGATGCCAGAGCTCCAGGAGAACCAGGGGGCAGAGGTGAGTGTAGTGACCATTACTAAGGAGAAGATTCTGAGGAAACTGAAAGGTCTGAAGGTCGATAAGTCACCTGGACCGGATGGACTACACCCCAGGGTCCTAAAAGTGATAGCTGAGGAAATTGTGGAGGCATTAGTGCTGATCTTTCAGGAATCACTGGATGCAGGAAGGGTCCCAGAGGACTGGAAAGTGGCTAATGTAACACCACTATTTAAGAAGGGAGGGAGGCAGAAGACGGAGAATTATAGGCCGGCTAGCTTGACTTTGGTCATTGGTAAGATTTTAGAGTCTGTTATTAAAGATGAGATAGCGAAGCACTTGGAAGTGCATGGTAAAATAGGACTGAGTCAGCACGGCTTTGTCAAAGGGAGGTCGTGTCTGGCAAATCTGTTAGAGTTCTTTGAGGAGGTAACAAGCAAGTTAGACAAAGGAGAACTAGTAGACGTGATTTATGTAGATTTCCAGAAGGCCTTTGACAAGGTGCCGCATAGGAGGCTGTTAAATAAGTTAAAAGCCCATGGTGTTAAGGGTAAGATCCTGGCATGGATAGAGGATTGGCTGACTGGCAGAAGGCAGAGAGTGGGGATAAAGGGGTCTTTTTCAGGATGGCAGCCGGTGACTAGTGGTGTGCCTCAGGGGGCTGTGCTGGTACCACAACGTTTCACAATATACATTAATGATCAGGAAGAAGGAACTGAAGGCACTGTTGCTAAGTTTGCAGATGATACAATGATCGGTAGAGGGATATGTAGTATTGAGGATGCAGGCGGGCTGCAGAAGGATTTGGACAAGCTAGGAGAGTGGGCAATGAAGTGGCAAATTAAATACATTGTGGAAAAGTGTGAGGTTATGCACTTTGGAAGGAGAAATTTAGGCATAGACTATTTTCTAAATGGAGAAATGCTCAGGAAATCAGAAGCACAAAGGGATTTGGGAGTCCTTGTCCATGATTCTCTTAAGGTTAACGTGCAGGTTCAGTCGGCAGTTGAGAAGGCAAATGCAATGTGAGCATTCATGTCAAAAGGGCTAGAATACAAGACCAGGGAGGTACTTCTGAGGCTGTATAAGGCTCTGGTCAGACCCCATTTGGAGTATTGTGAGCAGTTTTGGGCCCTGTATCTTAGGAAGGATGTGCTGGCCTTGGAAAGGGTCCAGAGGAGGTTCACAAGAATGATCCCTGGAATGAAGAACTTGCCATCTGAGGAACAGTTGAGGACTCTGGGTGTATACTCGTTGGAGTTTAGAAGGATGAGGGGGGGATCTTATTGAAACTTACAGGATACTGCGAGGCCTGGAGAGAGTGGACGTGGAGAGGATGTTTCCACTTGTAGGAAAAACTGGAACCAGAGGACACCATCTCAGATTAAAGGGACTCTCCTTTAAAACAGATGAGGAGGAATTTCTTCAGCCAGAGGGTGGTATATCTGTGGAACTTTTTGCCGCAGAAGGCTGTAGAGGCCAAATCACTGAGTGTCTTTAAGGCAGAGATAGGTAGGTTCTTGATTAATAAGGGGATCAGGGTTATGGGGAGAAGGCAGGAGAATGGGGATGAGAAAATATCAGCCATGATTGAATGGCGGAGCAGGCTCGATGGGCCAAGTGGCCTAATTATGCTCCTATGTCTTATGGTCTTATGGAAGAGATATGAGCTGTACTGTGTGCCTTCTTCACTTGTTCAAGATACTGTTAGGTAATTTTAGATAGAGCTATAAACCGAAACACCATTTTGTTTGGTAAGGGTATCCAAGGTATATGAAGCCAAGGCAGGTAAATGGAGTTGAGAAAATAATAATAACCATTGATTGTCACAAGTATGAAGTTACTGTGAAAAGTCCCTCGTCGCCACATTCAGCTGGTACAGAAATTGAACCCGTGCTGCTGGCCTTGTTCTGCATCACAAACCAGCTGTCTAGCCCGCTGAGCTAAACCATCCCACGCTAAACCAGCCCCCAATTTTTAAAGAT
The DNA here is from genome assembly GCF_047496885.1 of Scyliorhinus torazame. Lineage (NCBI taxonomy): Eukaryota > Metazoa > Chordata > Chondrichthyes > Carcharhiniformes > Scyliorhinidae > Scyliorhinus > Scyliorhinus torazame. Next base: position 139,227,795 of record NC_092724.1, on the reverse strand, counting down.
CAGCCATGATCTAATTAAATGGTGGAGAAGGCTTGAAGTTCTGAAAGGCCCATTTCTGTACCTATATTCCTGTGTAAAGAGCAAAAATGTATCAGCTAATGGCACCAGATGTGACAGTGAAGTTACAAAACTGGAGTTACCTCAAACCCTTGTAAGAGTGACAGCCTGTGTAAAATGCTAACAAATGATAAGATATTATGATGTTAAGGTAATTCCAAAGTATTGCTGATAGGAATGCTTCAAGCATGATATGATGTTAGTTTCTGGAGTGAGATGCCAATGCAGTAAAATAGCAAAGTGGAAGAAAGAGTTGCATTTATACAGAGCATTGCATGCTTACCAATCATCTGAAAGCATTTTACAGGCAATTAAATAATTTGAAAGCGCTGTAATGGAAGAAAAGTGCAGACAGTTTGCACACAGCAAGATTCAACAAACAGAATAATTGTTTTTTATGATGTTGATTGGCGATAAATATTGGCTGAGACTCCAGGAATACCACCACTGCTCTTCTCCAGGGCTGCTCCATTGGATCTTTCACATCCACCTGCGAGAGCCGAGGGGTTTGAAAGATGGGACCTCCGCCAGTGCATATTCCCTCAGCATCAGCCATGATTTTGCGCTCAAGTCCTGGGTTGGGACTTGAACGCCAAATCTTCTGACTCAAAAGCAAACAATGCTATGAACTGAGCCATTGCTGTCACACTCAAAGGGCACCTGAAGTCACAACATTGGGCAAAATCTTCTGGCTGTTCACGTTGGCAGGATCTTCTATTTCTGCCAACGGCTCATTCCCACCGTGGGTTTCCCGGCAGCGTGGGGTGGATTCAATGGGAAATCCCATTGCCGGCGGCGGAACCAGAAGATTCTGTCACCGCACAACAGCATGCCACCTCCAGCCGCTGAGAAACATGCTTTGGGGAGGCCAGAGAATCTCGCGCTTTCTAAATCCACCTGAGTCAGGTAAATATGAGAATGTCACCCACCCCCTCACAGTCTTTTCTTGAGCTTACCACAATGGGAATAGCAAATAGCAAGGTTTAACCACTCAGCAGATTCAAACACGTACAGCTAAACAAATGGAACCCTGCTACCCACCCCCAAAAAATATTCACTGGCGTGGGACACTATTATACCATTCTCATCTCTCAAAGCTTTAGCTGAATAATTAAGAATTCCACATGCTAACCAGAGTCACAACAATGACAATCGTTTCAGCTGAGTTCTGGTTAGCGAGGACAGGGACCATGCTCTTCAAAATTTGTCTTCATGTTGGATTTGCAAATATCAAGACAAGGTAAAGAAGGTGCTTTAATAAACCATTTTGATCAGTTACGAAATGCAAATACATCAAACCCTTAATGTTGGAGTTAACATGGTTCTGAACAAAGAACCGACAATATCCCGATTCAAACTCATCTGGGACTTCCCAGACTTGTTTCCTACAGAATCCCTAAAATCATTAGAAAAAATAAATGTGAGGTCATCCACTTCGGTAGCAAAAATAGGAAGGCAGATTATTTGAACGGGTGTAATTGAGAGAGGTGGATACTCAGTACTTGGTGTCCTCTTGTATCAGTCACTGAAAGTGAGCGCGCAGGTGCAGCAGGCAGTAAAGAAGGCAAATGGTATCTTGACCTTCATAGCGAGAGGATTTGAGCATACAAATAGGGCTGTTTTAATGCAATTGTATAGGATACACTTGGTGTATTGTGTGCAGTTTTGGTGCCCATATCTGTGGAAGGGTGTTCTTGTTATGAGGGAGTGCAGTGAAGATTTACCAGGCATATTCCTGGTATGACGGGATTGTCATATGAGGAGAGGCTAACTCGGTTAGGATTATATTAATTGGAGGTTAGAAGAGTGAGAGGTGATCTCATTGAAACTTATGAAATTCTAACAGGATTAGACAGGGTAGATTCAGAGAGAATGTTCCGGATGGTGGGGAGTCCAGAACTAGGGGGTTTGAGGCTAAGGGGTAATCCTTTTAGGACTGAGGTGTGGAGAAGTTTCTTCAGCCAGAGAGTGGTGAATCTGTGGAATTCCCTACCACAGAAAGTAGTTGAGACCAAAACGTTGTGTAGTTTTAAAACAAAATTATATATCACTTTTGGGGCTAAAGGGATCAAGGGATATGGGGGGATGGTGGGATCAGGGTATTGAACTTGATGATCAGCCATGATCATAATGAATGGCAGAGCAGGCTCGAAGGGCTGAATGGCCTCCTCCTGCTTCTATTTTCTATGTGCGTATATCCATGTAAAAATACATTTTTAATTCTCTTGAGTTTTTTTCTCCTGCAACATTTTCAGTCTTCTATATTTTCTCCCAAAGACATTAACTTATAATGGGGATGGTTCCTCAAGCACTGGAACTCAAATGTCCATTCTTCATACTCCCCTTTCCTCCAATTTTCCTTTAGTATTGTCGTCTGACTTCTCCTCTCATGGTGGTGATCCGATGGTGCAGAAGTCTATGGCCTCCAGTAACTATCCACTACTTAACTGAAGCACTAAGAAGCCTGGATAGAGAGTATCAGTGGGCAGTTTTATCAGAATTGGCTCTGGCCCTGTTCTTACCCAATCCTCCATGATAGTCCTCAATACCAGGGCCCCGCAAGGCTGCATGCTTAGCCCCCTATTATACTCCCTGTACACGCTGTATGGCAAAATTTGGCTCCAACTCCATCTACAAGTTCGCTGATGACACGATCATGGTGGGTTGGATCTCGAACAATGACGAGTCAGAGTACAGGAGGAAGATTGAGAACTTAGTGGAGTGGTGTAACGACAACAATCTCTCCCTCAATGTCAGCAAAATTAAAGAGCTGGTCATTGACTTCATGAAGCAGGGCAGCACGGTGGTGCAGTGGTTAGCACTGCTGCCTCACGGCACTGAGGTCCCAGGTTCGATCCCGGCTCTGGGTCACTGTCCGTGTGGAATTTGCACATTCTCCCCGTCTTTGCATGGGTTTCGCCCCCACAACCCAAAGATGTGCAGGGTAGGTGGATTGGACACGCTAAATTGCCCCTTAATTGAGAAAAATGAATTGGGTACTCTAAATTTTTTAATTTTTTAAATGACTTCATGAAGCAAAGAATCGTACACACTCCTGTCTGCATCAATGGTGCCAAGGTGGAGATGATTGATAGCTTCAAATTCCTAGATGTGCACATCACCAACAATCTGTCCTGGTCCATCCACGTCGACGCTACGACCAAGAAAGCACAACAGCACCTATACTTTCTCAAGAAACTAAGGAACTTCGGCAAGTCCACATTGACTCTTATCAATTTTTGCAGATGTACCTTAGAAAGTATCCTATCTGGCTGCATCACAGCCTGGTATGGCAACTGCTTGGCCCAAGACGTTAAGAAACTGCAGAGTCGTGAACACAGCCCAGTCCATCACGCAAACCTGCCTCCCATCCATTGACTCTGTCTATGCCTTCCGCTGCCTGGGGAAAGTGGACAGCATAATCAAAGACCCCTCCCATCCAGGTTATTCACTCTTCCAACTTCTTCATCGTGCAGGAGATACAAAAGTCTGAGAACAAGCACTAACCGATTCAAAAACAGTTTCTTCTCTGCTGTTACCAGACTCCTGAATGACCCTTGTATGGACTGATCTGATCTCTTCACACATCTTCTCTACTGGGTAGTACTGCATTCCTGTATGCTTCACCCGCTACCTGTGTCTATGTATTTACATTGTGTATTTATGTATGTCCAATTTTTTTTTCAGATGTATGGAATGATCTGTCTGGACTGTATGCAGAACAATACTTTTCACTGTACCTCAGTACACGTGACAATAAAGCAAATCCAAATTTGTGTTTCCCTGCCTAAACTAAAAGCTCTCACCTAGTGGACCACAATAGCTATTTATTAATGTTAACTAGTCCAAGTAATGCATTCAATTAAGCTGCACAGACATGGTATTATATTCCTGAAGGGCGGCACTGATAGCTACTTCAAACTGATCAGAAGTCATTTGCTTATAGGGTCAAATAAACCATAATAAACAATGTCAAGCCTGTACATTTCAAATGAAAACACCAGTAAAGGATAGGTGCCGCTGGAAGGAATGATTGCTTTTTTACATTCTGGTTGTCACAGTTTTGGCTTCTAGCACGGTAGCACAAGTGGATAGCACTGTGGCTTCACAGCGCCAGGGTCCCAGGTTCAATTCCTCGCTGGGTCACTGTCTGTGCGGGGTCTGCACGTTCTCCCCGTGTCTGCGTGTGTTTCCTCCGGGTGCTCCGGTTTCCTCCCACAGTCCAAAGGCGTGCAGGTTAGGTGGATTGGCCATGCTAAATTGTGAGGGCTTAAGTGGGTCGGTGCAGACTCGATGGGCCGAATGGCCTCCTTCTGCACTGCATGTTCTATGTTCTAGCCATCAGAATAAGATTATAAACTCTCCTTCATTCTGCTGGAGAGGACTCGTGCAGATATAAAGATTTGCCTGTTAGAGAAGCTGCTTTTAATTTACCCTCCCACTCTCTAAAATGTTTTCATGCCATCAAAGCTAAGACGATGGTAGCAGAGACTGGGACCTCTTCCCCACTTGCAATCGGTCCACAGTGACAGGATGAGGAACTTTCAGCTCAGGCACTGGGTGAACAGGTACAATGCAAAACTAAAACTGCCTCAAGAACGTGCATTAGTCCAAACTGCAGGAGGGGACTGCATTAGTATGGCAGCAGGATGACAGTGAGATTTCCTACAACAACCGCAATTATGGTCATATTTAGAGTTGGGCATATTCAGCAGATGTCAGCAGAAGCTATGTCACAGAAAGTCGATGGTGTGGCGTCAGCAGGTTCTTGCTTTATAAGTTGTACGAACAGAGATACATCAATACAAACCCTGCCTCACCTTCTCGTACTGCTGTCAATGTGAAATAATGGGAAGCAGGAGATACCGGAAACATCAGTAACGCAAAAACCTCAATCTCAAGCCTTTTATAATAAAGCCCTTTGCCAGACCATGCTGCGATCTCGGCCAGTTTTTGATGCAGTTACAGCTGCAAACCTGCAATTGACAAGGCGAAGGCATTCCAAATTGGAATCCTGATACTCCAATGGAACTGGAATTAGAGCACCATGTAATCATGCAATATTGCACTATAGCCAGGCTGCTGCTGATGCTGCCCCTGAAGAATTTCACACACTTATAAAGTCCAAGCAAAATGCGATTGGATGGAGAAAAGGTTCCAACGCTAAAATCGCGTAGGTGCCAATTTGACACCAAATCGCAATTCTCCGTCGCTTCGACAGCGGCGTCAATATGGTCCGGAACACACGTACAATAAACACCGTTTGCATATCATTAGTGGGCCTGACCTGTTAATCTCTGGGATCTCCGCCTCCGAAGGGCAGAGTTCCGGATGGTGAGGTTCACTTGTGCTTTTAAAAATTGTGAAACCGGCGTCGTGGCTGCTGCGGTAGAGAGAGAGAGGTTACGGAAAGTGTCCAACATCGCCATAGTGTGCTGACAGCTGGACTGTTGGTTGGGGGGCTTCTGCCAGGGCCGGGGGAAGTAGCGGAGGGTGGCCAGGAGTTGGGCTATGGGGCCGAGGTGGACTGGCACGGAATGCCATTGCCGCAGTCGGCAAGGCAGCCATGCAGCTGCGCACGGCGCTAACATTCCACCTAGGGCCACGGGTCATATAGGTGTCCCCCAAGTGCCCTCTGGCCCAGCCGACCCATCGGCTCCACCACAACCAGTGCCACCTTGTTGGCTGGGATGAGTGTGTGGGGGGATTGTAATGTGTATTTTCGACTGCAGCTTGTCAGACTCCCGATTGTCAATCACGGACCCAGTGAATCCCGCACCGTTTTCATTGGAATCGATTGTGTTCCACATGGCTACCCCCTACATAGTTGCTGAATCGATCCAGGTTCGGTGGCAGTTTTGCTGTCGTGAAAATCGCGATACAGAGAATCTCACCCGAAATGTTTAAAATCTCCAGCAACAATTTACTGCATGTAGGAATAAGCCTCAACAGTTTACATTTTTCCCTTTCTCCTGGGGTGTTTGCATTGGGAATTATAATGTTGCAAAAAGGGTCTTTACATTCTAAGTATGATCTGCAACTTTCTGCTACGAGTTTAATGAGCAGTTAATATTTAAATCCAGGTAGTCTTAAAATTAACAGGAAGTTTGAAAGTGAGGTGTTGTTTGTACAAGGCAAACAGCAGAATGGAGCAAATTGCTCAGCATGCCTTGATAGGGGCTGTTTAGCACAGGGCTAAAACGCTGGCTTTGAAAGCAGACCAAGACAGGCCAGCAGCACGGTTCAATTCCTGTAACAGCCTCCCTGAACAGGTGCTGGAATGTGGCGACTAGGGGCTTTTCACAGTAATTTCATTGAAGCCTACTTGTGACAATAAGCGATTTTCATTTCATTTCATTTCATAATTAGCAACTCATGACACAGCTCTTTTTTGGCTAAACCTTGCTGGCCGATTTGTGCATTAGTTACAGAATGCAGCAATAAACTTACCATTAATTTCCAGCAAGGTTGGAGACCGCATTTTTTATTAAGTGTAGCCTGGAAATTATTGTTGGTGTAAGACTCTAACACAATGGAAATACTCTGCGACGGTCAGAGCTGCTTCTTACCCTCTGTCACAGCTGTATCCAGCTGCTAGTCTCAATCATTACCCCAGCTTCTGGAGTTTAATTTGTAACAAGTCACGTCAACGTCACCCCCCCCAATCACCCCCCCATTCACTCCTCTGCTCTCCGCCACGCAAGGGTGGAGAGAGTATGGGCACGATCGAACAGCTTCATCGTTCCGGTGATACGGCGAGCCGCTAAACCTCGCGAGAGGCCTCTGGTGAGATTTGCGACGCTTGGCACGCCTCTCATGAGACGTCACGATCTGGATCTTGCCCTCACTGGCCGACATCCAGATATACATATTTAAGGGAGCAGTTAGACCATAGACCATAGAATTTACAGTGCAGAAGGAGGCCATTCGGCCCATCGAGTCTGCACCGGCTCTTTGAAAGAGCACCCTACCCAAGCCCACACCTCCACCCTACCCCATAACCCAGTTACCCAACACAAAGGGCAATTTTTGACACTAAGGGCAATTTAGCCTGGCCAATCCACCTAACCTGCACATCTTTGGACTGTGGGAGGAAACCGGAGCACCCGGAGGAAACCCACGCACACACGGGGAGAACGTGCAGACTCCGCACAGACAGTGACCCAAGCCGGAATCGAACCTGGGACCCTGGAGCTGTGAAGCAATTGTGCTATCCACAATGCTACTGTGCTGCCCCCAAGTGTTAGGTTCACTTAAATATGTCGGCACCCGATGGTCCTGAGGTGAGTGGACGAAGGTCTGAGCCTGGGAGACTTCGCCATGGAGCCATCTAGCACGGGTCCACACACACACACACACACGCACACAAGGTAGCCTTCCTCAACGGCTACTGACCGGTGGCCCTGACGTCTGTTATTATGAAATGCTTCGAGCGACAGTCACGAGACAGACCAACGCCAGCCTCCCGGACGGTCTCGATCCACCGCAGTTCGCCTATCACCGCAACCGTTCCACAGCAGCCTAGCTCTACAATCAACACTCGAACACCTCGACAACAAGGACACTTATGTGAGAGTGCTGTTCATCGACTACAGCTCCGCCTTCAACACCATTATCCCAATGAGACTTATAACCAAACTGTGCAATCTTAGACTTGACCCCTCCCTGTGCAGCTGGATCCTTGACTTCCTCACCAACAGACCGCAATCTGTCAGGATAGGGCAACAGCACCTCCTCCACAATAGTCCTCAACACTGGGGCCCCGCAAGGATGGGGTGATTAAAGGCCGCCCCGATCTCTTCCTGCACTGGCGAGTTGAGCAGGAAGGGAGGTAAATGCAGCCTCGGCTAAACAGACCCAAAACGGGACTCTGTTTTTTTCCTGTTAAATTGCGCCCTACATTTGCTAGTGAGTGTCGCGGGATCCCCCTTCCTGGTTTTGGGGCTGATAAAGCTGGCCCAACTATCACTCAACAGCGTAAATGTAAAATATTGATTTAACTTTTCCCGGAAGGTTTTCTTTGGCCACTGGGAGATTTATGTCTATTCCAGTGGCCTTCCCAGCCATTCCTGCATGCAGTAAATTGTTGCTGGAGATTTCAAATGGGGCTGGGCAATCCTATTTATTGGGATAGACAACTTTTGATTCTTAGTTTGAAGATGAATAGTAAGTGAGGCAGTTGAGGAAAATGTTCGACCCAATACATAATTAGCAGTTATCTCTTGATCTCCATAAATGAAGCGCAATCAGTTCAGTAACTTTATTGTGAAGGCATTTTATTAATGTGGCTAACTCAATGTTTTATCACTTTGTATTGTTTCATATCAAATCTGAACACAACTCCCTGGTGTATTACTATTGATGTAGATGTCTGTGTGTGTGCGAAGGTAGAGTGTGGTTAATACAACATAATATATTGACAGTTCACATCAGAAGAAGCCAATATTATGCACAGTGTTGTACACATTTAATTTGGATATAAATTACGTTTACACATTAGTGTTTCATCCCACCTTCATTGGCCCATCAGAGTGACCCTGTCTCTTAACTAACACGGACATGAAACACGGAGTGAGTTTAACATTAATGAAAACCTCCCTCACATCTCATTAGGAGAAGATGCAGGGCTGTGTTTAATGAATTATTAAAGTTCCCCATTGGTTAGCGGTAGTTAAAAATTAATTGCATTCATCCCTTCTTGTCATTTGTACCTGATAGAACATCACTTTTATTGATCAAAGATGTGCACTGTCATAATTTATCTTTGTTCAGCATTTGGGATAAGGAGCGTTTGTCCTCATCACAAACTCAATGTTTCTTTTAATGATTTGGAGAACAACCATCATTAAAGAAATCTACTGCTTCAAGGTCTATTCCTCTGAAATCCAGTGGAAACTGAGACACGTTAGTCCCATCTGTCGAGATATCTCTCATTGATCTCTGTTGCACTCCACTTCTGCCAAATACTCGTTGAATGGCCGAATAATTCGTAAGCATTGCATCCATGGAACACCTCCATCTGTGATATTAACATTCATGCAAGCTGAAACAATGGGCACAATTCAGAGACCGCATTGTGCCCGGCGCGAATCAGGACACATTGGGTGAATAGTGGGAGAAGGCAAAATAGAGGATTGGGCCGGGTGCGAACCATTTTGCCATTCACCCGGCACGTTCCCAATAGCGAGTTCTGGATCAAGCCCAAAATTGGCGAGAGTATCATTCACCTTCATTTGCATTTATTTCAATCTCATTAAAGAGGTTGAAGTCGAACGCAGCGGTCTCCCAGGAATTACCCGACTGCCCAGTGGGAAGTCACACGGGCGTCATTTAATACTCCTTTTCAAAAACGTGAAGCTGGCACAGTGGATACTGAGGGGAAATGAGGAGGTGAGTAGCCACTTCCATTTTCCGGCAACAGCTCAAGGGAACCGGAGCTGCTTCCCCAGTGCTTCGGGGTGGGGGGGATCCTCAGGGGTTGGTTGGGCTTGGTCGAGTGGCTGATGTGTTTCAGGTCGGGGGTCGCCTCTGGGCGGGGGAGGTTGAGGGGCTTTGCATCTGTGAGGTCTTCAAGCTATCTTTAAATATTGTGGAGGCCCATAACAGGGGATACCACAGCTGCAGCCTGCCTGTCCTGCCAAACATTTCCAGGCCAGAGCCCTGGGGCGGCTTCTACCCTGAAATTCAATTTCACTCCCTTTGATTGTGAGCAACCTCTAGCTTCACAGCTGAAGGCTATTTCCAATGAGAAGTTAGTCTTGTTAGTTGTGAGAGCACTCAAGTGCCTCCTCAAGGGGACACATGCCATCTCTCAGAGGATGATTAGTGCATTGCATGCCAGTTATCGTTGAACTCAAGGAGCATCCGCGCCATAGAGGCAGCTGGCAACATTCAAACACTAAAGAGTAGGGCTTCACCACTGAGGATCTTCTCACAGCCAAAGGGTAAGTGTGTGGGTATGCAGAGGGCAGCTCAGCACGTCCTCCCTAATGTTCCTGGCAGATATCTGGGGTCTAGGTGCTCATGATGTGACCGGGCTGAGTGTGCAGAGCAAGGTTTGCCAGCACAAGTGGCTCACTGGATGGCTCTCTGAGAGAAGGCAGGACAGTCATGGTATGCGTGGGGGATTTGAGGGTCCTGGGGGTGGAAGCCCTCACTAGTTGTTGGTCTCTCTCCTTCGCCAATTCCTTCCAGATACAACTACGTCTGCTGGAGTTGATCTTGCGGAGGTTGCTTGTGGCAGCCAAAGCAGGCAAACGCCATAGATGGCAGCAGCAACAACTCAGGCAGGACACAGCACCACTTGTGCAGGAGGCCGGCACATACCCTGATGACATGGTGCCCATTAGGATGAGGAGGGGGCCAGAAGGGGAGGCCAGTGATGGCCCAAAGCGTACAGGCGTCGTTTGTCATTTAATGAGCTGACGGACGCTATGCGCCACAGAAGAATCCGTCTCAACAAAGAGTCAGTGCGGCAATTGTGCCACATCCTCGCGGACGTGGCACCCCATGGAGGAGGAGGGCACCCGCTCCCACGGGCCGCGAAGGTTACTGCAGCCCTAAGCGTTTATGCCACCAGCTCACTCCAGGGCTCAAGTGGGGACCTGTGTGCCTTATCACAGTCATCCGCCAATAGGCGCATCTGGGAGGTGACAGATGCTCTGTATGCCCAGGCCTCGCAGTCTTATCACCTTCGAGGAGAACCAGGCCCCACCAAGATGCCCGGGTTGCAGGGTTTTCCGCCATCATTGGGATGCCCTTGGTCCAGGGGGTGATTGATGGTATGCATGTCGCCCTGTGAGCACCTGGACATCAGGGAGTGCCCAATATTAACAGGAAGGGGTTCCACCCCCTGAATTTTCAGATCGTGTGCGACCACCACCTCCGAATCATGGACATGTGTGCCTACTATCCGGGGAGCATGCATGACAGCTACAACCTGCGGCACTCGGAGACCCAGTGCCTCAGAGCCACCCCAAGTTGACGAGTTGGCTTGTGCGGGGCAAAGGGTATACACTGAGGATATGGCTGATGGCACCAGTGCCGAGAGCTGAGACCGAAGCGGAGACCCAAGTCAATGGGGCCCATGCTGCCCCCGTGCTGTCGTTGAGGGGTGCAGTGGGCTGCTGAAAATGCAGCTCTGATGTCTTGACTCCTCTGGTGGTGTCTTGCAGTACACCCCCCAGAGGGTCTCCACTTTGTGGTGGTCTGCTGTGCCCTCCACAATCTGGCACAGCAGCGGAGCAACATGCTGGAGGAGGAGGAGGACCAGGAGGAGGCTGAGGGACAGGCGGCCTCATCTGAGGAGGAGGATAATGCTGGCCAGGAGGGACTGGAGGATGAGCCTGAGGAGGAGCTGGAGGATGAAGGACAGGCAGCGGCAAGGGTCCGACATGCCAGGAGGACCAGGGAGGCCCTCACCATCTCCAGATTCCTCTAGGACGAGGCTGTGTTCATCAGTTCATCCCCTCCCCCAATTCCCTCCTTCCCCCATCCCTTCTCCCACCATTACCATCCCCATAATCCCCGTCTTCCACATTTCCCTCCCTCCACCCCCAATCCCTCTGCTCTCACCCTATTCCCGATCCTCCTCCACAATTCCCCCACCCTCCCCTGTATTCCCAGCCCCCTGCCCCCATGTCCCTCCCCCAGTCTTCCCATCCGCCCTCCTTTTCCCTTCCTCCTCCATTCCCCTCTCCGCCAATCCTCAACATTACCCGTGTCCCCAATCACACCGCCCCCTACCATCTACCCTGTTACCCCCTCAAGGGTCTACATAACATCACTCCTGGGTGATGGGCCTGTGACGGCCCTGTCAGTGGGTCAATATGAAAGGCAGGAGAGTGATGATAACTCACTGTGAGGTTAGCTCTGGTGCTCCTCAGTTTCTGTTAAAGCATGACTCCTGTCTTTCTGCTGACAGCGCGCTCACACTCATCCACTGAATGGGGCCTGCATTACGGGTTTTTGATTTTGGGCGAGAAGCCCTGCTACGTGACCTGCACAGTGGCCATCCAGGGGCATCAGAAATGAAAATATTGGCCCGTAGTTATGTCTGGTGCCCCGGTATTGATGGTGACATCGAGAGGGTTGTGTGCAACTGCCTGGCATGCCAGAAACCAGAAACCCCCGCCGCCGGCCTCTCTCCATCCTCGGGAATGGCCAGGGTGCCCATGGGTTCACCTCCATGTGGATTTTGCGGGACCGTTCATGGGATCCATGTTCCTTGTGGTCATGGATGCCCATTCGAAGTGGCTAATGGTACACAGGATGACCTCCACGACATTCAGAGCCATGATTGAAAGGCTCGGGGGTACTTTTAGCAGCCATGGGATCCTGCAGGTCCCAGTGATGGATAATCGGACGCCATTCACTAGTGAAGAATTTGCCGTGTTTATGCGGCGGAACAGCATTCGGCATAGTCGAACTGCCCCGTATCATCCCTGCTCCATTGGACTTGCACAAAGGCCAGTCCAGACCTTCAAAAGGGGCAGTCAATGTTGTCTATGGACACACAAATGGGTACCGTTTTAGTTATCGCATGGCGCTGCGTGTGACAACGGGAATGGCCCCAGGACAAATGCTCAAGACTCAGCTGAGCCTGAATTTTACAAGTCTGGACAACAAAGTAGCGCAGAAGGGCGGCAGGGTGGTGCAATGGTTAGCGCTGCTGCCTCACGGCACTGAGGACCAGAGTTTGATCCCGGCCCTGGGTCATTGTCCGTGTGGAGTTTGCACATTCTCCCCGTGTTTGCGTGGGTCTCAGCCCCTCAACCCAAAGATGTGCAGGCTAGGTGGATTGGCCACGCTAAATTGCCCCTCAATTGAAAAAAAAAATAATTGGGTACTCTTAACTTTATTTTTAAAAACTCACACATAAAACAAAATCCGGGTTCAGGGAAGGATCCAGGGAAAACATTTGGACCACTTACTGAAGCGTGAAGCTGCCCTTCAGGACACCCGACTGGCGGTGATAGTGCCTTCGCCACACCTGGTCTGAGGGCCCAGCGTTCCGGGTCACCACACCCTGGTTCAGCAAGAAGAGGATGTTTCTGGTTCTGAGATGGGTGCAGTGGAGTCCCTGCCGGCGGACGGTGGCGTGGCCGGACCTGAGGTCCCAGCGACAACTCTTCGGCGCTCAGCCAGGAAATGGCGATCGGCCAATTACTACCCTCCACCCGACCCAGAGCTGCCACAGGCGGAGGCACAGCCGTGGGCGAAGGGTGCAGAAGGCAGCTGAAGGAGGCTGTTTGGACTTTGGGTGGGAGGGGTATCATATCCAGCTCCGTGGTCTGAGTCCGCCATGGAGCATGACGCGGTCGCTGGAGGCCCCCGCCGCTCTCATGCGTGGCCTCTGACTCGGAAGTGTGGGAGTCCGTATCTGCAGCTAAAGCTGCGAGAACAACGACGGTCCCTGCTAGCCCCCTGCAGGGCTGTGAATATGTGGCCTTTTCACGCCAGTGTTTCTCGGGTGAAAGGCCTTAGTTTTTACGACGGCGTGGGGACATAGTCCCTGAAACGGAGAATCCAGCCCCTGTTGTTCCTATGTAAATAAAGGTCAAATTTGTATGATATTGTATTTATGTTATTGGTATGTACACTTAATACAGGGACATGCAGTTTATGTACTGACAGTGTACTCTTTATATTTTTCTATAAGGTTCACGGTACATTGGTTTACATTGTCCCCTTAAAGCATTTGAATTCGGCTTTAGTACCCCACTTCCATATTTACCTTGCAATCAGCTCCATTTAATATTGACTACAATACAATGCTTGTGAGTCGACCAGGTGGGAATGTTATCTTGGGTGTGTTGGATAGATATCATTGTTTAACAAATAGATTATATCATACATGAATGGAGATATCAGTGCACCACAACAATGCAAGGTAGAGAGGACAAGTCGAGTATCTTGGAGACCCAGTGTGGTGGTATGTATTAGGGGTAATGTGGTACCTGTGAAGCCGAGAGACCAATGGCTGACAGGTCCCGGGTCCTGGTTGGATCTGCCGACTTCTGGCTCCGCCCTGAAGGCGGAGTATAAGAGCTCGAGCTTCTCCCCGCAGCCTCATTCTGTTGCTGAGCTGCTGGGGACAAGTCTCGCTTAATAAAGCCGAGATAGACTTCATCGCTTCTCGTCTCGCGTAAGTCATTGTGCGCTACAATTTATTAAGCGAGCTTAAAAGACTATGGAGCTCCGGATCGCCCCGGAGTGCCTGCAGATCAGCCCCCATGCAGCGAACTCGGCGGCCGTATTCAAACACTGGCAAGCATGCTTCAAAGGCTACCTCCGAACGGCCCCCGGCCGGATCACGGAAGACCAGAAAATGCAGGTCCTGCATTCGAGGGTAAGCCCGGGAATTTACTCACTAATAGAAGACGCGGAGGATTTCCCGACGGCGCTCGCATTGCTGAAGGGCATCTACGTTCGGCCCGTAAACCAGGCCAACGCTCGCCAGCAACTCGCGAAGATACGGCAAATTCCCGGAGAATCGCTCGAGGAATTCTACGGCGCGCTGCTGATTTTGGGACGAGGCTGCAACTGCCCGCCGGTGAACGCGATCGAACACACGGACCTGCTAATTCATGACGCATTTGTGGCAGGTATGAACTCTCCCCAAATTCGTCAAAGACTTTTAGAATGAGAGTCGCTAGGACTCTCAGAGGCACGGGCCCTTGCGGCCTCCCTTGATGTGGCCTCCCAAAATGCCCGCGCCTATGGCCCCGACCGCGCAGCAGCCCCTTGGGCTCCGTGGACCCCCGACGTGACCAACTCCCCGGCACCCCCCGCAAGCTTGCGCGGTTAAAGCGCCAGACAATCCGGTGGGGCCCGCTGCTATTTTTGCGGACAGGCGAAACACCCCCGGCAGCGCTGCCCTACTTGTAAAAGCTGCGGCAAAAAGGGCCATTACGCGGCAGTGTGCCGGTCCCGGGGGGTCGCCGCAATCCCCGGAGAAGAACGAGGACAGCACATTCCAAACACCCCCCAACCCCCCCAACGCCCTATGTGCGACCCGTGGCCGCCATTTTGGGTCCCGGGCACCACGAGGGGAGGATGGGTGCCGCCATCTTGTGACCCCCTCAGCCACGTGCGATTCATGGGGCGGCCATTTTGTCCACCCCCGACCACGTGCGACCCATAGGGCGGCCATTTTGTCCACCCCGGCCACGTGCGATTCATGGACGCCATCTTGGTTGACAACAAAGGACCTCAGCATCGACGGCTCCACGGGGTCCGAAGAAGACGCTGCGACACTACTTCCACGACTGGCTTCGGTGACACTGGATCAATGGCGGCCCCGGACGCTCCAGACGACGACAACAACGGTGCTGGTCAACGGATACGAGACGCCATGCCTGATCGACTCCGGGAGCACTGAAAGTTTTATTCACCCAGACACGGTAAGACGCTGTTTTCTGACCATCCATCCAAGCACGCAAAAGATTTCCCTAGCTGCAGGATCCCACTCAGTGGAGATCAAAGGGTTCTGCATCGCAAACCTAATGGTGCAAGGGAGGGAGTTCAAGAACTACAGGCTCTACGTCCTGCCCCAACTCTGCGCGCCCACATTACTGGGATTAGACTTCCAGTGTAACCTTCAGAGCCTAACATTCCAATTCGGCGGCCCAATACCCCCACTCACTATCTGCGGCCTCGCGACCCTCAAGGATGAACCGCCGTCCTTGTTTGCAAACCTCACCCCGGATTGCAAACCCGTCGCCACTAGGAGCAGACGGTACAGCGCCCAGGACCGGACATTTATCCGGTCTGAAGTCCAGCGGTTGCTGAAGGAAGGCATAATCCAGGCCAGCAATAGTCCCTGGAGAGCCCAGGTGGTAGTCGTAAAGACCAGGGAGAAGCAAAGGATGGTCGTAGACTATAGTCAGACCATCAACAGGTACACGCAGCTAGATGCGTACCCTCTCCCCCGCATATCCGACATGGTCAATCGGATTGCTCAGTATAAGGTCTTTTCCACCGTGGACCTCAAGTCCGCCTATCA
The DNA here is from genome assembly GCF_047496885.1 of Scyliorhinus torazame. NCBI lineage: Eukaryota > Metazoa > Chordata > Chondrichthyes > Carcharhiniformes > Scyliorhinidae > Scyliorhinus > Scyliorhinus torazame. The sequence goes on along the minus strand of NC_092724.1, from coordinate 139,211,732 downwards.
TCAGCTCCCCATCCGCCCAGGTGACCGCAAGTACACCGCCTTCGAGGCAGACGGGCGGCTATACCACTTCCTAAGGTCCCATTTGGCGTCACGAACGGGGTCTCGGTCTTCCAGCGGGAGATGGACCGAATGGTTGACCAGCACGGGTTGCAGGCCACGTTCCCGTACCTCGACAATGTAACCATCTGCGGCCACGATCAGCAGGACCACGACGCCAACCTCCAAAAGTTCCTTCAGACCGCAAACGCCCTGAACCTCACATACAACGAGGAAAAATGCGTTTTTAGCACAAACCGTTTTGCCATCCTGGGATACGTAGTGCACAATGGAGTAAAAGGCCCCGACCCGAACGCATGTGCCCCCTTATGGAATTTCCCCTCCCCCACTGCTCCAAAGCCCTGAAACGTTGCCTGGGCTTCTTTTCATATTACGCCCAGTGGGTCCCCCAGTACGCAGACAAGGCCCGCCCGCTAATACAGTCCACTACCTTCCCCCTGTCGACAGAGGCTCGCCAGGCCTTCAGCCGCATCAAAGCGGATATCGCAAAGGCCACGATGCGCGCCATCAACGAGTCCCTCCCCTTCCAGGTCGAGAGCGACGCATCCGATGTAGCTCTGGCGGCCACCCTTAACCAAGCGGGCAGACCCGTGGCCTTTTTCTCCCGGACCCTCCACGCCTCAGAAATCCGCCACTCCTCAGTGGAAAAGGAAGCCCAAGCCATAGTGGATGCTGTGCGACATTGGAGGCATTACCTGGCCGGCAGGAGATTCACTCTCCTCACCGACCAACGGTCGGTAGCCTTTATGTTCGATAATGCACAGCGGGGCAAAATTAAGAATGACAAGATCTTAAGGTGGAGGATCGAGCTCTCCACCTTTAACTATGAGATCTTGTATCGTCCCGGAAAGCTGAATGAGCCGTCCGATGCCCTGTCCCGCAGCACATGTGCCAACAAATAGACCGCCTCCAAGTCCTCCACGAAGACCTCTGCCACCCGGGGGTCACCCGATTCTACCATTTTATAAAGTCCCGCAACCTCCCCTACTCTGTGGAAGAGGTCCGTACAGTCACCAGGCACTGCCACATCTGCGCAGAGTGCAAACCGCACTTTTTCAGGCCGGATAGAGCGCACCTGATCAAGGCTTCCCGCCCCTTTGAACGGCTCAATTTGGATTTCAAAGGGCCCCTCCCCTCCACCGACCGCAACGCATACTTCCTGAATGTGGTGGACGAGTACTCACGTTTCCCCTTCGCCATCCCCTGCCCCGCCATGACAGCGGCCACAGTCATTAAAGCCCTTGACACCATATTCACACTGTTCGGTTTCCCCGCGTATATCCATAGTGACAGGGAGCCCTCCTTCATGAGCGACGAGCTGCGCCAGTTCTTGCTCAGCAAGGGCATAGCCTCGAGCAGGACGACCAGCTACAACCCCCGGGGGAACGGGCAAGTAGAGAGGGAGAACGGCACGGTCTGGAAGACCGTCCTACTGGCCCTACGGTCCAGGGATCTCCCAGTTTCCCGGTGGCAGGAGGTCCTCCTGGACGCTCTCCACTCCATCCGGTCGCTGCTGTGTACCACCACTAACCAAACGCCTCATGAGCGCCTCCTTGTCTTCCCCAGGAAGTCCTCCTCCGGAACGTTGCTGCCGACCTGGCTGGTGACCCCAGGACCCATTGTGCTCCGGAAACATGTGCGGGCGCACAAATCGGACCCGTTGGTCGAGAGGGTCCACCTTCTCCACGCGAACCCTCAGTACACCTATGGCGTACCCCGACGGCCGACAGGACACGGTCCCCCTGCGGGACCTGGCGCCCGCCAGCAACACACACACCCCCCCAACACCGATCACCTCCTCCCTGCCACCGGCGCACCCCGTGACCGTCCCCTTCCCGGGGGGATTAGTCCTCCTCCCATGCCCGCCCAGGAGTAAAACAGGAACAAACAGCGAAACGCTCCCGGAGACGACAACACCCGAGCAAACACCTGCACCACCACCAGGGCTGAGGCGATCGACGAGGAAGACCAGACCGCCCACTCGACTCGTGGAATCCGCGTGACACCAAGAAAAAAATAATTTTTTTTGCCCGTATTGTAAATAGTTCTCACAAACTTGTACATAGCCCAGTGTAGGGCTAAAGCTGTATTAACACAGTCCGAAATTTGTTCCAGGGCCAGCCTTGTAAACCCCTACCACCATGCGAACCACCACCCCGCCGGGTTCCTTTTTAATAAGGGGTGAAATTGTAGCGCACAATGACTTACGCGAGACGAGAAGCGATGAACTCTATCTAGGCTTTATTAAGCGAGACTTGTCCCCAGCAGCTCAGCAACAGAATGAGGCTGCGGGGAGAAGCTCGAGCTCTTATACTCCGCCTTCAGGGCGGAGCCAGAAGTCGGCAGATCCAACCAGGACCCGGGACCTGGCGGCCAATAGCCTCTTGGCTTCACAGGTACCACATTACCCCTAATACATACCACCACACCCAGTAACAAATTTTAAATACTTAGATCCCATTTCACTTTAATCAATGCAGGGTATAGTCACTTTGCCACCAATGTGCAGCAATATATAAAATATCAATATAGCATTTATATCAGGTCCATATCCTTATATCGCCACAATAATATTCCATCAGAATGGCTGCTGTCGGTAGCTTGGGCTTCAGGTTGCACAGGAAACGGCACAAGCTGTTGAATCTCTTGTAAACGAGTGCACAGTTGTTCAAAACGCTTTGAGAAGGTGGCTGTTCTGCCCTGCCTCTCAAAACATTTCAGACTCGACTTCCGGTGGCGGCCACGGGGTGAGTGGTCGCATATTAAGTGGCTCCTGCCCGAGGTTGGATTTTTTTGGTCCTTTTTGCCCGTTTTGCCGGGTGTTACATAGATGGAAAGCGAAGGAACAGTGCGAGCGAGTGAGTCTCCATCGGCAGGGAATGTCTAAGCCCTACCAAATGAGAAGTGCAATGAGTAAAGTGCAACAGTCAGGCCAGGAGAAAAATACGGTGGAGATCTTTGTGGCGTTGTTGCCCGCACAATGGTCAACAGAGTAATTAGTGGAGTTGTGACAGCTAAATTCCAGCAGCAGAGGAAGTAGGCCTTGGCTAGGGTGGCAGGGTCGATCCGGGCTGCCCTACAATGAGTGGCGCAGAAGTTAGAGGTGCAGAATGCGTCGCTCCAGAAGGTGGAGGAGTCGGTGGCCAATCGCGAGGATCGTTTGGCCTCATTGGATGCTGAAATGCTGATGATGGCGGAGGGCCAGAAGAAGTTGAGGGAGAAGGTGGATGACTTGGCGAATCGCTCGAAGAGGCAGAATCTCAGGATTGTGGGGCTGCCTGAAGGGATCGAGGGAATGCCGGCCACAAAATATGTGGCTTGGACTTCGAGAAGCTGGAGGGGGAGGGGGTCATTGACAGACCTCCCAAAGTTGACCCGGCACACAGGTCGCAGAGGAGGAGGCTGAAAGCGGGAGAACTGCGGAGGGTGATCATTGTGTGGCCACACCGCTACATGGGACAAGGCGAAAATCCTACGTTTGGTGACGGAGATGAGAGAGTGTACCTAGGAGGGTCATGCGGTTCACGTATACCAGGACCTGGCCAAGTGGCAGGCTGGGTTCAATAGGGACAAGGCAGCCCGATTCAGGAATAAAGTGTGGTTCGGGGTGCTGTATCCTGCCCATTTGTGAGTCACCTATGAGGGTCAGGAACATTATTTTGATATGCCAGATGTCATGGGAGTGTTCCTTTAAGAAGCGTTTTGTCTTATCACATGGCTTCAGTGATGTAATTGTGTTTGGGGAGCTGGGCTGTGGCTCTGAGTTTTACTTTCGTTTTTGGTTTGGGCTTGTTTTGGTGGCTGATTTTTTGCTTTCATTGTTATATTTGGCTGCTGCATTCAGACAGACAAGTATCTTGGAGTGTCTCTCTATCTTCAGTTTAAAAGCTGTTTCCAGAGTACTTGATAACTTGAAAATAAATAATTGCTTTCTAGAAGGAATTCAAACCTGCTGTTTTGAAAAGGACACAAGAGCATCCAAGTCAGGTCTTGAGTGCTGTGTGCTGGGCCACACCTTTGAAAAGGGTTTTCTGGTTTATGGGATCTTGTTGTTAAATTGGAACAGCTTAAGGGGGAAATTTATTAAGGGTTATACATAGAGTACTGTAGCTGTGTGGGGTATTTATGGAATGCTTACTGTGTGTGTTTATAAAAATATTAACTAAATTCGTAGAATAAACTTTGTTTTTGATTAAAAGAGCTTAAGGCCTCTGTTGAATAACACCTGAAAGCCAGGCCCTTGTGCTCATCGTAACCAAAATAGAGGTGAACTCCATGATATACTTTGGAGTTTTCTGAACCCTGGCCCATAACACAGAGGAGGTGAGTAAGTTCCTAAGGAACCATAGATTGGGGACTTATGAGAACGCTGGAACTTGTATGGGTTCACCTGTGAAACAGATTGGAGGTGGTGTACTCAGGGAGGTGGGGAAACTGTTTATGTTTGTGCTGGGTTATTATGTTTAGCGTTGTTTAGAATACCTACTGGGTTTAGTTAGTTATCTGTGTTAAGGTAGAAGTGTTGTTACTTCTTATCCTCTCAGCATTGGGAGCAATGTTTGATGTATTTAACATGTGGGGTTTTGGGGGGCTAGCATTGATAGGGGGAGGGAGAGGAAGGGGGATTTCGATACGGTTTTGGACCCAAAGGTAGATCGGCCGTGTCCTAGTCCCTGAAGATGTCGCCAATGGCAAGCGAACTGCAGGGATTAATGGAGTGAATGGGAGGGGTGTACCATGGCAGTTTGGGAGGCCAAGACCGAAGGAATTCTTGTTCTTTTCGCATTTTCACATGTGTATTCCTGGATCGATTTTTCCGTGCTGGATAGGAGGTTGCTGGCGAGGGGTGGTTGGGACAAATATTCGGCGACCATGATCTCAGACCACGTTTAACAGCTGGCAGACCCCCGTGCGGAAAGAGGGGGTCCCCAAGGACTGCAATGGAGGTTAGATGTGGGATTGTTGGCTGATAAGGGGTCGGCGAAAGGGTAGGGGTGGCTATACGGAATTTGGTGGAGCTAAATAGGACAGACGAGCTTTCCGCCTCCGTACCTGTTGCGCAGGTCAAAGAGACACAGCCTGAGTGAGTGACACACATCCAGAGTAGGAATTTGAAACTTGGTAACTTGGTGCAGTGAGGTAATTCGGTGCAGAGTGGGAGGAGATGCTTTTTCCCTACTGTTTTGTTCTCTCTCTTTCTTCTGGCCTGTAACTTTTAATCAGCAGGGAGAGAACCAGAGAGCACCTGAGGCCCTCAGAAGGTAAGTAAGTGATTTTTACTCATTTTTACTTTTATTACCTTTTCAAATTGTGTGTGTGTGGCGGGGGGGGGAAACTGAAGTGACAACACAGAAAAGCTGTGACCTGATTGGCTGGTTGGGAATCTACACTAAATTTAAAAAATTAAGCATTGGTCAACAAATTAAACATAATTACTTAATTATAATTTAGAGGGGTTCTAAGCCAGAGATCGGAGAGGACTGTATTTAGCTTTCACATTTATAGTAGAAATCTAGTGCGAGGAAACATATAGTTAACAGTAACTTTTTAAAAACCGTTTAACTTTAATTTACTAATTAATTGACGCAATGTCAGTTAGAGGGGTGCAGTGCTCTCTGTGAGATGTGGCAGGTCCGGGAGGCTTCCAGCGTCCCGGATGGCTTCATCTGCAGAAAGTGCACCCAACTGGAGCTCCTCACAGACCGCATGGTTCGGTTGGAGCAGCAGTTGGATGCACCTAGGAGCATGCAGGTGGCAGAAAGCGTCATAGATAGCAGTTATATAAATGTGGTCACACTCAAGGTGCAGGCAGAGAAATGGGTGACTACCAGAAAGGGCAGGCAGTCAGTGCAGGAATCCCCTGTGGTTGTTACCCTCTCGAACAGGTATACCCCTTTGGATACTGTCGGGTGGGATAGCCTATCAGGGGAAAACAGCAGCAGCCAGAGCAGTGGCACCACGGCTGGCTCTGATGTTCAGAAGGGAGGGTCAAAGCACAGAAGAGCAATAGTCATAGGGGACTCTATAGTCAGGGGCACAGATAGGCGCTTCTGTGGATGTGAAAGAGACTCAAGGATGGTATGTTGCCTCCCTGGTGCCAAGGTCCAGGATGTCTCCAAACAGGTAGAGGGCATCCTGAAGGGGGTGGGCAAACAGGCAGAGGTCGTTGTACATATTGGTACTAACGACATAGGCAGGAAGGGGCATGAGGTCCTGCAGCAGGAGTTCAGGGAGCTAGGCAGAAAGTTAAAAGACAGGACCTCTAGGGTTGTAATCTCGGGATTACTCCCTGTGCCACATGCCAGTGAGGCTAGAAATAGGAAGATAGAGCAGCTAAACACGTGGCTAAACAGCTGGTGTAGGAGGGAGGGTTTCCGTTATCTGGACCACTGGGAGCTCTTCCGGGGCAGGTGTGACCTATATAAGAAGGAGGGGTTGCGTCTAAACTGGAGATGCATAAATATCCTGGCCGCGAGGTTCGCTAGTGTCACACGGGAGGTTTTAAACTAGTATGGCAGGGGGGTGGGCACGGGAGCAATAGGTCAGAAGGTGAGAGCATTGAGGGAGAACTAGGGAATAGGGACAGTGGGGCTCTGAGGCAGAGCAGACAGGGTGAAGTTGCTGAATATAGCGCGTCTGGTGGCCTGAAGTGCATATGTTTTAATGCAAGAAGTATTACGGGTAAGGCAGATGAATTTAGAGCTTGGATTAGTACTTGGAACTATGATGTTATTGCCATTACAGAGACCTGGTTGAGGGAAGGGCAGTATTGGCAGCTAAACGTTCCAGGATTTAGATGTTTCAGGCGGGATAGAGGGGGGTGTAAAAGGAGTGGCAGAGTTGCGCTACTGGTAAGGGAGAATATCACAGCTGTACTACGGGAGGACGCCTCAGAGGGCAGTGAGGCTATATAGGTAGAGATCAGGAATAAGAAGGGTGCAGTCACAATGTTGGGGGTTTACTACAGGCCTCCCAACAGCCAGCGGGAGATAGAGGAGCAGATAGGTAGACAGATTTTGGAAAAGAGTAAAAACAACAGGGCTGTGGTGATGGGAGACTTCAACTTCCCCAATATTGACTGGGACTCACTTAGTGCTAGGGGCTTAGACGGGGCAGAGTTTGTAAGGAGCATCCAGGAGGGCTTCTTAAAACAATATGTAGACAGTCCAACTAGGGGAGGGGCTGTACTGGACCTGGTTTTGGGGAATGAGCCGGGCCAGGTGGTAGAAGCTTCAGTAGGGGAGCATTTCAGGAACAGTGACCACAATTCAGTAAGTTTTAAAGTGCTGGTGGACAAGGATAAGAGTGGTCCTAGGGTGAATGTGCTAAATTGGGGGAAGGCTAATTATAACAATATTAGGTGGGAACTGAAGAACCTAGATTGGGGGTGGATGTTTGAGGGTAAATCAACATCTGACATGTGGGAGGCTTTCAAGTGTCAGTTGAAAGGAATTCAGGACCGGCATGTTCCTGTGAGGAAGAAGGATAAATACGGTAATTTTCGGGAACCTTGGATAATGAGAGATATTGTAGGCCTCGTCAAAAAGAAAAAAGAGGCATTTGTCAGGGCTAAAAGGGTGGGAACAGATGAAGCCAGTGTGGAATATAAGGAAAGTAGGAAGGAACTTAAGCAAGGAGTCAGGAGGGCTAGAAGGGGTCACGAAAAGTCATTGGCAAATAGGGTTAAGGAAAATCCCAAGGCTTTTTACATGTACATAAAAAGCAAGAGGGTAGCCAGGGAAAGGGTTGGCCCACTGAAGGATAGGCAAGGGAATCTATGTGTGGAGCCAGAGGAAATGGGCGAGGTACTAAATGAATACTTTGCATCAGTATTCACCAAAGAGAAGGAATTGGTAAATGTTGAGTCTGGAGAAGGGTGTGTAGATAGCCTGGGTCACATTGAGATCCAAAAAGACGAGGTGTTCGGCGTCTTGAAAAATATTAAGGTAGATAAGTCCCCAGGGCCTGATGGGATCTACCCCAGAATACTGAAGGAGGCTAGAGAGGAAATTGCTGAGGCCTTGACAGAAATCTTTGGATCCTCACTGTCTGCAGGTGATGTCCCAGATGACTGGAGAATAGCCAATGTTGTTCCTCTGTTTTAGAAGGGTAGCAAGGATAATCCAGGGAACTACAGGCCGGTGAGCCTTACGTCAGTGGTAGGGAAATTACTGGAGAGAATTCTTCGAGACAGGATCTACTCCCATTTGGAAGCAAATGGACGTATTAGTGAGAGGCAGCATGGTTTTGTGATGGGGAGGTCGTGCCTCACTAACTTGATAGAGTTTTTCAAGGAGGTCACAAAGATGATTGATGCACGTAGGGCAGTGGATGTTGTCTATATGGACTTCAGTAAGGCCTGTTGCTCTTTTTAGCCTTAGTCTATTGGCTCTGATTACGTCACCTTTGCTCACGAGTCGCCAGGTATCTTTATGATACCGCCACGTGGTTCAAGTGCAGGTTGATACAGCACACCGCTTAGTAAGGATTAAAACAACGGTCATTTATTATATACAACGAGCAATATTAATACACTAATACTACTATCTATATAATAAACCTATCACTACTGGCCAATACTTAACTTAGGAAGAGCCCACCAGGTCAGGGAAACGAATGGCTTGTCCAATCAGATCTGGCCCGCGGGATTCAAAAGGCTGCTACAGGTCGGTGGCTAGGTGTCTACCGGATAGCGATCGCTGGATTCAAACCTACTGTTGCCGGTTGCTGTTCTTGCGAAGGTCTTGAGCAGGCGAAGAGGAGAGAGAGAGAGATCTGAACTTGGCCCCTCACTTTTATAGGGCCCAGGGGCTAGCGACCTCCCGGGGCGGCCCTTGACCCTGAGTCTCAAGTGATTGGATTTGTCCCCAATCCCTGGGGTCGATGTCTCCAATGGTGAGGCGATTCCTCGATCGGGGGGTGGTCGTTCACCTGTCTTTGTTTCGGCCACTGCAGGCGCTGACAGGTCTGGCCCGGTATTCAATTGCTAATATGTTGCAATTGTTCCCGGGGATAGCCGATTTAACTGCAGATGTCTGGATAGATGGGCTGCAAACAGTCCTGAATGTAACTGCAAATACCTGGGTTGATGGGCTGTTGATAGCCCTGAGTATCGATCTGGGCTAACTTCCCCAGAGCCGAATATGCAATACTGTCTGCAGCTGCCTGCTTGTGTCTTGTTAGCTGCTTTTCCCAGCAGTCTTTTGGGTTAGCCATTTCAAACTGGGTTTTGGCCAGATTAATCGGAACGCAGCCATTTTATGTGGCTACAGGCCTTTGACAAATCCCTCATGGTAGACTAGTACAAAAGGTGAAGTCACACGGGATCAGGGGTGAGCTGGCAAGATGGATACAGAACTGGCTAGGTCATAGAAGGCAGAGAGTAGCAATGGAAGGATGCTTTTCTAATTGGAGGGCTGTGACTAGTGGTGTTCCGCAGGGATCAGTGCTGGGACCTTTGCTGTTTGTAGTATATATAAATGATTTGGAGGAAAATGTAACTGGTCTGATTAGTAAGTTTGCAGACGACACAAAGGTTGGTGGAATTGCGGATAGTGATGAGGACTGTCAGAGGATACAGCAGGATTTAGATTGTTTGGAGACTTGGGCGGAGAGATGGCAGATGGAGTTTAATCTGAGCAAATGTGAGGTAATGCATTTTGGAAGGTCTAATGCAGGTAGGGAATATGCAGTGAATGGTAGAACCCTCAAGAGTATTGAAAGTCAGAGAGATCTAGGTGTACAGGTCCACAGGTCACTGAAAGGGGCAACACACTACCAGAAGGATGTGGAGGCTTTAGAGAGGGTGCAGAAGAGATACCAGAATGTTGCCTGGTATGGAGGGCATTGTCTATGAGGAGTGGTTGAATAAACCCGGTTTGTTCTCACTGGAACGACGGAGGTTGAGGGGCGATCTGATAGAGGTCTACAAAATTATATGGGGCATAGACAGTGTGGATAGTCAGAGGCTTTTCCCCAGGGTAGAGGGGTCAATTACTAGGGGGCATAGGTTTAAGGTGAGAGGGGCAAGGTTTAGAGTAGATGTACGAGGCAAGTTTTTTACACAGAGGGTAGTGGGTGCCTGGAACTCGCTACCGGAGGAGGTGGTGGAAGCAGGGACGATAGGGACATTTAAGGGGCACCTTGACAAATACATGGATAGGATGGGAATAGAGTGACACGGACCCAGGAAGTGGAGAAGATTGTAGTTTAGTCGGGCAGCATGGTCGGCACGGGCTTGGAGGGCCGAAGGGCCTGTTCCTGTGCTGTACTTTTCTTTGTTCTTTGTTCTTTGTACTGTGGGAAGTGCTGAAGACGGGGATCAGGGGGGAGTTTATTTCAACCCGGGCGCATAAAGAGAAGTGGGAGTGGCTAGAAAGGCAAAGATTCGTGGAGGCTATTCTGGAGGTGGATCGGAGGTATTTGGTAGCCCCTGAGGAGGCGTTGTTCAAGGAGAAAAAGAAGCTCCAAATGTAGCTGGATCTTATGTCTACGGGGAAGGTGATGGGGCAGTTGCGTCGGGTTGGGGGGGGGGATGTATTAACAAGGGAAAAAGGCCAGTAGATGCTTGCGCATCAGTTGAGGTGGCCAGTGGCAGCGAGAGAGTTTGGTCGGGCGAAAGATTTAGTAAGGTGGTCATTGAGTCCGGGGAGGGAAATAGGGTATTTGAGGTCTTTCACCGAAGGCTGCACAGCGTGGACCCTCCGGTGAGGGACAAAATCATGAGGCTGTATAGGGCCCCCATGGCGAGTGTTCGTATGAACAATGTGAGCTCGGGGTATTTCAGCCTGCATCGAGGTATGAGACGATGTGTCCGCTGCCTCTGTTGCTTTTCACATTAGTAATTGAGGCTTTGGCGATGGGACTTAGAGCCTTGAGTGGGAGTGCGGTATCGTGAGCGAGGAATGGAGCACTGCGTCTCCCTATAATCAAATAGCCTTTTACTGCATATCATGAATCCGGTGGAGAACTTCGATAGGACCATGAGGATATTGAGGGAGTTTGGCTGGTTCTCGGGGTATTAGCTCAACATGGGGAAAAGTGAGGTAATCCCGGTCAATGCACAGGTGAGGAGGGAGAGGGTTTGGAGAAGTTGCCGTTTCGGCTGCTCGGGGAGCATTTCCCATAGTTAGCCCCAGATGCAGAAGCTGAATTTGTGAATCTGATGGAGGGGGTGAAGGAGGATTTTAAGAGGTGGGATTTTGCCGCTGTCATTGGCTGTAAGGATCCCGACAGTTATAATGACGGTGCCGCCAAGGTTCCTGTTTGTCTTCCAAAATCTCCCGATTTTTGTGCCCAAATCTTTTTTCAGTAGGGTTGATAGGATGATCTCAGCGTTTATATGGGCGGATAAGGATCAGAGGCGGGTTTTTGGAGAGGGACTGATGGAGTGATAGGTTGGCGTGCAGAATCTACTGAATTATTACTGGGCCGCGAACGTTGCGAAGGTCAGGAAATGGGCAGTGGGGGAGAGGTTGGTCTGGGGATGGATACAGGAAGCATTGTGTAGGGGAATGGGTTTAACGATGCTGCCATTGGCACCTATTCCGTTCCCGCCAGCCGAGTATTCACGAGCCTGGTGGTGGTAGCAGCACTAAGGGTATGGAACCAATGGCGGCAGCATTATAAGATGGAGAGGATTTCGGGGGATCCGGGAGTGCAGGTGGGTAGGGAAGCTGACGTGTCGGCCTTTGCCTCCCTGATGACCTGGAGGCGGATACTCTTCGGGTGGCGGAACTCAGAACGGTCTAAAAGGATGGTGTAGCTGAGCAACTTGCACCTGGAAAATGTTACGATCAAAGGCCCAGATGAGGCGTCCTTCTCAAGGTGGAGGTTGTTCATCGGCTTCTTTGAAGAGTGGTGGAACATCAGCGAGGAGGGGCGACATAGGGGGTTTACTGCGGGGCGGGTGGCTCTTTCGTTATAGTTGGAAAACTGGGCAGGGGCTGGGATGGAGGGGTTCGGGTGTTTGGAGTGTGATTTGTGAAGGTTGTTTTCTGATGTTCTGTCTCTTTTTTTTCTGCGTGAAACTGAAATTGCCTCGAATAAAAATAATTTTAAAAGAACCGTTTCAGATTCCCCATGCTGCTAATGCGCCAACACATGTGCATAGAGCTTTACACAATGGCAGGAGCTGGATTCTCAGTCAACACGAGATGTAGCGGGCTGTAAACTGCTCCCTGTTGCTATTGGTCTTGTCGAAGTACAGCTTCAAAGACCTGGAGCACAACCCAATACAATTCACCTCCGGCTGTCCTAAATCAGTCATGCATCAGGAGGAACGAACCTGCCTACAGATTCGGCCTTTGAATTTTAAGCTTTTGTCTTTGTTTGAGATGTAAAACTGAGACCTGGTTTGCTCTCTCAGGTCTACATAAAAGACCCCATTGCATTTTTCAAAAGAGAAAAGTGGCTGTCTCTCTGATATGCTGGCCAATATTTATCCCTTGCTGTGTGAAAATTGGCTGCCACATTTCCTATGTTGCAACAGTGACGACACTTCAAAAGCACTTCATTAACTTTGGGATGTCTTGAGGTTGTGAATGATGTTATATAAATACAAATCTTTCTTTTCTTTTAAGACTACAAGAGGATTATTTCATCAACTGATACCAGATGGAGGGAAGTATGACTTCACAACAAACTTCCAGGAACTGCGGAGGGGAGTTTTTGCCTAACAGTTTTGATGATTGAAGAGGCTCTGATTTCTGGCTATACATTACGGACTCTGAGATTCAGAGGCGCACCCTTCATTGAATGTACACCACATCCATGTGCCAACTCCTCATTGTAGAGTGGAGGGAGTAGTGAATCACAAAAGAATAAGCATGTCAGGAAGGAGACTGCATCAGAACTCAGTTTGTCGTGCCATTGAAAGATAATAAACTCTTTTTCCCATATGGAAGTGTTTGTTAATTCTGATACATAAAATCTTACAGCGGCATTAATTTCCTATCAAACTTTTCTATTGGTAAATTCCCATTTCTCAATTTAATTTTATTTTATTAATTTTTCCAACTGAGGGGCAACTTAGCATGGCCGATCCACCTACCCGGCACATCTTTGGCTTGTGGGGATGAGACCCACACAGACACGGGGAGAATGTGCAAACTCCACATGGTCAGTCACCTGTGGCCGGGATTAAACCCGGGTCCTCGGCACCGTGAGGCAGCAGTGCTCATCAGTGTGCCACCGTGCTGCCCTATGTCTCAACTTTATAACGGAAGCTGCCCACGGAACACTTGTCACACTACAGTTACATACTTCCACCAGTTGGGGCACTGAAGTGTCTCAGGCTTTGTTCCTCTGTTAGTTCTAAGAATAGTATCTGGTGAACGGTTAGGTCTGAAGCTTCTCTTTTACCTCAAGCAAGTTTATTCTCAGAACACTCAGTGTAGTTAACAGTCACCATCGGCTTCCCTGTTCCAACGATGTCCATTTAAACTCTTTTGGAGGTTGAACCAATGATCATCACCTGTCCTAAATAATGTAATTGGCTTAACAATGTAATTGCCAAAGGGTGCAACTGCAGATACATTGACATTCTTTCCAGCCCTAAATTTGTATTGCAGAGAAGGTCCAATCAAACCTATGGCTGGGATTTCCCGGCACTTCCATGGTGGGATTCGGCGGGCCAGCCAAAATTCCATTGACTTTTGGCGGGACTGGCCGATCCCGGCGGCAGGCGGAACTAGAAGATCCCGCCCTATGTTGCTTTATGAACCATAGTTCTGGTATTCAAGCAAAAGTTATAAAATCCGGAATTCCGGTGCGGCAGGTAACAGAGCGGTCACACGTATGGGAGCGCCCGCTGGAGATCGCACTCCTTTCGTCTGACTGGCAATGGAACTCAGACCCGAAATTTAAAAAAAATCGATGGTGTAAGTGGATGCACAATTGGTACCGAACCAGGCACAAATGAAGAGAGAAACAGCTTCAAAAGTGGACACTTCGAGTGCCTTGGTAGAAAAGAAAATGGCAGAGGTGAGTACAGCGCCGGGGCCATCCCCCTAACTGTAGAAATTCTGGCTGTGGAGTTGCAGAAACTGCATCGCGAGGTCTCAGGAAACCATGGAAAGGCAATCGTGGAGGCTATTTCCTCAATTTGAAGGGTGCTGGCTAATGTGGACGAGGTAGTGAAGCTGCAGGGTGCAGAGCTGCAGGATGTAGGGCTTACTCTGCCGAGGCAGAGTGACCAGATCGCTTCCCTGGAGGTGGAAATGGCAAGGTTGGTGGCCGACAGTAAGAGCTTGAGGGCGAAGGTGGCTGACCTTGAAAATCGGTCAAGAAGGCAGAATCTGAGGGTGGTCGGATTGCCGGCAGGGCTGGAGGGCCCGAACCTGACAAAGTTTATGGTGCAATTTCTCTGGAAGATGATGGGGGAAATGGGGCCCCCCACCCCCACCCTCTCCCGAGCTGGATTGAGCCCACATGTCGATGAGGCAGAGGCATCGAGCTAGGCAGTCACCTCGTGCATTTACTGTGCAATTTCACAGCTACCAAGATAAAGAGAGAATTTTACGGTGGGCAAAGAAGCATCAAAGTAGCAGATAGGGAGGGTGCACGAAGATGCTGGTGGAGAGCTGGCCAGGAGGCGTGCAGCTTTTAACAAGGCCAAGGCAGCACTGTACCAAAATAAAGTTCGGTTTGGTGTGGTTTACCCCACACATCTTGTCCTGTTGGGCGAGATTAAAAGGAAATGGGAGGAGGAGTTGGGCCTGGAGTTTGAGGGAGGGGTGTGGAGCGAGGCTCTATATAGAGTCAACTCTACCTCCTCGTGCGCTTGGCTCAGCCTGATTCAATTCAAGGTGGTGCATCGGGCACATTTGACTAGGGCACAAATGAAAGGGCTTTTCATGGGAGTAGAGGATCGGTGTGAGCGATGCTCAAGTGGCCTGGCACACCACACATACACATACGTGTTCTGGTCCTGTCCTACACCAAGCTCGTGAGCTTCTGGGTCTCCTTGGCAAATGTTGTGGGATTTATTTGGAACCATGACCTTTGGTGGCTATTTTTGGGGACTCAAGAGTTACCCGAGTTGCAGACGGGGACGAAGGCAGATGCTCTGGCCTTCACTTCCTTAGTAGCCCAAAGATGGCTTTTGTTTGATTGGACGTCTTTGACCCCCACCCACTGCTGTGACGTGGTTAAGTAACCTAATGGAGATTTTGTATTTTGAAAAGAATCAAGTATGTTAATGAGAGGGTCGGCTGAAAGGTTCTCCCTGAGGTGGCAGGCGTTTATTTCCTATTTCAGTGAGTTAGTCACTGTCTGATGTTATAGGGGGAGAGGGGCATTGGGACTTGGTTGTTGTTTTTCTCTGGGTTGGTTCGGGGGGGGATGGAAGGATTGAAATATTGTTAACTTTTGAACGCATATGGATGTAAAGATGTTGGGCTGGATTCCCCGATTGTGAGGCTATGTCCTCACGCCTGCAAAATAGTGTCCCCCCCCCTTTGGCCGGCTCACGCGCCCCGACCCCCCCCCCCCACCACAGTGCCCCCAGCCCCTGATAAAGTCCCCCCTGCCCGCGGATGGGCCCTTCCCCGACTGTGGCGGCGCTGGACTGAGTCCGCAGCCTCCGCGCAGAGTTCCCGACGGGAAGAAACCATGAGAGACCCACGCCGCCAGTAACTCGACCGGTTGGAGGCGGAGCTTCAGGGGGCGGGCCTCAGCCAACGTCCTGGCGCGGCGGGCTTTGGAGGGGCTGAGCATCACAAAAGCGGTGCAGCCCCCAATTTGGTCGAGAACTTTGATTCTCTGGCTGAATGCCGGACGCGATTTCGGTGTTGACGACCGGAAAATCCAACCCCTTATATTGGAACATTTGTTAATAAAAAATATATATTTTAAAAATCCAATGAAAATCTCATTGGACACACTTTGAAGTGGGGACTGATTTATGTTGATATGCCCTGATCCAATTATCCCTGCCCTCTCACTCTGCTTTACCTGAGCAATGCATGGTGGCATGGCTCACCTGCAAAGAGAAAAAAACAGATTCATGTTTCTGCTGTGAAAAACAGATTCATGTTTCTGCTGTGGGCACCTTCATTGGGACCTGCCTTTTCTTTTGTCCAGAACATGGCAGACCTGCGGCGTGTTTTCAGCAATTGCAGTTTGTTTCTTTTTGTTTCTGCTGTTGTTGTTTCTTCATCCTCTGTGACGTTACAAACCTCTGTCTGTGAGCAACGCCCGAGTAAATTATCAACAAAAGTAAGGCGGGAGAGGGGGGGGGGGCGAGAGGTAAGTTCGGCTCTTGTTGACTAAAGTTCAAAGTTACTTGGTGAGAGGAGTGGCCCATCTCCGTTATGCTTTTGAAAAAAGAACATGTACCTGTAGTGTGCTGCAACCTTAGCAAACAAGGTGAAAAGATGGGAATTAGTGAATGGATATTTGTTACTAATCAATTTAATTGTTTATTTTTTTTTAAACTGGGCACTGGTTATTGCATTTATATGGCGTTTTTCTGTTTACCATTTTAATGGGGACATTAACCTGCTTATGAATGTTTTTCTTTGGTTCGATGTGAGTCTAAAGCAGCACCATTGGCCAAAAGAACGAGAGGGAAAGAAAAAACTTAATTTCCTGCCTTCAGAGTACTGCAGAATATTCTTGAGAGCAATGGATAAAGAGTCAGTCTCAATGCTTGCTGCCCGTTAGAAACTAACTTGGGTCATTGAGGAGGTGTCTGTTGGTTTAAATAATCATTATGTGACATTCCCACTGTTAGATTGGCAAGCGTCTCAGCATCAAAGCCACATGACGCCTGCTTCAAGTGGGTCTCATTTATGCCAGCGCGATTTTGCAACTGAAATATTTAGTGCCTGACGGTGGCAGATAGAGGTGTGAATGTATTAGATCTTTTCCACCAATAGGACGGAGCGTTGGAACAATGAAAAGAGCAGTTGGAGATCGCGAGCAGGAAACCAGCTGACGAGGGAAAGTGAATTGAAATTCACTTGCAGGCAAAGTTGACTCACGTCCAACTTTATAATATAAAGATGAGTTTCTGAGAGCTCAGCTAGGCTCGACATTGAGCCTTGCTGTAATGCAGCAAGTTCGGGCAAATTACGACAGCATGAAATGGGCAGGCACTGTTTATGCTGGTGATGCAATTAACATGCACTTTCCTTGCGCATTTTCTCCCATTTGATTGTACCGTAACATGACAACTTCAGCCAAATTAATCCTGCTATTTGCCCCCCACATTTGACCACATCAGGGATGTACTCAACATTAGCCATATTTCTGGTGGCTGCCTTCATTTAGTTGCGTTAACCCTTGGGGCTTGCATTAAATTAGAAAAATTCCAACATGTCAAGCTCAGTTCTTACAACATTGGATTGGCTTTTCGAGGGAGGGGGGAATGTTGGGGATGCATGGGACGGGCAAGGGGGACTGGCAGTGGCAATCACAGTTGACGTAAACACACACAATCTTTCACTCTGCTTTTGGAACATTATATAGAAATGATGAAGACCCTGTAGAAGATGCAGGACCTTTAGTGCTTCCCCACTCCAAGGTTACGCCCATGAGACTGCGGGGCTCCAGGGAACCTCAGTATTCCAAAGAATTGCCTGCAGCTTTGTCATGGATAGGGCAAGCTGGGGCAAGGCATGCATTATTAGGAATTCCGAAACAATAAACCAGCTCTGGGTCTAATATTTTGTTTATGTTGAGCTCCAAGCAATACTCAGTGCTTTACGTTTAAAATTCCTGCTGCCGATTTGAGCTCTAACTGCACTGCTTGCATTATGAGGCAGTCCGACTGACAGAAGAAACAGTCTTGGAGATTGTGTAAGAGGAGCTGTAGGCACAGGGGGCTGGATTCTCCGATTCTGGGGCTATGTCCCCATGCCGGCATGGGAACGGTGCCGTTTTATGCCAGATAAACTGGCCCAAAATGGCCACCGATTCCCTGTTTTGCTGGGGGCTAGCAGGACGGCAGCGTAGAGCACCCGGCCCTTGCTGCCAGTACGCCCCGGAGAATTGCCGGTTCTATGGCCGCGCACGCGCACCGTGCTACATGGCGGCTCGAGGACCCGGCCCACAGGCCGACCCGGGTGCCCCGGACCCCCCCCCTCCTCCCATAGTGCCCCCAGCCTCGAATAATGTCTCCCCCTGCCCGCGGATCGGCCCTCCTCCGACAGCGGCGGCGCTGGACTGAGTCCGCAACCGCCACACCGAGTTCCCGACGGGTGAGACCACGAGAGACCCATGCCGTCGGGAACTCGGCCAGCCAGGGGCGGAGCATCGGGAGGCGGGCCTCAGGCAATGTCCTGAGGCCGTCGATACGTGGCCATAAGACCATAAGACATAGGAGCAGAATTAGGCCACTCGGCCCATGAGTCTGCTCCGCCATTCAATCATGGCTGATATTTTTCTCATCCCCATTTTCCTGCCTTCTCCAAGTCCCCCACTTTGGAGGGCCCGGAGCATCGCGAAAGCGGTGCCGCCCCTGATCCTGTTGTAAACCTGGATTCTCCGGCCGGTTGCCGGACGTAATATCAGTGTCGGAGACCGGAGAATCCAGCTTCTTCATGTAGCATAAGCTGTTTCCTTGATGTATACTCTGACAAAGGAAGGTTCAGACTTTTGGAGATAGGTTTAACCCATTTATTGAACAGTTAACAATTCTCCTACTTGAGTTCGACTCTCCTGCTAATCTTACTAACTAACTCAATCTAACTAACCTGTCTGCTCTAATCCACGTGTGGTGCGATGGTTCCAATCTGCCCCTGTGTCGCCTGTGGAAAGAGAAAGAACATGTGTGCCCTGTCCTTTTATATGGGTTGCCCCCTTGTGGTAGTGTCACCTCTGGGTGTGTCTTGACTGCCCATTGGTCGTGTCCTATCTTACTCACCTATTGGTTGAATGCCTGTGTGTCATTATGTCTCTGGTGCTCCCTCTAGTGTTTATTTAGTTCTAGTGTATTTGCATTAACACCTTGTGTATTTACAGTGATGCATATCACCACATCCCCCCTTTTTTCATGTTCCATATTTTCTGCACAGTGTTAAAGAAAATTGAACAAAATAGGTAGATAAGTGATGACATGTACAAATCATGATGACAGTGATGATTATACAATACCAAATAATACCAAATAACTTTGAGTCCAAAGTTCATGAATTAATATGGTCAAGTGGCTTTCTTGTGTTGTTATTGAAGTGTCGATGTTGATTTTGTAATTTCCTTGTGAACGCCGTCAGTGTCCCTGTGCATAAGGAACCAAGAAGTCATCAGGAGGTGTGCAAATGGTCAAAGCACTTCGTAGTCTGATTTGGACTCTTTTTTTTAATGCTTGTGGTAGCGATGCAGTATGTCATCTGTGTCATCCGGCCTGGACTGTTTCTTGTGATTGCGATATTGATGCAGTATGTCATCCACCTTGAAAGCTGGTTTGCTTGTTCATAGTGGAGCAAACTTGAATCGGTGAGATTTGCTGTCGTGCCATGGTATGTCTGTACTCTTGCCAGTGTTAGGAGCTGTGCTGTTACATTGTCCCGCAGTCGCAGAGTTGTACCATGTCGTACCAGTCGTTGTTCCAGTGTTGATGTTTTTGTTATGTTTGTTGTTGACGTTGGTGCCTTTGGTACGCTTCTTGCTGTTGTCTTTGTTTCTGTTTTCGTAGGTTTCGTTGTTGTGCTTGTTGTGCTCAATGACCACACCGAGTGGAGAATTTGAGTCCTTCACAAAGTTACTTGTGTCAGTGTCCTTTGTGGCATCTGTGGTTTCATTGAGCGTGCCGTCTCTGATTCCTCGGCGCTCCCTGTCTGGAGTCATGTCCGGTTCACTGGAATCATCTTTGGTTTCTTGACACTCCCCGTCCGGAGTCATTTCAGGTTCACTTGAATCATCTGAGGTGTCTTGATGCTCGCGATGTCCAAAGAAGTAATCAACGTCGTAGTCTACAAGGACTAAATCATCTCTTAGGGCGGTGCTAACTGCTTGTTGCAGGTTCTGCGGAGGTTACTTTCAGCTACTGGTCGAAGTTCAGGCATTGTGCTGTCGTTCCAGGTGAAAGAATTGTGTTTTCCGGCTTTAATTTTTTTTCTTCACTATTTTGGGACATTTCACCTTTAAGTGGGCGTGGTCCGGTGCCTCTGACATCATGACGCTGGTGACGTAGAGTGTAGGAATGGATCGCGCATGCGCAGATCGCTGTTCCTTTACTGTGCACTCTTTGCGCAAGTCACTGTTTTGCCGGTTCTCGTCTTCTGGGGAACTGCGCATGTGCGGCTTCTTTCTCAAGATGGCTGCCAATCAAAACTGCCGTTTTCTGCATTTGCAGGCCTACCTTTGCCTCGTGGTGAGTATTGGCGCCTCTTTTACCGTTCTCTCTTGTGTTTTCCTCACAGTATGTTTGAAACTTTGCCAAGACTGTCTGGAAGTCTCTCTTGTCTTGCCCTTTGGAGTACTTGAAGGTCTTGAAGATTTCTGCTGCATTTCCACCAGCAATGGTGAGCAGAAGCTTTATTTTCTCTGCATCCGCCACGCCATCTAGGTCGGACGATACCAGGTAGATCTCGAATCTCTGCCTGAACGCACGCCAGTTTGCACTGAGATTGCCATGGTACCTGAACTGCTGTGGAACCGGAATCTTGAACATTTTGCCTGGGTGCTGTTGCTGGTAGTCACGGATTTGTTGAGTTGAACTATAGAGATTTAACAAGCACTAACTGGTACCATGTTGTGTTATGCTTCTTCATGTAGCATAAGCTGCTTCCTTGATGTATACCCTGACAAAGGAAGGTGCAGACTTGGAGATAGATTTTGACACATTTATTGAACAGTTAACAATTCTCCTCCTTGAGTTCGACTCTCCTGCTAATCTTACAATAGTAACTGAATCTAACTAACCGGTCTGCTCTAATCCACGTGTGGTGTGATGCTTCTGATCTGCCCCTGTCCTTCTCTCTCAGTGTCGCCTGTGGAAAGAGAAAGAGCATGTGTGCCCTGTCCTTTTATATGGATAGCCACCTTGTGGTAGTGTCACCTCTGTGTGTGTCTTGACTGTCCATTGGTCGTGTCCTATCTTACTGACCTATTGGTTGAATGTCTGTGTGTCATGATGTCTCTGGTGCTCCCTCTAGTGCTTATTTAGTTCTAGTGTATTTGCATTAATCCCTTGTGTATTTACAGTGATGCATATCACCACACAGCCCAGGGTTTCTGAACAACAAAAATTCTCAGTTTGACCTAAGATGGGGGAGGGGGGGGGGGCTACTGAGCTGAACTGGCTGCTGTTTTTCCACACTCCAGCCATCAGCCCCACAACTGATCTTTCCTGCAGGATCCACTGGAGAATAAACAGGACTGAGTTTCCCCTCAGAGAAGAGGTACAGAGATCAACTGAAGCATTCTAACAACAACCACCTCACCCCTTGGGTTTCCAACTGTGACTAAGTATATTCCTGGAGGTTTCATCACTGTATTATTTGGTCAACAGGTCCATCCTTGTGATGTACTGCCTTCCTATGTCAATTGGAAAGCAAAAAGACCCATTGTCCGATTGATGCTTGACTGTCATCCCAACAGACTTGTTTCATTTTTTTCAATAATTTTATAAATGGTGAGGAGAAATGGTTAAAGAAGATGACAGAAATTTTTCTCCAGGATTGCACATAGCAAAGTCCTGGAGTTTGATCTTCAATCCCTGGAGAATCCAGGCCAATCCTGGAGACCCTACACGGCCCAGAGGTAACATGGAAGCCTTGTTGTGCTGCATTGTGCAATATTGCGCTGAGCGGTGTCTTTATCAATTGAGCCATTCGGGCGGATTCTTTTCAAACCCTGTTGGGACCACCTTTTGTGACACAGTGCATGAGCAGTTTGGGGCATGGCACGGTGGTAGCATGCTTGGGAGTAACAGGTTACAGAGCTCCTATAGTTTGCCCAACTGTCTAACATTGGGGTTTTCCCTGTGTCACAGCTGAGCCTGATGCGGACTAATCGATAGAGGTTGCCAATTCCATTATAATTATATCATCGAGCTGGTGCAGACTCGATGGGCCGAATGGCCTCCTTCTGCACTGTCAATTTTATGATTGTCTGATTCTATGCCTCTACCCAGATGGTAAAAGGTGAGTCAGATCATGTCTCAAAGTGATGTCTGTGAATCACTGGTGTTCCAAAGGCTGCTGCGAAATGCAAGTCACTGCCACATGATGCCATTGGCCGAGGCCATGTGGGAGGACAGAACCCCATCGCCACCACTCGCATGACACAGAACAAACAGATAGTTCCCGTGTGCGCGGCCTGAGTCATGATACGTGCGTTCGACAGCAACATAATTTTAAAAGTATATGTTCCTGGTGATTTTGTTTGATTAATATAAGTGTAAGGTAAGTATTAGATTTTCAGAAGAAGATTGTTGTGATGATTTTATAACGTTTATTATTTAGAATGTTTCAAATAAAGTGTTTTTTTATTCTGATCATGTGCATGACTTTTGTTGCTCTGTTTCTCTGGTTAAAAATATGGCGGTCAATATGGTCACCTTCCTTCATCCTAAT
Source organism: Scyliorhinus torazame (assembly GCF_047496885.1). Taxonomy (NCBI): domain Eukaryota; kingdom Metazoa; phylum Chordata; class Chondrichthyes; order Carcharhiniformes; family Scyliorhinidae; genus Scyliorhinus; species Scyliorhinus torazame. The sequence goes on along the minus strand of NC_092724.1, from coordinate 139,189,152 downwards.
TATGTTTATGCCTTAGAGGCGCCAGGTATCTTTCGATACCGCCACAAGGTCCAAACCCGAATACTGATCAAAGAGCCAATACACCAGTTAGTTAGTTCAAAGTCAATACCATTTATTTACACACACAGTAATATCGACTCATGCACAAAGTACTACAAACTAAACTATCTCGAACGCTAACACCTATACTTAGCTTCAGGTGCCCACTCAGTCAGAGGAACAATGGCCGTTGTTCGGATCTGAGGTTGCTAGGTTCGAAGGTATACAGGAGAACAGCAAACGTCGTCCGTCTGGTAGCGAGCGTTGACCTTGGACTTACTTGCTTCTGGTGCAGCTGGTGGTCGGGTCTCTCCGCTTTGAGAGCCAAGTCCAAGAGAGCGATTCTCTCTTGGGGGTTCCTTCTTATACCAGGAGGGGCTTCGCACGCTTTTGGGCGGGCCTTAAACTTGGCCCCAATTAATTGGGCCGCTTCTCGACCACTGGTATTGATCTTGACCAATAAAGGGGTGGGTGCCCTGATGGCTGGGTGTGTAATTGGTGGCCGTTGGCCTGGCTTTGTTTGCACTTTCGGTTTGGGGGACTGGCGCCGGGATGTCTGGAGCAGTATCGGTTGCTTGAATGTCTTTTCTTTGTTCCCGGAGATGGGTCATCAATATGCTAATTGACTTATAGTTTCAGTTCCGTCTGGGGGCTGGTTGTCCAATATGCATACAGGCTCTGTGCCTGCTTGCTTTCCCAACATTGTCCACAGTTCCCTGCATTCTTTGCGAGCGTCCATTTTGTATTCTGGAGTGGCCATCCCAGATGGCTACACTTTATTTCCACATGAATGAACAATGGACTGGAATCGCCTGTCCTCCCAGCTTCTTGATTCTTTGTGGCGCACCGTTTGCTGGCGAGGGGTTTTATCCTCCCGTTGCTAGTCAATCAGATTTCTCACTGGAGCCACCCTATGCCACCGGGAAACCAGCGGGCAGGGGTGCGCTGCCAGCGGGAAAAGAGAATCCCAATGGCCGGAGAATTACAGCCAATCTAATTCATACATTTAGTCAAAGAAATCACATGAGTTTATTATCTTTAGTAGTGAAAAAGCAGAAAATGTTTATGGTTTCCATTATTTGCCATTAATTATTTTGCAGGGGCAAGTGAATGCGGATAGGGCAGGTGAGTTGATTGTCCTTTTTCTTCAGAAGAAGCTATATAAAAGACAATCACCACATCATCACAGTAGGTCTGGTAGCTTGCCCATAAGGACTTTTGCCCCGTACAAGTGAGCCTTAAATGGGGAGGCGATGGCGTAGTGGTATTGTCACTGGACTGGTAATCCTGCGATCCAGGGTAATGCTCTGGGGACCTCGATTCAAATCCCACCACGGCTTAAATTTGAATTCACTAAAAATCTGGAATCAAAAGTCTAATGATAGGACAGCACGGTGGCGCAGTGGGTTAGCCCTGTTGCCTCACGGTGCCGAGGTCCCAGGTTCGATCCCAGCTCTGGGCCACAGTCCGTGTGGAGTTTGCACATTCTCCCCAAGTTTGCGTGGGTTTTGCCTCCGCAACCCAAAGATGTGCAGGATAGGTGGATTGGCCACGCTAAATTGCCCCTTAATTGGAAGGGGAAAAAAATGAATTGGGCACCCTAAATTTAAAAAAAAAAGTTGAATGATGACCATGAAACAATTACCGATTGTTGTGAAGATGCTTATGGTTTACTAATGTCCTTTAGGGAAGAAATCTGCCACCCTTACGTTATCTGGTTATCACCCTTACATCATCTAGGGGCTGGTTTAGCACAGGGCTAAAGAGCTGGCTTTAAAAGCAGGTCAAGGCAGGCCAGCAGCACGGTTCAATTCCCGTACCAGCCTCCCCGAACAGGTGCCGGAATGTGTCAACTAGGGGCTTTTCACAGTAACTTCATTTGAAGCCTACTTGTGACAATAAGCGATTTTCATTTCATTTTTCATCTAGCCTACATGTGACTCTTAAGTGCTCTCTGAAATGTCCGAGCAAGCCATTCAGTTCATGGGCAATGAAATCTAAAGATAAACGGGTCTCCCGTTGATTCCTTGTCTCTGGACCCACTTCAGTTCCTCTTGAACTACACTTTTACATCACTTCTCATAATGAACCACGTGGTGTAAAAATAGCTTCATGACAAAATGATGGTATTTCTTGTTGACTTTACCCAACTGCATTACTATAATTATACACTGTGTTGTATATTGGCTTTCAAAATTGTTGTTGGTTTTTTAAATTGCAGGGTTTGTAATCCAACAAACCCAAGGTAGTATCGGGGGAACTTTTCGGGCCATTCTCGCCAGAGGGATATTTCAGCCCCCGCCAATGGCAGACCCCCATCATGGGTTATCTGGCTGTGGACTCAATGGGAAATCCCATCGACAGCAGCGGGGCCAGAAGATCCCGCCAGCGTCCAATGGTGGGCTGCCTCCCGCCACTGAGAAACAAGCTGCGGCAAGGGTGGGGGTGATGGAAAATTCCACATCGTGTCTGAGTACACAAGCCTAAACAGCTATCGGTTTCTGTCAGTGTATTTAGCATCGGCTCAAACCAATCTATTTCAAGTTGATTCACTTGAATAGCAACCATATCACACGTTGAATACGAACCATTTCACACATTCACATACCCAGTTTCACCCCTGCCCAACATTGAACCATCCGAGTTCCAACCAAGTGCCACATTGAACTCTTAACTCTGTTTCTCTCTCCACAGATGTTGTCAGACCTATTGAGATTTCCGAGCACTTTCTGTTTTAATTTCAGATCTCCAACATCCACAGTATTTTGCTTTTATATTATTGTTGCAGGACTGGGCAGCCTGCGCTTAATGCAGGATTTGGCAGTGAAAGAACCAATAATGTGTGACTGGATGAAAACTGACACCAGAAAGGGAGACATTGAAAAAATGCATGAATTCAGTAGATGTACATTTCCCATATGCTTTTAATCATTGTAAACTCTGAGAGTGCAATTGTTTGAAAAATAGGTGATTCGAATTATGTTGAATTGTACCAACTCTCTCTCACTCTCTGGTAGTCCCTTGAAGCAAGAAGGACACTTGCCATGGAGTACATCCCGTGGTAAGAGCCCGTGCGTGGAGTCTTTTAATGTGGGGAGGCTGTTGTTCTGCAGTTAGTTACAACGGGGTTTTGGCTGACCATGAGACTCTCTAGCTCCTACAGTCTGCCATATAGCCGCATTGGTAGGATCTGCAGATAATCAACCTGTTTGGCCATGTTATGAATGCATCTTCCAAATTTCCGGAGTGGGATTCGAACTCAGAATGTTCTAACCCAGCTGAATAAAAATGATTCATATTCATTAGAACGGGGATGCCTTCCAGTCTGGGTTGGATTTGAATCCAAGTTCAACAGGTGGAAGGATAACATTCTGTCACATATTCCAAACTCTCAGATAGATGTGGATCATCTGTTCCAGAAGAATTAAGATCCTAATCCAGCAGTCTTATCCGGCCAATTCTCACACCAAATGTTCGAATAAAGTAGCCTTTTACAGTGTTCTATGCGAGGGTTAAGGAAGGGAGAAATGTCAATCCTAGCTACCTGATGGAAATGGGTTGTTGGTGAGTTAAATACCTCAGGTCTGCATGGAGTTAACCTGCAGGAATGTACAATGCAGGCAACACGATGACATCCACATGTAAGAACATTTCTGTTTCACATGGTGGGTCCTGATAATGCATTGGAGTTTCCTACTAAGCCGACTTAGCGAGGTGGCTGACCAGGGCCCGACGAAACCCAGAAAGGTAAGCTCCCATTTAAAAACTTAAGAGAAGTAGGAGAACTTCGCTGGGCCCTACAAGGATCTTAGATGCTGCAATTGTTCCCCACCTACCCACCAGCATCATCAATCACAAGAGCTCCCCATGGAGCAGTCGACCAGGCAATCCTACTCTTGGCACATGGTTGTCACGTACTTGTACCTCTCCTTGTTAACTTGCTGCTTCAAGCTGATGAAAAGTCAGCCCGCATCCTCCACTGCAAACTAGGCACATAATCAGGGCCAAACATGTCTGTTCCCAGCAACTGTAACACAACACACTTTCCCAGCTTGGTTGAATACACATAAAGCTGTCTAACAGAACCTGCAATGATAAAATCCATCCAGCATTCAGCTAAGCATGCCTAAGGCTTAACTGCATTTAAGAGTAATTAATCTGGACATTTTTATGAGGATCAGTCAATCCAATACAGGTGCAGTTGTGGTTGAATCAGCACTAATGTTTAACCAGTTCTCTTTAACTCTCGGTACTCGTGTTGCCTTTCTGCACTAAGTTACAGCAAAATAGTGAAAAAAATGATCTTTCAACTATCTTCTCGTACAAGTAACCCTTATGCTGATCAGTGTACATCAGTGGAAAATGACTTCTGTCAGCAGGCATATGTTATTAGAGAGGCTGTAAAAGCTATACAATGGTTGTTTATCAGTTCAAAAGGCACATGGTAGGACATGTGGCAGACTCTTTGGAGCCTAGACCATTGACCTTCAGTTGATTAGAGGAGAGGGAGACACATCTGACACCTTGTTAGAGAGTTCATAGGTCATGTGACTCTTTCTTCACCTTTCTGACCTCCAGTGTTTAACCCTTTAGGATCACAACTTTGTCTTTGTGCAAAGAGAGACAAATCCACAATTTGTTTGAGGAAATGCTGCACTGTGGATGAAGAGATGTCCCTGCGACTCACTGCATTTTAGTTTCAACTTGCTTAATTAACATTAGAAATGAATGCCAAATTGTAATGGAATATGTAGTAAACAAAAGGATACATTTGAAGATAGCCACCAGCATTGCAAAGAACCAAGCTCTGTCGGAAAATTCAAAGTGTTGTTCAACACAACAAGAACCTTTATTTATATAGTGCCTTTAATGTAACACAATGTCTCTAGCTGCTACATAGGAGTGCTGTGAAGGAAAATTAGACACCAAGTCACACAAGGTGATATTAGGACAGATGGCCAAAAGCTTGGTCAAAGAGGTGGGTTTTAAAGGGAGGCCTAAGGACGACCGGGAGAGAAGCAGAGAGATTTAGGGAGATTTTGTAGACCGGAAGGAGTCCACACCGAGTTGTTATAGGAAACAAATTTTAATTCCGATAAATTACTATATACACTATATGAAAGATCCCTGCCAGGTCTCTTCCCGTCGGTACCAAAACCTTCCGATGTTATACGAGAGCTAATGACAGATGGTTTAGAGTTCCCGCTCCCTTAACGGAGGAGCTTGTATTCGGCGTGGTTAACGGGAAGTCTAGTTGTTGCCACCACGTAAGTTCCGTTCTGGTTATGACGTCCCTCCCCCTCCAAAGTCCGAAGAATCCTCCGACGGCTGCAGAGAAGGGCATCAGACTCGCTTTGTCTCAGGCTGCACGTCGGGCACCAGTAGTGCTGGATCAAGTGGCATATCTGACTGAAATGTCACGACAGAGGCTCTGCCTGAGGCTGCTGTCCCGTTGACTCCCCGCCGGAGACCACCAACGGCTGTGTTTCCATGTCCGAATCCGTGACGACTACTTCCCTCATGTCGATGGCTGGACCCCCCTCAGGGCTCTGCTCTGGTCTGTTTGGGCCTCGGGTTCGGCTCGCCAGGAACATTCTGTTTCCGAGGAATTTTACGAATAACTGGTTGCCTGGATCGTATGTGATCCAGTTGTTTTTACAGTACCCGACCCTGGGCTTGCACCGGACAGGAAACCGGCCCTGTTTGCCAGATGACGATACTGGAGACCCACTGGGCAACGTCTGCAAAGTTTCGGACGTACAGAGCGTCGCCAGGTATGACGAGCCTGGGCAATTGATGTCGAACGGGACAACGCCCTTGCCAAGGTCCTGGTTGCAGTGAACTTTGCTGCCTGTATCGGGGAAAAACATACTGAGGCGTGCTTGAAGCCTCTGGCCCATTAGCAGTTCAGCCGGGACCACCCCTGTCACTGCATATGGGGTGGTCCGGTAGCAAAATAAGAACCGGGCCAGCTGTGTGTCCACCGACCCAGAAGACTGTTTCTGCAACCAGCATCTGAACGTTTAGACTGCCCGCTTCGCTAGCCCATTTGAAGCTGAGTGGTATGGGCCACAGGATATGCCGTATCCTGTTAGCCTTCAGGTAGCCAGAGAACTTCTCTCTCATAAAGGCCGTGTCATTGTCCATAGCCAACACTTCGAGAATGCCATGCTTACTGAAGTACCAATTCAGCTTCTCGATTGTTGCTCTGGAAGTTGTCACCGCCATCTTGTGGACCTCCAGCCATTTGGAATGGGCGTCGATCAGCAGGAGGAACATGAAGCCTGTAAATAGGCCGGCAAAGGCGGCATGCGACCGTACCCACGGCAGCCCTGACCATTCCCAAGGGTAGAGGCGCGGACGGTGGGAGCTTCTGGTGCTCCTGACTGAGGGTGCACTGTTGTGTCATACGTTCAATATCAGCATCCAGGCCCAGTGTGCTCAGATTTTCATTTTAGACACTCCCGGATATCCGACGTGGAGGTCTTTCAAGATTAAATCCTGCCCCTTTTCCGGGATAACGACGCGCGGACCCCATAGCAGGACACTGTCCTCCTCACTGAACGCTGACCGCTTGGATGAGAAAGCCTTCAATTTGCCCGGAAGCTTATGATGCTGACTGCCAAACAATATGAGATGTCAAACCTTTGAAAGAACCGGGTCCGCCTGGATCCACTCACAGATCCTAGATGCAGTGACCGGCAATTAATCCATAAAGTTAAGAGTTGCGACAACTTCATTCGCCCTAGGGGGATGTGGAATGTCAGTTAGCAAGAGCAGTCAGGTCAACGCACCGGTGTGTGCAATTTGCGTGCCTGGCCAATGTTCAAACAAATACTCGGAGACGGCCACAAGAGCGTTCACAGCTGGATTCCAGCGGAAGTGATGGGTGGAATTGCCTTGTCTCCCTAGAAAAGACCGAGTAGCGGGTTGTTGTCCGTGATGATGGTGAAATGGCGGCCGGACACATATTGGTGGAATGTCTTCACCGCGGAAACCAGCGCCAGGCTTTCCTTTTTGATACACATGTACTTGCATTTGGTCACAGCCAACGTCCGGGATGCAAAAGCAATCAGTCGACCCCTGCCACCTGCCATCCGATGGGACAGAATGGTCCCAATGCTTTACGGCGGCGCACCGCACCTGGCGACGAGCGGCTTGCTGGGATCATAATGCGTCAATAATCCAGGCGACGACAGTTGTTGCTTTACCTGTCTGAAAGCTGCTTCCTGTGACCCTCTCCACGCCCACGCCTGTTTTTTCTTCAAACGTAGATGCAGGGAGGCCAGTTTTGTTGCGAGGTTCGGGATGAACTTGCCATAATAGTTCACCAACCCAAAAAACAAGCAAAATTCCGATGCATTCCTGGGGGCGGGGGCCAACTAAATGGCGCATATGGTTACTGGCACAGGCCGACAACACACCGAAGGGTAGCCGGGTGTATTCATACAGGCCTCGATGCGTGTTTATCATTGCATATTTTCAGGAGCCCGAGTCCAGTTTCAGCTGTAAATACGCATGACTCATATCAAGCTTAGTGAAAGAGAGTCTGCCTGCCAATTTAGTGGAAAGGTCTTCTATGCAGGGCATCGGGTAGTGGTCCAATCACAAATCCTTAATCACGGTCAGTTTATAATCTCTGCATAACCAGACTGTCTTGTTCAGCTTCAGCACTGGAACCACCAGTGCCGCCCATTTGTGAAACGCACGGACCAGCTGAGCCCTACCTCTGCCATCGACAGCAATGCATAAGGGACCGGAAAGGGCTCTGAAATCTCGCAAGTACTCCCCCAGTACCTCGCACAGGTGCCACAGGCAGTTAGCAAAAAGACTGTCTGCCGTTCATTCTCCGTGATACGGTTTGCCCAGCCAAAGTAGCGCATCCTTTCCACATACTGAGTCTAATCTTCCAAACAGGCATCAAACGTCTCAAATCTTCTGAACAGGGCCATGGTTTAAACAAGAAAAATGCCAACTTGTATCCAGCAGGGTTAGGGAGGTGGCCTCTCTGACAGTGTAGCAGCACTGACAATAGACCAGTTGAACCCTCATCGCCAGTTTTGTTGACTGGAATGTGTCCACACCAAGTCGGTAAAGGAAACAAAGTTTTATTCTGATAAACTATCATGTACACTGCATGGATTATCTCTGTCGGGTCTCTTCCCATTGGTATCAAAACTACCCGACTTTCTACAAGAGCTAATTTAGCACAGGGCTAAATCGCTGGCTTTGAAAGCAGACCAAGGCAGGCCAGCAGCACGGTTCAATTCCTGTACCAGTCTCCCCGAACAGGCGCCGGAATGTGGTGACTAGGGGCATTTGCAAGAAGGCAGGGGATGGCATTAAACAGCAAATTAGAGAAGGGTGCTACAGTAATCATGGGTGACTTTAATCGACATATAGATTGGGCAAACCAAATTAGCAATAATACTGTGGCACATGTATTCCTGGAGTGCGTATGTGATGGGTTTTTTCAGACCAGCATGTTAAGAAACCAACTGGGGAGATTTGGGATTATGCAATGAGAAAGGGTTAATTAATAATCTTGTTGTGGAGGTTCCTTTAGTGAACAGTGACCATAACATGATAGAATTCCTCATTGGGATGGAAAATTGAGGAGTCCAATCTGGAACTAGGGTCCTAAATCTAAAGGAAGGAAACTTCAAAGGTATGAGGTGTGAGTTGGCTAAGATAGATTGGGGAACTTTATTAAAAGGCAAGACAGTGGATAGGCAATGGCCAGTATTTAAGCAACAAATGTTTTTATTGCAGCAGTTATACATTCTTTTCTGGCACAATAAATAGAGCAAACTTGCAAGTAACATAAAAGCAAGTACTTCTATAAGTATGTAAAAAGAGCAAGATTAATGAAGACAAATGTAGGTCTCTTACAGTTGCAAATTAGATAATTTATAATTGAGAACAAGGAAATGGCAAAATAATTAAATAACTACTTTAGTTCTGTTTTCATGGAGGAAGACACAAATAAGTTTCCAAAATGCCAGGTTACCAAGGGTCTAGTGAAAAGGTGGAGTTGAAGGAAATTCGTATTGCTAAAAAAATAATGCTGGAGAAATTAATGGGACTGAAAGCTAATAAATCCCCAGGGCCTGATAATCTACACCATAGAGTACTAAAGGAGGTGGCCATGGAAATAGTGGATGTATTAGTTGTCACCTTGCAAAGTTCTGTAGATCCCAGTACAGTCCCGGCAGATTGGAGGGTGGCAAATCTAACCCCGTTATATAAAAAAAGAAGCAGGGAGAAAAGAGGGAATGGCAGACTGGTTAGCCTAACGTCAGGAGTAGGGATAATGCTAGAGTCCATTATAAAGGATGTGACAATAGGACACTTAGAAAACATCAACAGGATTAGACAAAGTCAGTATGGATTTATGAAAAGGAACCCATGTTTGACAGACCTACCAAAGTATTTTGATGTATCTAACAGAATAGATAAGGGAGAACCAGAGAATGTGATGTATTTGGATTCTCAGAAAGCTTTTGATAAAGTCCGTCAAAAGAGGTTAGTGTGCAAAATTAATGCACATGGAAATAGGAGTAACATATTGGCATTGATTGAGAAGTGGTTACCAGAGAGGAAACAGAGATTAAGTATAAGTGGGTCTTTTTTGACGTGGCTGACGGTGACTATGGGGGTTCCACAGGAATCAGTGCTTGGGCCCCAGCTATATACATCAATGATTTGGATGAGGCAACCAAATGTAATATTTCCAAGTTTGCTGATGACACGAAGCTTGGTGGGAATGTGGGTGGTGAGGAGGATGTTAAGTAGCTTCAAGGTGATTTAGACAAATTGAGTGAGTGGGTAAACACATGGAAGATGCAGTATACTGTGAAAAGATGTGAATTTATTCACTTCGGAAGGAAAAATAGAATGGCAAAGTATTATTTAACTGGTGATAGATTGGTATCCTTTGTTGCTAACTTTTGGTTGGTTCATAATTTGGCTCTATTTAATCACGTTTGCTCAAGAGTCGCCAGGTATCTTTCGACACCGCCACAAGGTTCAGAACCGAATACTGACCAATGACTCGATACACCAGTTAGTAAGTTCAAAAGCAATGCTCATTTATTTACACACAGTCAAATCTACTCATGCATAAACTCTACAACTAAACTACCACTATTACTAAAGCCTAAAGCTTCGGGCGCCCACTCAGTCAGAGGAACAACGGCCGTTGCTCGGTTCTGAGGCTGCTGGGTTGAGCTGTTTACAGGATAGCAACTAGGAGCGTCTATCTCGTAGCGTGCTTGACTTGGGACTTACTTGGTCTGATGCAGCTGCTAGGCAGGTCTCTCTCTTCGGTGAGAGCCAAAGCCAAAGGAGGAAGATTCTCCCTTGGGTGATACCTCTTATGCTGCAAAGGGCTTCGCGCTCTTTTGGGCGGGCTTTGAACTTGGCCTCAACTAATTGGGTCTTTCCCAATTATCTGTATCGATTTTCCTCCAATAGAGGGGTGGTACCCTGATCGCTGGGTGTGTCCTGGTGACTGTCAGTCTGCTTTGTCTTAGCTTCATCTGGCGCCGGGGAGTCTGTCCTAACATTGTGTATCTAAATGTTTCCCTTTTGTCCCCGGAGATGGCTCATTAGTATGTAAATCGTTTGGTAGTTTCTGTCCTGTCTGAGCGTTTAAAGTTCTAATCAACAGACAGAGCTTGCACCTGCTTGTTTCTTAGCATTGTCCAATTCTCCCTGCATTCTTTGTGGGTGTCCATTTTGTAATCGGGACGTGGCCATCCCAGATGGCTACACCCCCTCCTTGTGATCCTCGACGCGAAGCGTGAAGGATCACATTACCATGGCGTCTTCATCCTCTGATCCCCGGGGCACCCATGCTTAGGCTCTACACTGTCCTATCCTATGCAACACAATTTTACCTAAACCATTTTAAATACATTCATTATCAAAAAATTCTACGGGGTGCTATGACATTAATACATGCATTACAGAAAAATAAAAACTGGAACCTCTAACTATTCTGAATAAACTATCCTCATTTAAACAATCCAAAAAATACAAACAGTCCAAAAATAATCTATACATTTTAAACTGGACAAAATAGCAGCACACAGATTTATCTGGCCTGGCAGTCAGACACAGAGGTTTACATCTCTTTATTCCATAGAATACATTAAACAAAATGGATGCTCTTTAATCCGTCCCAATGGGTTCGGGGGTCTGGCGAAATCCGAAAATGGGGGACCTAAATCTGTATACCGGGGTGCGAGAGCGATATGCTCTGTTTCGCCATTTCCTGACTCTAAACGTTTGCACGACACTGCAAAGTATCGCCAGCACTAAGAGTGCTTCGCCTACATATGAGGGTGAGTACCAGGTGATAAACTTATCACACCAGGTCGGGCTATTGCTAGCTGTCGCTGGGCTAGTTATCTCGGGGTTCTGTGTATCACAGGGGTGAGAGTTATTTACGGTTTGTGTGGTAGGGGTCAGTGGGGTAGCGTCCGCGCGCAACTGAAGGGATCCCGCTACGATCCATGTGAACACGAAGGCTGTCTTCATCTTTGTCGGACTTCTTCTTTGTCTTCCTCTGGGGTTCCTGGGTTTCTGAGTTCTGTGAACACAAGCATAATTCCTGTTATTATCTTGCTTAAGATCTCGTATGTCTGTCTGTCTGTCCTTTACTGCCAATTTCCCTTTATAATTGGTCACCGTCTGTGACTCCCTCATTTAAAAAAAAAACCGAATATTTGGACAAGACATCTAAGAAAAATACTGCCGTATTGCGAGCCGCCTCGCAGTCTGTGTGATTTACCATCCCAGTGTTTGAGGATGTAAATAGCATAGGGAAGCAACCTAAGGATTGCCAAAACCAAACAAAAGAATTTCAAACGTAATGAGCCAAGGTGGGGTGTGTATGGGCCGCGGCGGGTAAGAAATGGGTGGAATCCCCGGCTAGGACCGTGATCAATGCCGTATGTGCTCTACCCGAGTGTAGCTGACCAGAGAGGGGTCCTCAGGCAGGGCGGGGACCAATGCCGTTTCTCCACTGCCTGAGCAACCGGCAAGAACGGGTAAGAATGTGGTTGTCGTGGGGGGCTGCCTCTTGAATTAGGAGAGCAACTATGAGTCGGGTTCTGTTGACAGACTAGTTCCTCTGAACTATTGTCTGGGACAATCTTGTTCCTTTAACGAGGTTCTGGTGACAAACTAGTTCCTCTGAACTATTGTCTGGGACAAACTTGTTCCATTAACAGCCGGGGGGTGTTAAAGGAGTGGTGACGTGGGGCCATGAAAAACTTTCCGAGTTTACACACAACACTTAACGATAACACTAACGAACAAACATTCAACAAACATGGTGCAGGTTCCATCAGAAAGGACGCCGTATCTCTCCATCGGTTCCTATTTTCTCCATCATCTGGACACCTCACTGCTCAATAGCGAACAGAGTCGCAAAGGGATTTGTTTGGTGGGAGTCAGACTCTAAGTCATCATCTTCTCCCAGCTGCCAAACTCTTGACTGTAGTAACCGTGCTAAAACTGCTTGGGGCGAATTGGGGTCCATCTCATCATTCCGGATGAGCCTGAACAAATTGCCTCGGTGCCAGAATCATGTGTCGAGGTGGGAGCTACTATGCTTCAATCCGTAATCGTCGGGCGGTGGGTCTGGGTCAGGGGCTTTGATATAAGTGATCTCAAATGGGTCGGTAGAACTATGCTCAGATTCGCTGGGAGTGGGTCCTGGTGCAGGGGTGTAGTCGTAACGTGGTGTGCTGTGGCTGTCGTCATTGTGATCGCTATCACTGTCGCTGTCGCTGCTGGTTGAGGGAAGGGAGAGGCGGAGTTGTGCCTCTGGGGGCGGAGTTGAAGTCGTGTCTGAGGGCGGGCTGGAGTGGTTGGGGGAGGGTAGGAGTACGTCATCTGTGGGCGGGGCATGATCATCTGCTGCTGCGAGCAGGACGTGGTGCGTGTGGTTATTCTGTGAGCCGTAAGCCTTGAGCTGGTTTATATGAAACCACGCAGACTTACCATTGGGATAGGTATTTTGTATACTGAGGGGCTGACTTTGTCCGAAATAGAGTACAGTCCGGAAAAGTTTGGGGAAAGGAATGAACTGGGGTTGTAAAGGGAAAGCATAACTTGTTGCCCTACTGTAAACTCAGTGGCGTGTACTGTTTTGTTGAAACAGGCCTTGCTCTGTTTCTTCCTGGTTCCAGGTTTCACTGCTACGGCGAGTTGGGCTGCCTTTATGTTCTGTACTAGTTGTGTAACTGCATTTTCATGCGTGAGGGCTGTAACTGCGGGGCTGGCCAAATCCAGTCCTAGTAAGTACTCAGTGCCTTTCATGGGGCGTCCGGTCATGAGGGTGTGGGGGTGTATCCTGTGGATGTACATACCGTGTTTCTTAAAAACATCAAAGCAAATGGGTGTACTGAATCCCAGGTAGTATTATTCTGCTGTACTGTTTTCCTGAGGGTGGCTTTCAATGTCCTATTCATTCGTTCTACAATACCACTTGACTGGGGGTGGTATGCGATATGGAACTTTTGTCTAATTCCGAAAATTGTGAGGATGTTTTTCATTACACCTCCGGTGAAATGGGAGCCTTGGTCGGACTCTATACTGCGTGGGAGGCCCCATCTTGTAAAGATGTGGTGTGTTAATATTTTAGCCGTTGTCTTGGCTGTATTAGTTCGTGATGGAAATGCTTCCACCCATTTTGTGAAGGTGTCTATGACCACCAACACATACATGTAACCATTTCTACACGGGGGTAGGGGTCCGATATAATCTATATGGAGATTTGTCCAGGGTCCATTGATGGAGCGGGTATGGCTAAGTTGAGCCTTTTTCGCATATCTGTCTGGATTGTTCTGGGCACGGATTAAACAATTCTCTACGTAGTGTGTGACAGCGGTTTTTAAATCAGGCCACCAACAAAGCGGTCTGAGGTGGGCTAGGGTGGGTTCAATTCCTTGGTGTCCATGATTGTCATGGAACTGGCAAATGATCTGGTTCCTGTCCTGGCTGGGAACTATATAAATGCCATCCTTTAAAATCACACCATCGTGTGTGGTGATTGTGTTTTTAAACTTGTCGTACGGGGCTAGGAAGGTTCCCTTTATAACTTCCCTGAGTTTCTCGTCCTCTTTCTGGGCCTTCGCTAAATCCTGAATGTTGGTCTGTGAGACTTCAGCTGCGTGTACTGGGTGCTTTCGCGGGGGGGGTTCCAAAAATAACCATGCCTGGAGCCTGCCTTCGATAGAGCGTCTGCTTTAACGTTACCGGGGGGGAAGAACAGTGATGACTGCGAACCTTAATTATTCCGTATTTCCTATCCTTCGCTGTCTCTAAGATATGGCGGAGTAATGGGGCTGAGGGTAGGGGTTTACCATCCGCGGAAACAAATCCTCTTGTTTCCCAGAGTGGTAGGAACTCTGTCAAACTATTGCAGACATACAAGCTGTCCGAATAGATGTCTGCTGGGGTCGGGAACGAGTCTGGGTGGTCTACAATATTTGCAATCGCTGCCAGCTCTGCTGCCTGCGAGCCTAAGTGTCCTGGCAACTTCAAGGAAATTTCATCTAGGGCGCGTCCCTGTGCGTCCTCTACATATATACCGCAACCGGTAATTCTCTCTCCATTTAACACTGTGGATGAGCCATCCACATATATCTTCAGGGGTGCGCACGTGTCTGTGGGTTGGGGCCTCTGGGGTGTACTACATGTTTTCCTGGGGGGTGTTTTGGGAATAAATGGGCCTGTGTTGTGTTTTGTGGTGATGATCTCACATTTGTGAGGGGTGCCTGCATACTGCAGATTATCGGCAAGGAATGTGTGGGTTTTGGTTCTCTTTACCGTGATGTCCCGTCCCTGTAAAAGAAGGGTCCAACGGGCTGCGCGAATTTGGCTGACTGTGCCATCTTTAAGTCGGCCGTCTAACAATAGCTGTGTCGGTGTGTGTTCTGTGAGGATGGTGATGGGGTTGAGTCCTGTAATGTAGACGAAGTATTGTTCTGCCCAAAAAACTGCAAGCAGGTGCCTGTCACAGGCAGAAAATCCTTGCTCTACCGGGTCTAACACGTGTGAGGCGTATGCCACGGGGCGTAATTGGTCATGGCGTTCCTGGAGGAGCACGGCCAAAAGGGTTCGGTCGGTGCTTGCTACCTTGATAGCATACGGGGAAAGTGGATCTGGGACCTGTAGTGCGGGGGCTGTGCTGAGTGCTCTTTTTAAAGCATCCACGGCATCCGTGTGCTGTGGAAGCCATTCCCAAGGTGCCTGATTCTTTAGAAGTTCGGAAAAGGGCGCTGCCTCTAGTGGCATAACCGTCAATATGGTTTCGGCAGTAGCCAACCAGTCCTTAAAATGACCGGAGGGCTGAGACATTGTGGGGAAGGAGCAATTTGACAATCGAGTCAATTCCCTTGTGCTCGATCTCGTGTTTGCCATAGGTGATCACTGTTCCCAAGTAAATCACTTTGTCTTTCAGAATCTGGGCACTCGTGAGGTTGACTTTACAACCAATTTCTTTTAGGAGTGCTCGGAGTTCGGCGAGAAGCAAAATGTGCTCTCCCTTTGTGTCTGTCTGTAGTAACAAGTCGTCTACGTACTGGACCAGACAATCGGGGTGGGAAAAGTTTGCTAATCCATTTGCCAGCTGTCGGTGGAAAATGGGGGGGGAGTTGTGGAAGCCTTGTGGAAGGCACGTCCACGTATACTGTTGCCCTTGGAATGTAAAGGCGAATTTGTACTGGCACGCTTTAGCCAATGGAATGGACCAGAAGCCATACTAATGTCCAAAACCAAAAAAAAATTTGACTGGAGTCCCTGTTTGAGCATGGTCTCGGGACTCGTGGCTATGGTGGGGGCTGCTGCTGGGG
Source organism: Scyliorhinus torazame (assembly GCF_047496885.1). Taxonomy (NCBI): domain Eukaryota; kingdom Metazoa; phylum Chordata; class Chondrichthyes; order Carcharhiniformes; family Scyliorhinidae; genus Scyliorhinus; species Scyliorhinus torazame. The sequence continues at coordinate 139,173,244 of NC_092724.1, read as the reverse complement.
TTACTTTGTTCAGTTCCCGGTAATCAATGGTCAGTCGCCATGATCCATCCGGTTTCCTGACGGGCCGAATCGGTGCGTTGTTTGTGGAGGCTACTGATCTGAGTACGCCTTGATCCAGCAAACTCTCTATTACTTTGGAGATTTCGCCCTCTGCTTCCTGGGGAAATCCGTACTGCTTCTGGGGTTTAGGGTCGGGACCTGTAATGTTCACAAAGCCAGTCAAACTGCCACAGTCGTGCTTGTGCTGTGCAAATGCTGCTTTATGTTCCTGCAGGACTGCCCTAACCAATTATCTGCACTAATGGCTCGAGGGTCGAACCAGAAGTCCCCTACTGAGCTAATCCTATTTACGTATTCTCCCACTGTGAGCGTGGCGGGGGCTCGTGCTGCCTTTGCCATTTTCCATACACATTTGTTAACTGGGTCAAAAGAAAGGTTACAGATTTTTTTTTACAGAATTTACAGTGCAGAAGGAGGCCATTCGGCCCATCGAGTCTGCACCGGCTCTTGGAAAGAGCACCCTACCCAAGGTCCACACCTCCACCCTATCCCCATAACCCAGTAACCCCACCCTACACTAAGGGCAATTTTGGACACTATGGGCAGTTTAGCATGGCCAATCCACCTAACCCGCACATCTTTGGACTGTGGGAGGAAACCGGAGAACCCGGAGGAAACCCACGCACACACGGGGAGGATGTGCAGACTCCGCACAGACAGTGACCCAAGCCGGAATCGAACCTGGGACCCTGGAGCTGTGAAGCATTTGTGCTAATCACTATGCTACCGTGCTGCCCTACCTGCCGTTGTGGGAGCTCATGAAATCGATCCCAAGGATATCTTCTGCTGTCTGGGGCAGATCAACTAAAACTACGGGGTGCTTAGTCGTGATGTTCCCTATCTGTATTGCTATAGGGGCTGTGATGTGTCCCTGTTATAAATGGCCTGTAAAGCCGCTGAGTGTGATGGTGTCTGTTGTGGGCCACGTGTCTCGCTGGACCATTGTGGAGGAATTGAGTGTGGTGCGGGACCCTCCTGTGTCCCAAAGAAATTCCACGGGTTGTCCCTGAACTTTGCCTGCTACTACCGGTCTACCGGACTTGTCCCAAAGGGTGTCGCAGACCCAGGTTGGGGAGCCCGAACACCGTCAGTCGGTGCCGTTCATGTCTGTACTCTCTGAACGGGCCACTAACGTTATGGATCAGCTTTGACCTATTCTTGTTTAGGGTGCCTGCCTGTTGGTTTCTCTGCTGCTTCTGGGGCGCGTTGCACTCTCGTGCAAAGTGTCCTAGCTGTCCACAATTATAACATTCTTGAGGTTTTGGCTGGGGTTGGCTGTTCCTGCCCTCATTTACCCATGTGGGGTGCTGGTGCGCTTTAACTGGGTTCATTTCTACCTGCTCTTCATCGGGTGTTATAAATGCGGTTTTGCCTGCAATTGATTGCTCCCAAGCGCGGGACAATCTCTTCAAAACCCATTTTTCATTGTGGGCCTCATCTGAGGGGTCATAATTTGCACAAGCTTTTCATCCTGCTTCTGTGGCGTGGGAGACTAGAATTCGGGTCCATTTGGCCATATTATCTGTGGACAAATGGGCACGGGCTAATTCTCAAAAAACGGCGATAAAGTGAATCCACAAACGTCCAGCAAATGCTGTGGGGTGCTCTGTCTTTTGCCTACACTTATTTACGCCTTCTACGGGGTCTCCTCTGTTAAAACCGATCGCATCAAGGATCGCTGTGTGCCTCTCTTGGAGTCTGCCTCCTCCGACATTCTGTGGGTCGGGAAGGGCTGCTACGACTGAAGGGTCGAGGCTTAAAACTGTGAGCTTCACTTGCTCGTTTTCGTCCAGGCCGTACATGGTTGCCTGTTGTTTGACTTTTGCGAAAAATTGGTGGAGGTCTGAAGTGGGAAGGAACGGTGTAATTTTTCCACACGCGTCCCATAATTGGGTCACGGTTAACAGTGTTGTGTAAAGGAAATCTGCTTCTCCTTCTCCTGCGGCCCTGTGGTGTGTGATTACAGGATTCATGGGGGTGTGTTCTGCCTGTTCGGTTGGGGGTTGGGGCGCTTTCCTTTTCTGGGGTTTTTCCTGCGTACATGTCCCATGTATGTATCTATGGGCAGTCTCGTTCAATTCCTGCCAATCGGGGCAGTTTTCTTGATCTAATTGGGGTCCGAATGTACTCTGAAATCCATTTTGCATGGACAGCAGAGATTGCAATTCTGCAATTTGCTTTCAGCACTTTGCATGGTTTACTGAGCTCTGCCTTTGTTCCGTCACGGAAGTATGGAGTGCTTGTAGCGCTGCTTTTAAATCGTTACACTGTTTCTGCAATTTCTCAACTTGCTGTTCTGTTTCTTGTCTTACCAAGACCGCACGTTGCGTGTCCTGGTAGGCCTTATCGTATTGTGTCTGAAAACTGTTCAAATGCGCAAGACAAGACTGATGTGCCCTCTTGGCATCATCCACCTCTCTGTCCCTTACTGCTAACTGCTCTTTCAGATCTCGATTCTCTTTCTCTACCTCACTCACGTCTACCTCACTGGTTCTGTCTCTCTCCTCTATCTCTCTACGGAGCGTCCTAACGACCTCCTCTGTGCCTCGCAATTGTGCCAAACAGGACACGATTGCCATCGGCTTGCGAGCTTTCCCTAAGCTCTTCTTGTGGATCTCTGACAGGTTCTCCCAACAAGTATGTCCTATACTCCCGGGTCCGGTTTCCTCATTATCACAGAATTCACTCCAAAGGGGCCATCCTTTCCCTTTGAGATATTTCCTGATCTCATCTTCCCAAATGGGACACTGTCCTACTCTACTGGTCGCTGCGACCTTGAATTCCTGGGGGTTCATAAGGCGTTCCATTGCCTTCATTGCCATTCTCTCTACTAGGATCTCTACCGAATTTGGAACGGGGGTGATAAAGCGGTGATGTAAACGCGGGTACGGCTTACGCTAATTTCCGGCCTACAAAACACCCGACAGTTTTTCGCAATAAAATCTCTCAGGTTTACCTTATATCCCTGTTAGTACGCATGCATTAACACACTTCCGAATCTCAGAGGCTTGATCAGTACTGTTTTTGATGCTTGTGGTTTTTCTGTTTCCAATTGGATTCTCAATTCAAATTTTGGGTTCTCTCGGATTGGTTAGGCCACTTCAAAGTCGAATCCCACGAGAGTCGCCAGTAAATGTTGCTAACTTTGGTTTTAATCACGTTTGCTCAAGAGTCGCCAGGTATCTTTCGACACCGCCACAAGGTTCAGAACCGAATACTGATCAATGACTCGATACACCAGTTAGTAAGTTCAAAAGCAATGCTCATTTATTTACACACAGTCAAATCTACTCATGCATAAACTCTACAACTAAACTACCACTATTACTAAAGCATATACTTAGCTTCGGGCGCCCACTCAGTCAGAGGAACAATGGCCGTTGCTCGGTTCTGAGGCTGCTGGGTTGAGTTGTTTACAGGGTAGCAACTAGGAGCGTCCATCTTGTAGCGTGCGTTGACTTGGGACTTACTTGGTCTGATGCAGCTGCTAGGCAGGTCTCTCTCTTCGGTGAGAGCCAAAGCCAAAAGAGGAAGATTCTCCCTTGGGTGATACCTCTTATACTGCAAAGGGCTTCATGCTCTTTTGGGCGGGCCTTGAACTTGGCCTCAACTAATTGGGTCTTTCCCAATCATCTGTATCGATTTTCCTCCAACAGAGGGGTGGTACCCTGATCGCTGGGCGTGTCCTGGTGACTGTCAGTCTGCTTTGTCTTAGCTTCTTCTGGCGCCGGGGAGTCTGTCCTAACATTGTGTATCTAAATGTTTCCCTTTTGTCCCTGGAGATGGCTCATTAGTATGTAGATCGTTTGGTAGTTTCTGTCCTGTCTGAGCGTTTAAGGTTCTAATCAACAGACAGAGCTTGCACCTGCTTGTTTCTTAGCATTGTCCAATTTTCCCTGCATTCTTTGCAGGTGTCCATTTTGTAATCGGGACGTGGCCATCCCAGATGGCTACACCTTGTACACCAGTCACTGAAAGCAAGCATGGTACAGCAAGCAGCTAAGAATGCAAATTGTGTGTTGGCCTTCATTGTATATGGACTTGAATACAAGAGCTGGGATGTCTTACTGCAGCTGTACAGGGCCTTGGCGAGACCACACCTGGAGTATTGCGTGCGGTTTTTGTCTCTTTATCTAAGAAAGGATATACTCGCCATGGAGGGAGTGCAGCGAAGGTTCAGCAGACAGATTCCTGGGGTGACAGGATTGTCATATGAGGAGAGATTGGATCGACGAGGCCTGTATTCACTGGAGTTCAGAAGAATGAGAGGGGATCTTATTGAAATGTATAAAATGTTGACAGAGCTGAACAGGTTGGATGCAGGGGTACTGATTCCTATGGATGGGGGGGGGGGGGGGGGCTGTTCTCGAACAAGGGGTCACAGTCTCAGGATATGGGGTAGACCATTTAGATTGTGATGAGGAGACACATCTTCACTCAGAGGATAGTGAACCTGTGGAATTTGTTACCACAGAAGGCTGTGGAGACCAAGATATCTTTAAGAAGGAAATAAATAGATTTTTAGACGCTGAAGCCAGCAAGGAGTATGGGGAGAGAGCGGGAGTATAGCATTGAGATAGAGGAGCAACCATGATCATGTTGAATAGTGGAGCAGGCTCGGAGGGCCGAATTACCTACTTCTGGTCCTATTTCCTATGTTTTTATGATACAATATTAAACTATTGTATTTATGTTGTGAGCTTTGCCTTTAAAACATGCCTTGTGCTCATCTTTATTTCATGTGCATTACGCAGTAAAAGGAGCATTCACCCATTGCTTATCACATCATGGTTGATGTACCGTCAATTACCACGAGACGAGAATGGTGAAGCAATCGAGCTTTATTGCACAAGATGTTGTGCCTCCTGCAGCTGGAACCAGAATGGGAGCAGCGCAGGAGAGCATACACTTTTATATGTCACCGGCTGGGAGGAGCCAGCAGGCTGGGATTTACTGTAGTACCTTTAATACACAGGCAGTGCCGTAATACATGCAATATCAGTAGTGGTGTTTACCACAATGGTGTCGAACAATACGAACAGAACAAACACTTTGCTTAACTTCGCTCAGAATAGCCCAGGCCACCAAGTAGCAAACTTCATTGTGTAACAATATCTGCTTTCATCGTCCCCATCTTTATCTCAAGTTGAGACTAGCACTTTTACTGGCTGACTAGTTTCTCGTCTAACAAAAGCAATATTAAAGCAGCAGATTTCATTTTTGCCTCTATGTGTCTTTTGTTTTTAAATTGCACAGTTTGCATTTGAAACCATCAAAATGAAAGATGCCAAACTAATCCTGAAAATAATACAATGTTTGAAATCGTCCCATTTCTGCCAATAGTGACAGCGCCTTAAAACCTTGCACTGACTCATGGTATCCTGAGGCCATTATCTTTTGATTAAAGATTTTGCAACAAAGAGTTCATTTCTTTGGAAATACTGAGCGCTGTTCAGTCATTGATAGTTTTTTAAAAGTGCGAACAGTGTATTGGCCTGGCACTTTGCTCTTCCTGTCCTGTCAACAGCCAGCTTCCCTTACCTCATCTACACATGCAGGAAGCTTCAAGTGATCCAGATTCCCCAGCGTTCAGAGTGAAGGGTCCACCTTGAAAGAGCATTGGCATAAATTAAGAATAGCCCTGTGGAGGATTGGGAAGATAAAGGAATTGAGAAATGGAAAATCTCAATGCTTTAATCACCCTGCCAGCCCCCACCCAGCACTCCCTTGCAAGGGGCTGCCTCACATGAACCTGCCTTTGGGGTGAATGGAGTGATTGTCATTGGTACTGACAGCAGGGAGGATACAGGTGTGTGCAACTCAGTTCTGCCATCTCCCTGGTGAGTGCTCACAGCCGCATGGGAGTAACAGCCACATATTCGAGACAGACAGCAGCAGCAGGAAGGTTACGTAAAATATTTTCCAGCTCATTACATGGAGAATGATTATGCGCCTCCTGGCATCACAGGGTTTTATAGTTTTGCCCAGAAAAATGTTTATGTGTTGCCCTTTCAATTTTTGCTACACTCCAGTGCAACATGCCAGAAAATAAACTGCGTTAGAAGAATGCATTCAAAATGGAGAGTTAACAAAATCACAAGATAATGATGGTTGAAGAATGCCTTCTGGTCCATGTTAATTTGTTAAATAAATGAAAAGAGAAAAATAAGACGTGTATTAATTGAGCTTGAGTGCTGAATTGAGCAGCTGAAACATTAATTGGGATATAAAGTGATGTGTAGATTGTGATTTGTATTGTGATACCTACCACAAAAAAATCCTCTTAAAAAAGACTTAGGGCATGCGGATCCTGATTAACATTTTAACAAAATGTTAATGTGTGCCGACTTGTGACATTAAAAGCATCATTTAACAATGCCAGAGAACGACACACAGGAAGGTGAGTGCTGGATCGAGATGTTGTCAACCCTGTGTTCATATTGCCCTCAGTCACTTAATTTCTCACTGCTCTCTTACTCCTTCTCTCTCTCTCTCTGTCTTTCTGCATAAGCAGGAACCAAGGTGTCCCGCCAAACAGAATGTGGAAACATTGCAATTGTGCAATGTTGCGATCAAACATGTTGTAAGTAGCTATTTGTTATTCAATCAATCTGCATTAATTACAAAATGCTGACATTAAAATGGAGGTTCAGTTATGATTCACAAAAATGCTTCCAGGGATGAGGATAGGGTTGCCAACTGTGATCAGAGTGTTCCTGGAGGCTTCATCACACACTCAAGCCATTAGTTGGCCAATACATCCATCGTTCTGACACACTGCCTTCCTGAACCAATTGGAAAGCAAAATGCCTCATTACCAATTGGATGTTGTTTGATTGTCGGCCAAACAGCCTTTATTGCCTCCCATTTCCAATATTTCTATATCTTGTAAAGAGAAATGTTCAAAGAAAATTTCAAAAATATATTTTTTAATGTCCTGATGATTTTTCTCCAGGGTCGCACACAGCAGTATCCTGGAGACTGATCTTCAATTACTGGAGACTCCTGGTCAGTCCTGCAGGGTTAGCAACCCTATCGGAACTTCAGGTACATAGATAGGTTGGAGAACAACTTTTCCTTGGAGAAGTGAAGGTCGAGAGGAGATTCAAAATCATGAGGCATCAGGATAAGGTAGACAGGGAGGAAATTGTGTTATTATACTAATATGAACACCAATTGCTCAGAAGGGATTGTGTAAACAGGTTCTAGGTTCATTTATTTAGACTAGGCACAAGACAACATTTATACATAGGTGGAAAGTTCGAAAGACATCAGCAGCAGAGCTGTGTGTGTGCGTGCATCGCTCAAAAGTAAAAGTGAAACTAAGATTGGATCGCATGACATACTTCCCTTCTGGTGATTTCAAGCTGTTATCCTTGAAAGGAATATTACAACATCACCCTTCCTTTCAAATATACTTCCCCCTGCTTCCAATGAAGTGTAACTGTTTGCAATACATGTTCGTGCTTAGTTACCATTGCATAATTGTAGATAGAATTGATTAATCTATGAATCACTAAGTTTAAAGATAATCCTTTGGTACAACCAGATCTTGTGATGGTAGCTGAAGTTTTGTGTCTGGATGACTCTTTGTCAAATTCTTTGTGCGATGGTAACCGTGTCTGGAGATTTCTATGATTGCTCACAGTGATCGATGGGATTGCATCCTTGGATGCTGCTTTTGGTTGTATTTTGGATCCCGTCCTGGATGCAATAGGACTGTAAGGTGGTTGGGATGCTGCAATGGATCTGACCTGTCCTCGGTTACACCTCACTGTTGCACCTTTGCGTGCAATTACTTCATGGGTCCTTGGTTACAAACAAATCCCTTGTCTCCTCAGCTGGTTGCTGCATAACTTCTGTGGGATCCTGGATGCGAACATGTCCCAATGCCAAATTTGACAATTCTGCACCTGCATTTCTATCGTACACATTGGTCACCTTCTTCTGCAGTTTTAAATGTTGTTCTCTAGCTTCTGAGAGAGTAGAATGGATGCGAGTAGGGAAATCGGTGCTCACTGTTCTGTGAGCTCTGCTGGTGGTGGAATAATTTCACTTGCACTAAGGTGTAACATTGCAATTTGTAGACCTTGCTTGATCTTTCTACATATGAGAATTAGGGATTACGCCATGCAAACCATTCATTCAGCAAGGCCATGAGATCTAGAGTAATGAGGAGAAGAAGTAATGTGGTTGGTATTCTACTTCTCACATATATCATGAAATGCCTATGCACAAAATAAACTGAAAGTAGCACGGGGAGTGTGTGCAACTGTTGTGCTTGTTGTATTGCCCAATTGTCAATTGATGGTATAGTGGGTAAAGTAGTCAGTGATGATGATGGTGAAGTCAGTGCCATGGACATGAAACAGGTCAGACATGGTTTTGGATCAAGGATGGGTGGGAACTTCTTTGTGCTGACTTGACACACGCTCTCGACATGCCCTATTTGTCTTCACAATTACTTCAATATCATTGTTCGTAAGCAGCCAATAGACCAGTGTTTTTCAAACTTTTTTCCCCGCCACCCACTTTTACCAACCGGCGGACCTTCGGGACCCACGCCGGCCGACCTTTGCGATACACCATCATTGCTTACCCTTAATGCTGCAGGTGTGCCTGCTTGGTCCTCACGCTCTCACTTGCTTTGATATTCAATGTCACATTTCTGCTAAGGACTTCAGCTGACGATTTAAGTTCTTGCTGCATGCTTTGAAAAAAATCAAAAGGTTTGTCCTCGAACTTGCCAAGCTTAGTCTTCAAATACCTTTGAAGATTTGAGGGTTTTAAACTTTCATTTGCCAGTACTTCCCTGCATATAACAAACATGGGCTTTGTAGCCTCATTTGCATTGGCACAATTAAAGCTCTACCTAAAGAAATCATCTTTACACTGCTTTTCCCCGATTTCAGTTTCTTCTTTTGTTTGTTTACCAGAGGCCCCGGAGTTCTGGATACAGCTCACACCAGCACTGCTTTGTCCTGCCATGGACTCTCCTGAGAAGCTCTCTCCAACAGATTCAATTGTGAGATACTGGCCTATTTGTGTCTGTGGCCCTCTTTTCCTTATTACAAAATAATCCAGCTTCAGTTCTTCACACAGTCCTGTTGCTTGCTTGCTGGCAGCTACAAAATGGAGAATCTCTCCTCCATGGTTTTGAGCTCAAAGCACGGACATACAGCGGACATGGCGTCAGTGTATGTGCTGAGCGCGTGACATTTTCTCTGCCACTGCCTCTGGCAGAAAGACTCCATCATTCATATATAAATGCCGGTCGCAGCTGGCATTATTTTTTTTACTTTGAAACTTTATTTCCAATATCTGATTTTTCCAAGTTTCTGACTTTTTACTGCTGAAAATTAAAATAATTTCAGTTGAACATGCGCATCATTACATTTACACACAAACGTTTGTTTTATATATATTCCCATTTCTTTAGGAATTTAAACAAGTATAGAAAAAAGTACAATCTTGTTTTCTCTTTACAAATTATGACTTTAGACAAGGTGAAGTAACTTGTCAAACACATACAATGTCACAATATTTCTTACTGGTCTCATGCATTGCACTATCTAAACATTCAAGTAATCTCCTGCTCCATTCTTACCAAACACACTTACTTCCTGGTTTCCTGAGAGTGGCGACACAAAGTGATGACTGTGTAGGTTTCCTCCAGTGTTGCCATGTGTCAGCCGTATTGACTGGCCTCGTTAGATCAGTGTTCCTCGCATACTACCGATACGGTGCAGGGTACGAATCAAGCGGCATGCAAAGGATGAGCACCAGAGCGGAGCTCCAAGCTGTAGCCACCACTGTTAGCATTGCGCGCCCACGTAGACGCCCATCAGCCCCTGTCCCCACCCTCTTCTCGAATGCGTGGTGACCCATACACAGCCCCGCCTTACGCCATCGGCCCCTCAAATGCCCCAACCAATTGGGGACTGCCCGCGGCTGAAATCTTAAAAGCCGGTCGCGGCGGTTGGGGTCTTCTTCCCGTGACTGTGAACGCCTCAACCGATCTCTCCACGACCCTTCCGACACTCGCCCCTGACTCACCCACGGGTTGCAACCCTGAGTTTGAAAAAGCCTGCAATAGACTGTCTCTCTTCTGAGTTTTCTTGGCCTACATTGGAAGATAGACTGTCTCTGTTGTGAGGTTGCAAAGCCTCTGGTATGATCACCTGCATACCTTTGGAAAGGTGTCCCGGGGAGATCCCTAAACCACCTTGGTGAGGCCAAAATGATCTCTCCTGTTTGTAGACATGCTGAACTGCATCAGGGCATCCTTTGATTATGGTTTTCAGTTGTGGCTGTAATGTAGAATCCTCACCATTTCTCCTTGCAGCTGCTGGCACTTGTGCTGCACAAGATATACCAAACTTGTTGATGGACTTGCATCCTCCTGCAAGCATAACATTGCAGCTCCCTTGAACCTGCTAATTTGGTCAAAATATTCTGGATGTTTTGATGGTAGGCCGTGAACGGCCCTTTCTGCCTCATGCTTTGAAGAATTGCTGGAAAGCTGGGCACTTCGTTTTTGCATGTAGAAGGCCACAGCTCCCAGATATCTTGTTCGGCTTAGGTGTTCTAGCGAGTGCGTCAACAATTGGTTTTGTACTTAGGACCTGTAAGCTGTGTTTACCTGTGAGAACCACTTTGTACTTACATCCATCCTCAAGTAGCTCTTCAATGCTATATGTTTTGGGCTTGCCTGGCAGATCTTACTGGAATGCCTCCATGGAGTGGATGTGATCACCACCATAACAATTCTGTCAGCTAGCTCTAGATTTGTGATATTACAGTGCATACCCTTTTCTCTGCATCGGCTGACAAAGTGGTCATGTGGCGCGATTTAATGGTCGTGAAACAGAGTCCGTTTCGGGTGCGTTTGGGCGGGTGTTTCCAGTGCTTGCAGCGGCGGGAACGATCCCGCTATTAAACGGGACTCTGCTTCAGTTTTGGGCTCGGGAGTTCTTGAAAATTAAAAGCAAAGCATCAACTATCTCGCGAGATTTTTCTTTTAAGACTCTAGCGTGAAGTCCACAAGGATCCGAGCTCTTGTCAGCCTGCAGTTCCAACAATTTACTCAGTACCAGTTATCTGGTGAATCTAATTTTCCTGAGTTCCTCCTTCCCTTCTATTTCCTGATGTATAGCTGCGTCTGGGATGTTACTTGTATCCTCTATGGTGAAAGTTGATGCAAAATACCTGTTCAATTCATCTACCATTTCCTTGTTTATGCTCATTTTGTTAACTCTTTTAAAAAAAATATTTATAAAAACTCTTTTTATCTCTTTTTATATTACTGGCTAGCTTTTGCTTGTGCCCCCTTATTCCCCACTTATTAATCTTTTAGTCATCCTTTGCTGTTCCATATATTCTGTCCAATCTTCTAACCTGACAACTATCTTTGCATAATTATTTGCCTTTTCTTTAAGTTTGATACTAATCTTTCGGGTTCACCAGGGATGATGGGTATGTCCCTTGGACTCATTGGGATGTATCGATTCTATGCGTTCTGAAATATCCATCTAAATGTTTGCCACTGCATCTCTATTGACGTATCACTTAACTTAATTTGCCAGTTCACATTAGATAGCTCAGATTTCATGCCCTCACAATTGCCCTTATTTAAATTAAAACCTAGGGTGGAATTTTGAGCCCACATTAGCCATCAGGGTAAACGGCAATGCGGGTCCAAAATCTTGTGAGAGACAGAAAACGAGATGCTCGCCGGCGAGATCGCATTTCCCTACTTTCCACGCCCCTCGTCAGTGACATAACGAGCTTCCCACCCAGGATGGTCGAGAACCTCATTTTAAATAAATTAGCATTGCATCGGTGAGCACTCCCGCCGTCACTTTCACCCTCCGGTTTACAAGGCTCTATAAAAACCAGAATCTGGTGACCTCACCTATCAGAGGTGAGCACACAGGTTGTCACTACCCACCAGGGAGAGAGGTTACCAGAGAGGAAGTGGGGGATCCAGCAAAGTCATTCCCAGGGATGGGGGGGTTGAGTCCTGTCTGTATGGGAGGTGGGGGTCAGCGGGCGGGGGGGGGAGGAGTTGCCGCTCCTTGCTCCTTGCTGGGGTGATGCGACCATCAATTCACACGAGACAGAGAGTTGAAGTGAACAGTGGCTTTAATCAACTAGAACAGTGCCTGCCTGCGACTGCGACTCTTTTGTACGAGGCAAGTTTTTTACGCAGAGGGTAGTGGGTGCCTGGAACTCACTACCGGAGGAGGTAGTGGAAGCAGGGACGATAGGGACATTCAAGGGGCATCTTGACAAATATATGAATAGGATGGGAATAGAAGGATACGGACCCAGGAAGTGTAGAAGATTGTAGTTTAGTCGGGCAGTATGGTCGGCACGGGCTTGGAGGGCCGAAGGGCCTGTTCCTGTGCTGTACATTTCTTTGTTCTTTGTTCTTTGTTGTTTGCTCTGCAATGAGAGCCGCCTACAGGGCAGCTGCTCTTTATACCTCCCCTCAAGGGGGCGGAGCCAGGGGCGGAGGCCACAAGGGCACCAACATGATGCAATCGGTGTAGTATAGTACAATGGTCCATAGGTGGAGCCCACATGGGCAACAGCGTGGTACAATGTAATACAGTGGTGAATGGTTACTATAATACATTCACCACATGAGGTTTAAGCGTTGGTTCTTAGGAGGGAATGCCTTTCTGGGGTGGCAGCTGGAAGAGGATGAGAACAAGAACATACATTGGTTCAGCACAGGGGCCTATGGTGAGCTCCAACGTAAACACGCGGAGAATGTGCAATCTCCACACGGACAGTGAGATGAGACCAGGATTGAACCCGGGTCCTCGGTGCTGTGAGGCAGCAGTGCTAACCACTGCATCACCATGCCTCCCTCGGCTGTGATGGCTCTTTAATGCTATTTTCCGATAAAATTTCCTCAGAGCTTCTTGGGTCTGTGGTTTCCAGATGCTGAAAGGATGGGCGGGCTGCTCGACTGACTAACCTGCAAAGGAAGGCATTAGTGCATGACAGGGGCACAAGGATAACAGAAACATAATTCACGAGAGGTTGGCACTAAAGCTGGATATTCTGAGGGTTCTCACTTTTCACTCTTGCCCCCACCTGGCCCTCAACTCAGGTGTGATCCTGCCCCTCGTCAGCCAGCTCAAGGGCTCTCTCCTCAAATGGAGTGAGGGTCTTCATCTCGGACAGTGCATCGGTTGGCTTTGCCTGCTCACTCTGATTGTGTTTGAGCCTGTCCTTCAATGAATCAGATGGGGAGAATGTAGGCAGGAGGCGTGCTGGGCCGCATGGTAAAATTGCCTGGCATGCTTGGTTAGTGGATGGGAGCGGAGATGTGATGAGGAGGGGCGCCACTGGGGAGGATAAGGGGGGATGCTGGAGGGCAAGTGTTGGGACCCAGTGAGGTGGCTGTGAGTGAGCTCCCTGTAGAAGTGTGAGGGGTGTGTGAGCGGATGCGTGGTAACAAATGAGATCAATCATAGAATCACTTTAGCCATTCGGCCCATCGAGTCTGCACTGACCTTTGAAAGAGCACCCTACCTAGGTCCACGCCCCCACCCCATTCACAAAACCTGGTAATCCCACCCCTAGCCTTTTGGACACTAAGTGGCAATTTAGCTTGGCCAATCCACCTAACCCGCACATCTTTGATTTGTGGGAGGAAAACCGAGCACTCAGAGGAAACCCACGCAGACATGGTGAGAACTTACAAACTCCGCACAGACAGTCACCTGAAGACAGAATTGAACTCGGGTCCCTGGCGCTGTGAGGCAGCAGTGCTAACCAATGTGCCTCCCTACTGCCCCTTGGGTGACTTGCCTTGGCTGCATGAAGAAGGTCATTCATCCTTTTCCTTCCCTGTTCTCGTATGAAGCGGGCTGGTGTTCACCAGCGATGCCATCGCCTCCCATGTGGGACTGGTGACCTTGCTGGCTGCCCGTCCGCCCCTGCGAGGAGGCAGGATGTCGTGCCTCTGCTCCATCCCATCCAGCATCGTGGGGCGGGCTCCCTCTGAGAATTGTGGGGCTGTTTTCCCGGCTGCCTTACCCCGATTGGATTGGAACAAGTGCCGGGGAGGTGCTTAAAAGGTGCTCCCACCTGAATGCTGAGATCTAGTAATACCGGGGCGAGTGAATCAGAGGTGGCGTGAAACTCGTGAAGGATTTTATTTTAAGTCGTTGAAGATATATCGGCGAGATTCTCTCCAGTTTTCTCACTGAAACCGACTCTTCGAAAAAATATTGGAAGATTCCTCCCATAGTATCAGACTTGACTCCTCTCTGCCTCAGGCTGAATGGAAAATTAAATCATACTATAGTTACTTTAACTATGATGTTATTAATGACTCCTCTCTCGTTATACAGTACCAGCTCTAGTACAGCCTGCCTTCTGGTTGGCTCCAAACATGCTGTTCTAAGAAAGTTTCCCGAAAACATTCAATGAACTCTTCATCTCGGCTACCTTTGCCTCTCTGACTTTTCCAGGCTAAACGTAAATTAAAATCTCCCATTGCTATCTCCCATGCCTTTCTGACGAGCTCATTATTTCTTCCTTTATGTTCCACCCTATCATGTGGTTACTGTTAAGTGGCTACACAATTCCCACAGGTGACTGCTTGCCTTTACCATTGCTAATCTCTACTCAACCCACATCCTGGTTTCCTCAACTTAGGTCATCTCTGCCTATTGTGCTAATACCATCACTAACTAACAGAGCACCCCTCCCCCTTTTCCTCGCTTCCCGCCCTTGCTAAATATCCTGTCACCTTCACTATTCAGATATGGGACTTTTCCTGGATAGGATGGAGTTCCCAGAGGAGGGGAAGGGGAAGTGGCAAGCATTGGAGGAGCCACTGAGGTTGCAGGAGCTAGTGGAGGGGATGGTCGTTGCAGTTGGGGAAGGCGCTGGGATCAGATGACTTCCCGGTCAATTGTTATAAAATGTTCTTGGGGGATTTGGCACAGCACCTGCTGAGTATGTTTATGGAGGCACTGGAGAAGGGAGAGCTGCCTGGTATGTTGTCACAGGCCTCTATTTCTTTGATTCCAAAGGTAAGAATCCATTGGATTGTGGGTCTTGCAGGCCTATTTCGTTGCTAAATACGGATGTGAAGATATTGGCCAGGTTGCTGGCAAGGCGATTGGAGGGGTGTGCGCCAGAGTTGGCATCTGAGATCAGACGGGGTCCGTGAAGGGGCGTCAGCTGTTGAGCAACATTAGGAGGCTATGGAACTTGGTCATGACCCTGTCAGGTAGCAGGGTGCCGGAGGTAATAGTGTCAATGGATGTGCAGAAGGCCTTTGACCGAGTTGCGTTATGATATTTGTTTGAAGCCTTGAGGAGGTTTGGGTTTGGGCCGACATTTGCTGCATGGGTACGCTTACTCTACGCATACCCCACGTCGAGTGTGCGAACGAACGGGATGGATTCTAAGTGTCATGATATACACCAGTATATTATGGTGCAGACACACACACACACACTGATGGACATGCAGTGGGACCAATCAGCACACACAACACCGCAGCCAATCACCAGTGAGAGCATACGCACTATAAAGACAGGGGACAGGAGAGTTCCCGCTCATTCTAGTAGCAGCCAGCTCGGAGCACAGAGCTCACAGCCTGCAACACAGACATTCACCATGTGCTGAGTGCATCACCTGGTTAGGACTAGGCAAGGGTCAACAGTTAAAGCTGGTATTGCATTTACCCACAGTTCAAGTATGTTAATATAGTTAACCTTATAATAAAATAGAGTTGCACCACTTCCAGTGTTGGTGACCGGTTTGTAATCCAGAACACTCAACACATCATGATACCAGGAGTGAACTGGTTCAGTCCAGATAGCCATACCTCAGCGTGCAGTGACAACCAGCAACGATACCCAGGCAAAATGTTTAAGATCCGGGTTCCGCAGCAGCTCCAGTGCCACGGCGATCTCCACGAAAACTGGCTGGCAGTCCGGCAAAAGTTTGAAATCTTCCTGCTGGCAGCCGAACCAGAAGACCTGGCCGATCCTGAAAAAACAGAGCTTCTCCTCACCATCGCCGGTGCCAGAGCAGAAGAAATCTTTTAAAAATTCAAGTTCTCCAAGGGGCAAAACAGGAACGACTTTCAGGCAGTCCTGGACAAATTCGGCAAATACTGTGAGGAAAACACACTCCAACCAGAAAGAAAAGGTAAGAGAAGCGCCAGTACTCACCTCGAGGCCGAAATCCCGGAGCAGAGAACGATTTTGGTCGGCAGCCATCTTTCTAAAGGGACTGCACTTGCGCAGTTGCGCAACGCCGCGCATGCGCAATCACGAAAACGGCCATCAGTAAAGGAACCGCGATCTGCGCATGAGCAAACGCCTCCTACATGCTACATCACGCGCGTCATGACGTCAGAGGCCCCGGACCACGCCCATTTAAAGGGGAAACGTCCCAAATCAAAGAAAAAATCATTTAAAGCTGTAAAACAACCTTCCTTCACCTGGAATGACAGCACAATGTCTCAAATTGAACCAGGAAATTAAATAAACCTCCGAAGAACCCTGCAACAAGCAGTTACCTTCCCCTCAAACCGAGTCCGATTCCGACTTCCCGCAGACCAGTGACACCGAGGACCCGAGGGAGCCTTTTTTGAGTCGCTGTTATAACAAAGAACAGGCTGTGTCCGAATCAAAACCACCAGCCGTTGTCGGTGCACAGCATTGATCCAGACGACGAGTGGTGTGCCACCCTGACGGCCAATCGATCCCAGATACGATTCCGCCTGGACACTGGTGCTTCCGCTAATCTCCTAGCGTGGTCAGCCTTTCAGACCCTTGGGGTTAAACCAACCATTCTTCCGTCGACCTGCCAACTAGTGGACTACAATGGCAACGTCATTCCTGCTACCGGTTCATGCCAACTCGAAGTGACGCACAACTTGCGAAAAGCCATCCTTCCCTTCGAGATCGTGGGCTCCTCGAAGGACTCTCTGCTAGGTGCACAGGCGTGCAAACTCCTAAACCTCGTTCAGCGAGTACATTCTCTCTCTCCAGAGGACACGTCTGCCTTCCAGGAAGCGGACTGCAGGGCGCAACTCAATGCCATCATCGACCAGCACCGCAATGTTTTCGAAGGCATGGGCACGCTTCCATACACTTACAAAACCCTGCTCAAACAAGACGCCACACCTGTGGTTCATGCACCTCGCAGAGTCCCAGCACCCCTCAAGGACCGCCTCAAGCAGCAGCTGCAGGACCTCCAGGACCAAGGAGTGCTATCCAGAGTGATGGAACCAACCGACTGATCCAGTTCCATGGTGTGCGCAAAGAAGCCTTCCGGCGAGCTCCGGATCTGCATTGACCCAAAGGATCTGAATCGCAATATAATGAGGGAGCATTACCCTATCCCCAAACGCGAGGAGATCACGTGCGAGATGGCTCGGGCCAACATCTTCACCAAACTTGACGCCTCGAAAGGATTCTGGCAAATTCAACTGGACAGGTCCAGCAGAAAGCTGTGTACCTTTAATACCCCGTTTAGCAGATACTGCTACAACAGGATGCCGTTTGGGATTATATTGGCATCAGAAGTATTACACCGGATCATGGAGCGATGACGGAGGGCATTGAGGGTATGCGCGTTTATGTTGACGACATCATCATTTGGTCCACCACCCCGCAGGAGCATATCAGTCGCCTCCAGCGTGTTTTCAAATGAATACGGGACCAAGGCCTTCGCCTCAACAGAGCCAAATGTTCCTTCGGCCAGACGGAACTCAAGTTCCTAGGGGACCACATCACCCGGTTGGGTGTGCGGCGGGATGCGGGCAAGGTGGCAGCCATCACGGCCATGCAGAAGCCAGCGGATAAGAAGGCGGTCCTCCGATTTTTGGGCATGGACAACTTCCTGGGTTCGCCTCCCATACCACAGCTCTCCGGAACCTAGTCAGGAAGACGACAGCTTCCAATGGCTTCCCGCCCACGAGTGCGAATGGGAGGAGCTTAAGACCAAGCTTACTACGGCCCTGGTATTGGCATTTTTTGATCCCACGAAGGAAACAAAATTTTCAACTGATGCCAGCCAATCCGGCATTGGGGCGGTGCTCCTGCAACACGATGAGGCCTCATCATGGTTCCCCGTTGCATATGCATCACATGCCATGACCTCCACGAAACAGCGTGACGCGCAGATCGAAAAGGAGTGCCTGGGCCTGTTGACTGAGGTCGACAAATTTCATGATTACGTGTACGGCCTCCCCCAATTCACTGTCGAGACCGACCATCGCCCGCTGGTCAACATTATACAAAAAGACCTGAATGATATGACCCCCTCGCCTCCAGCGCATTCTGCTTAAACTCCGGTGGTACGATTTCCAGCTCCTTTCCACCCTAGGCAAGTACCTGATCATAGCCGACGCTCTGTCCAGGGCAGTCAACACCCCGTGTGACCCAGAGGGGTTCGTCTGCCAGGTTGACGCCCATGTGGCCTTCACGTCCTCCAATCTGCCGGCCACGAATGAACGCCTTATCCACATTCGCCGCGAGACTGCGGCTGACCCCCTACTACAGCGTGCCATGCGCCACATGACGGACGGGTGGCTCAAGGGCCAATGCCCGCAGTTCTACAATATCAGAGACGATCTGGCAGTAGGCAATGGTGTCATCCTGAAGCTGGACCACATCGTGATCCCGGACAGCATGCGCCAGCTCGTTTGGGAACAGCTACACGAGGGCCATCTTGGCGTGGAGAAGTGCCGACAGAGGGCCCGAGAGGCTGTGTACTGGCCCGGCATCAATGAGGACATCGCCAACACAGTGCTCAACTGCCCCACTTATCAGCAGTTCCAAGCGGCCCAACCACGTGAGACCCTACAACCCATGAGTTGGTCACGTCCCCTTGGTCTAAGGTAGGCATTGACCTGTTCCATGCACTCGGCAGGGACTATGTTCTGATTGTAGACTATTTTTCGAACTACCCGGAGGTCGTACGCCTGCACGACATCATATCATCGGCGGTCATCCGTGCCTGCAAGGAGACCTTTGCTCGTCACAGCATCCCACTCACTGTGATGTCGGACAATGGCCCCTGCTTCGCGAGCCAGGAATTGTCCAACTTTTCCAGCAGGTACAACTTTGTGCATGTGACATTCAGTCCCCTGCACCCCCAATCCAATGGCAAAGCGGAAAAGGGCGTCCACATCGTCAAACGGCTCCTCTGCAAGGCTGCCGATGCAGGATCCGACTTCTACCTCGCCTTGCTGGCCTATCGTTCGCCCCCACTCTCAACGGGCCTGTCACCAGCCCAGCTGCTCATGGGTCGCACCCTCAGGACCACGGTGCCGTACATTCACGTCCCAGTCCTCGACCACGTTCCGGTCCTTCAGCGGATGCAACAGTCTCGTGCACAACACAAGGCGGCGCATGACGCTCGGGCGACTGATCTCCCTGCTCTGGCGCCGGATGACAACGTCCACATCCATCTTCCGGAGGGTGGCTGGTCTGCAACTGCTGTGGTTCTTCGGCAGGTGTCTCCCCGCTCCTTCCTGGTTCGTCTGCCAGATGGTTCCATTCGCCGCCGCAATCGGCGTGCCCTTCGTCTCGTTCCACACTCGCTACGTGATCCTCCACCGGTGCCACGCCCTCCTGTTGTCCCCAACCTGGACTATGTGGAGATTCCGAAAACTCTGCATCCTCCTCACTCTGCCGTAGCCCAGCCTGTTCCTCAGCCGGTGGCTCCTGACCCACCCTTGAGGTGGCCAACCAGAATTCGTCGCCCACCTCAAAGACTTGACTTATGAGTTTTACAATGTTGGACTCTTTGATCTGTTCTGTTATCCTGTTTCATCGTTCCAGTAGTTTGTATATAATGTTCATTTCGTTGTTGGTGTGACACCTTATTTCTCTGCACCAGGCACATTCCCATGTAAATAGATAAGCCTCATGTACATAGTCATGTAAATAACATACACACACAGTCAGGTACATTCACTACACGATATTTATTGTCACGCAGGCACATGTTCTTTATATAAAAGGGGGGATGTCATAATATACACCAGTATATCATGGTGCAGACACACTGATGGACATGCAGTGGGACCAATCAGCATACACAACACCGCAGCCAGTCACCGGTGAGAGCACACGCACTTTAAAGACAGGGGACAGGAGAGTTCCCACTCATTCTAGTAGCAGCCAGCTCGGAGCACAGAGCTCACAGCCTGCAACACAGACATTCACCATGTGCTGAGTGCATCACCTGGTTAGGACTAGGCAAGGGTCAACAGTTAAAGCTGGTATTGCATTTACCCACAGTTCAAGTATGTTAATATAGTTAACCTTATAATAAAATAGAGTTGCACCACTTCAAGTGTTGGTGACCGGTTTGTAATCCAGAACACCCAACACATCACTTAGAACATCAGGCTGCACCGGAGAACCCACAGATGTGTAATAGTCCTGAATTCTCACTCTCTCAGCATTCTTATAGGTAAAGGTAAAGTCGCCATAGTCCCAGGTGACCCCAGACTGCTTTCCCTTTTGAGGAGAGCTGACTGATGGCGATTTAACGTGATGATCACCACACCTCAGGCGAGGGGCAAGGTTGAGAAGATGGAGCCTTCATGAATCCCAGATGGTGTGTTGTCTCCCAGGTACCAGGATCAAGGACATCACTAAATGACTGCAGAGCACCCTGTGTGGGGGGGGGGGCCCTCTGGGAGAGATGGGAGCATATACAGGCCCGATATGTTGCACCAAAATAGAACCGGGACTTAACTACTTGCATTTTACAAGTGCTGTTGGCAAGGATTTAAATGAATTTGGCATGAGTGTGGGAACGGGTAGATAAGGCGCACAGCATGCTGGGAGATAGCATTAGAAACGGAAATAATAAGTTAATCGGTGAGGTCAGAGTGAGGGAGAGGTAATAAAGTCTACATCAGGGTTACTGTGCATGTTCGTGAATGCACAGAGTGTGGTTAATGAGATTCGTGAGTTATAGGTGGAGGTTGACATGTGGAAATATGATGCTGTGGCGATAACAGAGACCTGGCTCAAAGAAGGACAGGACTGGGTGTTAAATATTACTGGATACAAGGTGTTCAGGAAAGATAGGAAAGGTAGAAAAGGGGGAAGGGTGGCAGTATTGATTAAGGAGAACATTGCAATGCTGGAGAAAAAGGTTGCCCAAGAGGGGTCAAGGACAGAATCTATTTGATTAGAGTTAAGGAACAAAAAACGTGCAATTACATTGTTCGGAGTAGTCTATAGACCACCAACTAGTGGCAAGGATGGAGAGGAAGAAAATTGCAAGGAAATTACAAAAAGGTAAAAGAATTATAGAGTAGTTAAGATAGGGGATTTTAATGATCCAAATACCAATTTAGACAGTGTGACGGGAAGCGAGGAGAAAGACTGGGTTCAGGAAAATATTCTACATCAATATGTGTCCAGTTCTATGAGAAAGGAGATTAATAGACCTGGATCATGGGAATGAGGTGGACCAAATGGGTCAAGTGACAAGAGGGGAACATTTAGGGGGTAGTAATCATTGTATCAAGAGGTTTAGGCTGACTATAGAAAAGGACAAGGAGCAATCCAGGGTAAAATAATTAACTGGGGGAAAGGCAACTTCAATGGGGTAAGAAAAGATCTCGGCTGAATAAATTGGAGTCAAAGGTTGTCAGGAAAAATGGTAGCTGAACAGTGGGATGTCTTCAAAGGAGAGATAGTTCAGTCACAGGCACGGCATATTCAATTGCAAGCGAACGGTTGTGCAAACAGACCCAGGGCACCGTGGGTACCACCAGGGATGGAAATTAAGCTAAAGAGGAAAAGTGTGCTTCTGACCAATATCAGGTACAAAATACAATTGAGAACCAGCTGAATATAGACGGTTCATAGAATGGGTGGGGACGGCGGGGGTGGGGGTTTGAGGTGGGGGGGGGGGGGGAGGTGAAGAAGCAAATAAGAGAAACAAAGAGGGATTATGAAAGAGATTGTCAGTTAATATAAAAGGGAATCACTTTGTCTTCTACAGGCATGTAAATATAAGGGTGGTAAAAGGAGGATTAGAGAAAATTAAGGAACAAAAAAGGGATTTACACATGGAGGTAGAGGGATTTGGCTGCAATATTAAATTAATACATTACAACTGTCTTTACCAAGGAAGATGATGCTATCCAGGCCATGGTGAAAGAGAAGGTAATTCAGACACCAGAAGGGTTTAAATTTGATAAGTGAGAGGTATCAGATAGGTCATCTGCACTTAAAGTTGATAAGACACTGGGACCAACTGAGATGCATCCAAGTATAACAGCAGAAAGTGAGATTGGAAATTTCAGACGCACTGGCCATAACTTTACAGTTTTCCTTCTACTCAGGGATGGTGTCAGAGTACAGGAGAACTGCAAACATCATACCTGCTATATTCTCGATGTGTGCTGCAAGGAGAAACGATATGGAGGTGCCACATATATACATCTTAATAAGACAGTGGGCGGGATTCTCTCAGAGCACGCCGGGCCGGAGAATTGCCGTGCCGGGCGCGAATCGTCACTCCAGTGCAGTGCTGGCCTACTGAGGGACTTAGAATCGCTGCTCCTGAGGGCCTGTTGACGCCGTCTATGACGGCGTTTACGACAGCATCCAACACTTAGCCTCAGGATCAGAGAATCCCGCCCAGTGTTTCAGGTGGGCATCTGTTCCTTTTAAGTTGTACTCAATGTCCAGGAACCCGGCTACTTGAGACTTTGGAAGTGTCTTCTTTTCCTTCAGTAGTGGTACTTCCTGGAAAGTCACTCCAGTATCTATCTCTATAGGTACTGAAAGTCCTCAGAATCTGGATTTGTCTATAAGTATCACTGCTTCGATTTTCCAATGTAAATACTTCTTGAGAAGTTTCAACAAATTTCACTTCATAAAGCTAGGGGCTGGTCAATATGATATCACTAAACTCGTTCATCAGCCATCTGTATGGTGTATGACATTGGATCTGCTTTTGCTGTAATAACAGCAGGTACCCATTTCCCATGAGTAGTGTAGCTTCTTGCTCGCACTCGCACCGCTCTCCGTGAGTGAATGCTCACTCTTTAGAGTTTTGTGCCTGTTGTTGTCGTTGACAACCTCTGAAGTATGAGGTGGTATCAAAAGATCAAACTGCGTTCTCAGTTTCCTTTTGAACAGCAGCATTGCTGGTGAACTCTTGTCGTTGTGTGTACAGCATTTCGGTAAGACATCAAGAAATTGCTCATTCTTCTTGACAATGTACCTGAGTCCTTTGGTGCCTTGATTGATTGTTTAAGTGACTGTACAAATCGCTTTGCCAATCCATGTGTTGCAGGATGGGATGAAGCTGATTTTATGTGTGGTATAGGATTTCCTTTAAAGTAGTCCTCAAACTCCTTAGAAGTGAACGGAGTACCATTGTCACTTACGACCTGTCCCGGTCTATCAAAGCTTGAAAATATTTTGACCAACTTCTCAATAGTTCGTTTTGTCATCGTGGATTTCATAATCACTACGAGAATTTTTTCCCTTTATGTTTTACTGTGGTTTGACTTTTACCCAAGTAGAAGTCTTTGCAGAGTCGAGAGTTCTCTGAATCCCCGTCCCTCAGCTCGTTGAGAATCGCCACATGCACAGTCTCTGCAACCCAGATTTGACCCCTCCTATGGCAAGCTGCTTTTTGAACTGTCCTTCATTTTTACTCACATTTGTAGCCGATAATTTTTCAACCTCGGCAGCTTGCATTGCCCGACTTGTGTGTGTGAGTACCATCTCGAGAATCTTTCTCTGCCCTCAACGGTGTCACCACCGATTTTGTCAATGATTTTTTTTTGTCGCCCAGCTATTCTGCTTTCTTGTCTCAATCCTTGTCGCCAATTTTCTCTTTTGTTATGTCTTTGAGTTCACCGTAAAGAGAAAAGGTCAGAGATGCCCACACTCTGGGTTCTTATAAAGACAATGAGAGGTTTTATTAAGGGTGTTGCTCATACAATCTAAAATGAAGAACTGAAGCCTTCACTCTGAAAACACTCTGCTGATGTTACTACAAATCTTGCTTCCCCAGTAGCGATATACTCTCTGATAAATACAAGTTAATTAAGGAAAGTCAGCATGGATTTCTCAATGGAAAATCATAGTTAACTATGCTTTTAGAAGGGGTCACAGACAGGATTGATGAGGGTAATGCTGTTGATGTGGTGTACACGGACTTCCAAACAGCATTTGATAAAGTGCCACACAACAGACTGTGCAAAGCTATAGCTGATCGAATAAAATGGAAATTTGCTAAATGGATATGGAATTGGCTGAGTGGCAGGAAACAGAGAGTAGTGGGGCTGGAGTGGAGTTCCCCAGAGGTCAATTTTGGATCTTTGCTTTTCCTGATCTATATTAATGATCTGGACCTTGGTGTACAGGGCACAATTTCAAAATTTGCAGAAGTATACAAAACTTGGAAGTATTTCGAACTGTGGGGAGGATAGCGTAAAACTTCAAAAGGGCATAGACAAGTTGGTAAAATGGCTGAACAGGTGGCAGATGAAGTTCATTGCAAAGAAATGTGATGTGATTAATTTTGGGAGGAAGAACATGGAGACAATATAAAATAAATGGACAGCTCTGGAGCAGAGGGACCTCGGTGTATATATGCATAAGTCATTGAAGATAGCAGGGCAGGGTGAGAGAGTGGTTAAAAAAGCATATAGTGTCCTGGGCTTTATTAAAAGGGGCATAGTGTATTATATAATAATAATAATAATAATCGCTTATTGTCACAAGTAGGCTTTAATGAAGTTACTGTGAAAAGCCCCTAGTCGCCACATTCCGGCGCCTGTTCGGGGAGGCCGGTGTTGAACTGGCTTAAACCAATACATCAGCCTCGGCTGGAATATTGTGCCCAGTTCTGGGCACCACACATGAGGAAGGAAATGAAGGGCATTGGAGAGAATACAGAAATAATTTATGAGAAAGATTCCAGGGATGAGGAACTTCAGTTGTGAAGATAAATTGGAGAAGTTAGGACTGGTTTCCTTGGAGGAAAGAAGGCTGAGAGGAGATTTGTTAGAGGTGTTCAAAGTCATGATGGATCTGGACAGACTACATAGGGAGAAACTGTTCTCACTCGTGAAAGAATGGAGAACTTGAGAAAGAGGCAAAAGTAATATGAGAAAACATTTTCAAGCAACGAGTAATTAAGGCCTGCAATGGGCTGCCTGAGTGTGTGATGGAGGCTGGTTCAATCGAGGCATTTAAAAAGCAATTAGATGGTCACCTGGAAAGAAAGAATGTGCGGGGTTACAGGGGGAAGGTGGAAGAATGGCATGAGTTGGATTGCTCATTCAGAGAGCTGGCACAGACACGATGGGCCGAATGGCGCTGTAGCAATTCTGTGAAAAATCGGAACATCCCATCATCTCGCCCTGGAAGTTGCTGTCATCTCTCTTATATCACACTCCTTGTTTCGCCCTTTCATACCGCTGGCAAAACCTGGCAATGGTAGCAGATGTTAAACTTTGAAGAACAGAGACCCAATCTAAATAATAAAACAAAGAACTGAAATGCAAAGCTGAACAGCAAGGCATATTGGAAGATCTAAATATTTATATCTGAAGTTTGCAGCCACAGCGAAAGATGCTATCCCATCTAAGAAAACATAGTGAACACAAAGAGCAAATATCATTGCCAACTGTGAGGTGAATGCGTGAATTTTCAATTAAAAGAGAAAGAGTTTTAATGCTGGGAATCTGGAACTAAAATTATAAATTTTCTGGAAATGCGCAGCAGATCATTAGAAACAGAAAAAGAAGCAATCAGTTCATGTGTTGGATGTAACCCTTCATTAAGATGCTGAGCGATTTACTTCCCCGTCCCAGCATTTACCGTGTACGTCCCATTCCACAACCACCTGAGCCATCAGAACCACGGACACAACTTGAGAATCCTGCTTACTGTTCAAGTTTCACAGCTAGCTTAATATCAGCAGGATCCGTCCCCTCCTTCTATTATGTTACCTGCCTGGAAGATGCTGTTACTTTGCATTGATTTGCATAAGTCTGAATGGAAATAAAGCTTCGATGGGCACAAAGCACCATGTATGTCTGCTGGAAAAGAAGCACAGTGAGCATTTAAATCACAAAAAGAGAGACCAAATAATGGAAGGGAGAGTGGTAGCGGGATCTCTGTGACTGGAAACAAAGTGCTAACGGATAGAGATAAGGATGGAGTATGCAGAACATGCGGAAGAGGACTATCAGTGGGTAAATGCACTGATAGTGAAGCCATTCAACTTGGAGGGTAACTGCATTGAATATACTGAGTAATAAACATCTGGGTGTTGACCTGAAATGTTAATGTTGGGCAGGATTTTACAGCCCAGTTGCATTGGTTGTGGGGGGGGGGGGTGTGCAGGAAATGCCGTGAGCCATATACAAAGAGTCCATTGACTTTGGAGGGACTGGAAAGTCCCTTGGCCGGCGGCGGGAGGGGTCACGGAATTACCCCGCCCCTCTGTTCCTCTCCCCACAGATGCTGCCGGATCTGCTGAGTAGTCCCAAAATGTCCTGTTTTTCCTATCCGGAAACGCCATCTGGGAATGAGCACCCCCAGACCAGCTGGCTCAAGTTTCTTTCAGAGATATTTTCCTTTGCAACTGGGTTGGGTGTTCACCTTTCAACCTTTTTATTCAAGTGTGTGACTAAGCTCCCTTGATGCGTCTCGAAGAGAAAGAAGTGGGTGAAATCCTGCCTCCAGCCATCCAGCTCCAAACGGGTATTTGTGAATTGGCAGCCGTATGCGCATCCTGCTCGATCATCTTTGTCATCGACACAGAAGAGAAACTCGAGCAGATTGAAACACAGGGATCCTGATTCACTGCTGCCCACTTGCACTATGACTGAAGGCCAATTCATTCCCAGAATCAATGCCTTGGAATCAGGACAAAATGATCTTTCGCCAGCCAGGCAAATGACTTTTCGTCGGTTCGAACTACTGTTGTTAAAAAATACGAACTTTTTTTTCTTTTTCTTGAGAAATGCCCCATTTCCAGTTCTTGGCAAAGCTCCAGCCATTAGCATTCCAGATCATTCAAAAGAGTTTTTTTGGCAGTGAGTTGATAGACGAAATTCAAGTTGTAGCTATTCATGCCTGCTTTGTTATGCTGACTAATCCCTCAATAGCTGACTTTGCTCACACCCATGCGGTACTCGACTCAGAACACGTCTAACTGTGGCCACCACATCTTTTCTTTAAAGTTTTCCCTTTGTGCCAGCTCCGCTGCTCCACATCATCAAGGTAAAACATGTCACGAAAGCAACTTCGGGCTCCCTTTGTCGTCTGTGAAAGGGGGACAAGTTTTGATTACAGACACCTGCTTTGGCTTCATCGTTCAGCAAAGAGAAGCGGATATTCCCAGCGAGGCAGGCCCTGCTGGCTTTACATTTCTGGGAAGTTTTTTCTGTTGTTGCAACATGTTCCCCCAAATAGCCTGGAAGAGAACTAAGCAAACATCTTCAGTTAATGTAATGCCTTGAATAATCTTACATTCGAACCTGAATTTCCTGTCGTACGCACACTCCACCACCTGGGAAGCCACAGTAGGGGGAGGGTCCAACCTGTCTAGCTCATGGTCGACCTCTGGTCAAAGTGCATGTGGCACAGAGCGGGTCGAGAAATGCCTGGATTGAGCGTTCTCACCCACCCTGGTCATGGCCATCGCTCCCTTTATTGTATTTCAGGCCTTCTGAAAAAAACACCGGAAATTTAGCCAGCACCCTTTCTGGCCCATGAAGGTACATCTGGCATGCGTGATGTCAATCCATTTGCAGATGTCACAGCCAATTGCACCCCAATAAGCTTGGCCCATTGTCACTTACCACCAACAATTGTAGGCATGCTCAACTCCCACCAGCTCATCATGGGAGGAGACTTTATCTGTGTACAGGAGCCAACGATGGACAAGTCCAGCCCCGGATCGGGAAAAAAATCAGGAATGGCAAAGGAAATGAACACCTTTATGGTTGGACCTGTGGAGGTTTATCCAGCCGAGGGAGAAGGCGTTCTCCTTGGAGTTCTCCAATCTCGGACCACACTACATGGACGTGAGGTTGGAGATGGGCCGGGCCCAGTGCCCCCCTTGGAGTCTGGACACAGCCCTGCTCGCCAACAAGACGTTTTGCAAGAAAATATCACAAGCCATCTCTGGGTATGTAACCTGCAACCAAAATGGGGTGGACTCACCCTCCACATTCCGGGAGGCACTGAAGGCAGTGTTAAGAGGGGGAATAGTAGCATACCGAGCTCTAACGGACAGGAAGGAGAGGGCAGGTAGGCAACGGCTGATTGACTCCATATAGGAAGTATTTTGATGGTACTCCACGGCCCTGACCATGGAGCTGCTGGCGGAAAGGAAAAAGATACAAATGGAATCTGGCCTGCTCTCCACTGGGAAAGCAGTGAACCAGCTCCAGCCTGGCACGGGGGACCTTTTATCAACATGGAGACTTGGTCAGTCGCCTGCTGGCTCACCAGCTGAGAAAGCAGTCAGCCACGAGGGAGATAGCGCAGGTGCGTCACAGGAATGGCAGGCTAGTCACAGCGACAAATAAAGTCAACCCGGCCGTCGCAACCTTCTACCGGGAACTGTACACCGCTGTACCCGGAGGGGGACTCGAAGATGAAACGGTTTCTCAACGCGCTGGACATACCTGTTCTGGGGAGAAAAAGGAACAGGGACTGGAAGCTCCGCTAGAACCGGGGGAGGTCATGGAGAGCATTAACTCCATGCAGTCAGGAAGGCGCCGCCTCCAGGTGGATTCCCGTTGGACTTCTATAAAACGTTTGCGACAGCACTGGCCCCGCACCTTTGGGAGATGGTCAACGATTCACTGTCAAGAGGGGCTGTGCTGCCCACACTTGCACAGACCTCGATACCGTTGATCCCCCAAAAAGACAAAGGTCCGACACAGTGTGGGTTATACCGACCCATCTCACTCCTGAACACTGACGTGACAGTCCTGGCGAAGGCCCCGCAGAGGCAACTGGAGAATTGCACGCCAGAGGTAGTCATGGAGGATCAGACAGAGTTTATCATGGGCAGACAGCTAACAGCGAATATCAAGTGCCTGCTGAACATGGTTATGACCCCACCGGGGAGGAGACAACAGAAATAATCATCTCCTTAGACACAGAGAAGGCTGTCGACAGAGTCGAATGGAGGTACCTTATGGAGGTGCTAGAATTGTTTGGGTTTGGGCCAGGGTTCACCTCGTGGGTGAAACTACTGTATAGCTCTCCCATGGCGAGTGCACGGACAAATGCCACCAGCTCTGAATACCTTCGGCTGCCCAGAGGCCCGAGCCAGGGATGCCCACTGTCCCCGCTGCTATTTACCCTGGCAATCGAGCCAATGGCACAGGTTGTCGAAGGGGTGAAGGGCATCCAAAGGGCAAACAGGGAGCAGCTGCTCCCTAGCCAGCATGGAAGGAATAATGGAATTCCTAAGGGAGGTCGGAGCTTTCTCAGGTTACAAACCTAACCGAAGAAAAGGCGAAATCCTCCCCGTGAAGCCCCAGGGGGAGGATCAGAGTTGGGGAAGCTGCCGTTCAAACTGGCCAAATTCCGATACCTGAGAATCCAGATTGCCCGGGACTGGACACGGATCCATCAGTGGAACCTGTTGGGCCTAGTGGAAAAGTTAAAGAGAGGCCTGCAGAGATGGGACTCACTCCTGTTCTCCCTGGCGGGAAGAGTGTAGACAATAAAAATGATCAACTGCCAAGATTCCTCTTCCTATTCAGATCCCTCCTGATCTCCATTCCCAAGGCTATCTTCACCAAGGTAGCTAAACTAATTATTCCGTTTGTGTGGGCGGGAAAAAAAATCCCAGGATCCGTAAAAGCATCTTACAAAGAAGGAGGAATATGAGGGGCCCTGGCGCTGTTATACTCCTGTTATACCACTGGGCGGCAAACACAGAAAGGGTGCGAGGATGGGTGAAAGAGTCGGAGGAGGAATGGGTGGGAATGGAGGAGATCTCCTGTACGGGGACATCCCTCCAAGCACTGGGTTCGGCTCCACTCCCATTTCCCCCAGCCAAGTGCTCGAGAAACCGGTGGTGATGGCCACCCTAAAGACTTGGAACCAGCTCTGACACCACATTAATCTTGGTGCGATATCCGCTATGGACCCCATCTGTGAAAACCATGGCTGGATGGTGAAATCGCATTCGGCAACATGCCAGAGAATCAAAATTCCCGACAGAATCGGGGCGGCGCCGCTTTTGCGAAGCTCCGCCCCCTCAAAAGCGGCGTACTTGGAGAGTACGCCGTGCCACGTATCCACGTGGCCAGGTTCCCGACTGCGCAGGACACATGCGGTCTCACCCGTCGGGAACTCGGCGTGGCGGCTGCAGACTCAGTTCAGAGCCGCCACAGTCGGGGGAGTGCCGATCCGCGGGTAGCGGGGACATTATTCGGGGCTGGGGACACCGTGGTGGGGCGGCCCGGGGTGCGCGAGTCGGCTGAAGGGGGGGACTATTTCGCAGGCCGGGTCCGCAAGCGGCATCCGCCACGAAGCACGGTGCGTCCGCTGCAGGCCGCCTTCGTGCGCATGTGCAGCCAGGGACCCGCCAATACTCCGGGGAGTATCGGCAGCCAGAGCCGGGTGCTCTACGCTGCCTCCCTGCTAGCCCCAGCATAACGACGAATCGGTGGCCGTTTTGCACCAGTTTTCCTGGTGTAAAACGCCATCGTTCCCAAGTTGGTGTGGGGACATAGGGCGTCATTCTCCGACCCCCCGCCGGGTCGGAGAATGGCCGTTGGCCGCCGTGAATCCCGCCCCCGCCCCCGCCGAAGTCTCCGGTACCGGAGATTGGGCGGGGGCGGGAATCGGGCCACGCCGGTTGGCGGGACCCCCCGCTGGATTCTCCGGCCCGGATGGGCCGAAGTCCCGCCCAGAAATTGCCTGTCCTGCCGGCGTAAATCAAACCTGGTATTTACCGGCGGGACCAGGTGGCGCGGGCGGGCTCCGGGGTCCTGGGGGGGGCGCGGGGCGATCTGACCCCGGGGGGATGCCCCCACGGTGGCCTGGCCCTCAATCGGGGCCCACCGATCCGCGGGCGGGCCTGTGCCATGGGGGCACTCTTTCCCTTCCGCCTCCGCTACGGCCTCCACCATGGCGGAGGCGGAAGAGACTCTCCCCACTGCACATGCGCGGGAAACTGACAGCGGCCGCTGACGCTCCCGCGCATGCGCCGGGAAACTGACAGCGGCCGCTGACGCTCCCGCGCATGTGCCGCATTTCCGCGCCAGCTGGCGGGGCAACAAACGCCATTTCCGCCAGCTGGCGGGGTGGAAATCCCTCCGGCGTCGGCCTAGCCCCTCAATGTTGAGGCTAGGCCGCCAAAGATGCGGAGCATTCCGCACCTTTGGGCCGGCGCGATGCCCGTCTGATTGGCGCCATCTTTGGCGCCAGTCGGCGGACATCGGGCCGTTGGGGGAGAATTTCGCCCATAGTCTCCAAATCGGAGAATCCAGCCCCATAAATTCATCTTGGCGACAATAGACGGTTCCTTTAAAATGTGGAAACAGGGCGAAGGGGTACTGACAGTAGGGGACCTCTACGTAGATGGCAGAGTAACGACCTGGGGGAACTAACAGAAAAGCTCCAGCTCCCATAAGTGTTGTGTTGGGTGCTCTGGATCCGTGGAACACATACAGGCCACCAACACTTAAAATAGGGCAACACTATTTTATTAAGTCAGAAACTGTTGAACATACTTTCACTGTGGGTTAACACGATATTAGATTGAACTAAAGACCTATGCCTTGTCCTAACCAGTCGATGCACTCAGCACATGGTGAAGATCTGTGCTGCAGGCTGTGAGCTCTGTCCTACTAGGAAGCTGCAGCTCGAATGAGCGGGAACTCTGATGCCCCCTGTCTTTATAGTGCGTGTGCTCTAACTGGTGATTGGCTGCGGTGTTGTGTGTGTTGATTGGTCCCTCTGTGTGTCGTTCAGTGTGTGTGTATCTGCACCATGATATACTGGTGTGTATTATGACAGTAAGGGAACGAGCTTCAATGCCTGCAACTGAGGAACTTCCTCCTCAAGGTGACTGTAACGTTCCCCCAGCTACCCGGACACACCCTACTGGATAAACTGCTAACATCGGCCGAATTTGGGGCCAGTAACTGCGCCAACATGGATGATGACAGCGAGAGAAGTTAAGGACCCCTGGGGAAAATGGGAGGAGGAGCTGGGCGTGGAGACAGTGGGAGAACTCTGAACTGAAGCACTGCATAGGGTGAACTCCACCTCCTCACACGCAGGGCTAAGCATAACGCACTAAAGGTAGTGCACAGGGTGCACTTGAGCAGAACACGCATAAGCGGGTTCTTCCCGGATGGGAAGACAAATGTGAATGGTGCCAGGGAGGCCTGGCCAACGATACCCACATGTTCTGGGCATGCTCCAAACTCGCCAGGTACTGGATCGCCTTTTTTGAAGCCATGTCCAGGCTGTGGGAGTGAGGATGGAGTCATGCCCACTGGTGATGGCCTTCCGGATGTCTGAACAGCTGTAGCTCTTTGCAGAGAGAGGAGCAGATGCCCTAGCCTTTCCCTCCCAGATCACCCGCCGGAAACTCCTGCTCGGCTGGACATCAGCAGAGCCACCCAAAGCCGCAGACTGGCTGTCCGACTTGACGTAATTCCTTAAATTGGAGAAAATAAAATTCGCCATCAGAGGTACGGAAGAAGGTTTCCACAATACATGGAAGCAATTCACCAGCCCCTTTGACCTGTTTCCAGGTTTGTGGCCAGCAACTAACTGGGGGAGGGTGGGGGGAGACCAAATTAGACAGGGGAAAAGAAAGTTGGGGGGGTCGACTGTGTGGAGGAGGGAGGAATGGGGAAGGGGAGGCAACACCCAGAGGGCAAGAAAAGCAAATAGAGAGGGAACAGGGGGAAAAATAAACCATTGATGTTGCCAAGGCAACTAATAGGTTATGCCCTCGTGGCCTCAAACACACCCCTGGTATGTTTTAATATTATGGGACAACATGTACATAGTTAATAATATGGTTGTTGTAGCCAACCATTTGGAGGTTACTGTTAATATGCCTCGTGTATCTGAATATGTCTCGTGTTTCTGTTTTGTTGTAAATACAAATGAAAATCAATAAAAATACTTCACAAAAAATGTTTTTCTCAGCCTTGAACATACTTAACGTCCCTTTGTGGAAAAGAATTCCACAAATTCACTATCCCCTGGGAGAAGAGATTCATCCTCATAATAATAATAATAACAATCTTTATTAGTGTCACAAGTAGGCTTACATTAACACTACAATGATGTTACTGTGAAAATCCCCTGGTCGCCACAGTACGGCCAATGTTCAGGTACACTGAGGGAGAATTCAGAATGTCCAATTCACGTAACAAGCACGTCTTTCGGACCTCTGTCTTAAATGGGTGAACCCTTACACTGAGATTATGCCCTTGTTGTAGACAGAGACAAAGACTCCACGAGAGGCCAGGCTGACAGGGTACAACTCGCTTTATTCCACACTAACCACAATAATCACTCCTCACCCTGCAGGGCCTCCCTCCCCAAACTGCTTCCAGGTCGGGGTTTATATTCTGTGTGAAGCTCCTCCAGTTAGGAGGGAGCTCTGCCCCCTAGCCACCTTAGTAGCTCACTCTCAGGTGTGTAGGAGGGGAAGGGGATGCTATACAGCTCTGTCCCTATAGGGGGTTGTAACAGCCTTCTGGTCCTAGAATTTCCAACAAGTGGAAAAAACCTCACAGCATCTACCCTGTCAAGCCCTCTGAGAATCCTACTTGTCTCAGTAAGATCGCCTCTCATTCTTCTAAACTCCAACCAGTACAGACAGGCCCAACTTATTCAACCTCTCCTCATCAGACAATCTCTTCAGACCTGCGATCAATCTAGTGAACCTTCGATGGAGTGCCTTCAGTGCCAGAATATCTTTCCTTAGAAATAGGGACCAAAACCTTTCCAGGTGTCATCCAACTCGTGCTATTTATAGTTTTAGCAAGATGTTACAGTCCATTCCCTTTGAAATTAAGGCCAACATTCCATTTGCCTTCCATATCTCCTGCCGAATCTATTATATGCAAAAAAAACCCTCCAGGTCACAGAAAAATTTAAATCTGTTTAACCACAAATTTGCACATTTCTCATGTTTTCTGACAAATGGAAATACTCCGGGCCTGGTGCTTGGTAACAAGGTTATGGATGCATGAATTGTGTGGTGCGGGAGGGGACAGGAGGCAATTTCTAATTCACTAATTTGCCCGCAAAGCATTTCCTCAAATTTCAATCAATAGTATTTCCTGTACAGTAATAGACCCCACTTAGAATTATAGAAGTAGGCCTTTCAACCCATTGTGTTGGTTCCGTGAGGAAACAAGATGACAGTTAAATAGATCGATCAAAATATATTTTGAACAATCTCATTTGAACAATCTTCATTTATTGTTGAATTTTCAGCATCTGTTTACCGACTGCTGACTTTGATCGGAACTTTTGTAGGGTAGATTCCTTAAGTTCATTGATGGCATCATGATAATCCACATTTTCCTGGTATGTTCCCTACCTGTGGAATTATGGCGGTCAAATCCTCTTGGTCATTCTGCCAGACTTCCATGGGTGTCTGATAGGACTGCTTAGATTAAACTTGAAAACACTGGTTGTTAATTTTACTTGGCGATTTCTGGTCAGCCGTGTGGATCTTCACCCACCCCTAACAAGGCCAAACATGTTAGATGGAACAAGACGAGGCCCCCACAACACTTCGGGGCAGTGCGGTAGCACAGTGGGTAGCACCGTTGCTTTGCAGCTTCCGGGTCGCAGGTCCGATTCCCAGCTTGGGTCACTGTCTGCACATTCTCCTCCTGTCTGCGTGGGTTTCCTCTGGGCGTCCGGTTTCCTCCCACAGGTCCCGAAAGATGTGCTGTTCGGTAATTTGGACATTCTGAATTCTCCCTCTGTGTACCCGAACAGGCGCTGGAATGTGGCTTTGGCGACCATGGGCTTTTCACAGTAGCTTCATTGCAGTGTTAATGTAAGGCTACTTGTGGCAATAAATATTATTATTATTGTTATTGGAGTTCATGCCCGTCCCATCCAGAAGGGGCCATAATATTAAAAGACTGAGTGATGAAGGAGGCAGACCTTTTTTTGTGAATGGTAGAAGTTGCCCCACTGGCAGAGATCATTCTTGACTGCTTAAAATGGGTAAAGCTGTTACTATCGGGAGGGGTACTGTGCCATTTCCATGCGAGAGACTGGGTTCCACCCTTCCATTGCCATGGTGTATGTGAGACCCTGCAAAAACCTGCCATGGCACGAACACGCATCAGCCCTACATGCATACTCGAGTGGGGTCAGCATTGGAAGGCAGCAGCAGGCAAGAGCACAGTGTAAGTATCAGGATTGCATCCCATGCATCTTTGGGACTATTCTTTATGATTGCCTCAGAGCAATAGAATTACCCAGTGAACCCCCCTTGACATATGCACCAAATATGTGTATGCAGGTGCTGGGTGTTAACTGAGGTTCACTTAAGCACACATATTGAAACTGTGGTGTGGTTGAATTAGGAGGTCTATGCATGCCGTGTTTACCTCTGTAAATAAATGGAAGACTGAGTAAAGATTGGTTCCATTTTTACCGTCACCTATTGACTTTCCAGGAAAGGACATCTAATATCTCTCGAATCTGTTCAAAGGTGGATGAAGCTAACACTGGGTAAAGATGAGGCTTGGCATGATTCATTGGGCGGTGTTTTTTCAGACCAGTGTGAATGACCAGAGCAACAGTTATGAACAGATTCACTTACTTCAAACGGAACGACGCATCTTCATGTAGTGATAGAAAATAAAGAAGATCCCAAATTCCCCATGTATTTTAGTTCTATTCCTTGACACAGGCAAAAAGTCGCGCCATTCTCTTTCAGCATTTCTCATGTCTCTACCTCTTGATGCTTTTCTTTTATTATCAAAATTTTACAGCTTGCTTAAAATTAAGCAAGTCATTGTTCACCTCCTCTATCCTCATCTGGGCTTAGTTCCTGATTTTCGGATCTCTGATCTGGGAATTGAGGTCCTGCTGTTCCTCAAAACTAGCTTCATATGAGGCCCAACAATCTCCCTGTGCTGTGAATATTTACCATGCAGCATTAGGATGAGGGACTTCCCTCATTGTCCCCTCACATCCTGGGTATTAATGTCTGACTTTAATGTACATATTTCTTCAATTCACTTGTTCTTTTACAGAATGTGGGTGTCGCTGGTTAGGCCCACATTTATTACCCATCCCTAGTTGCCCTTGAGAATGTGCTAACCACTGGGCCACCGTGCGGACATGTCAAGTTCTTGAGTGCAAGTCTTCAGTACTATTGCCGGAATATTGTCAGGGCTCATAGTCTTTGCCTTCAGCTGTTTCTTGATAACACGGGAGTGAATCAAATTGGCTGAAGACTGACATCTGTGGTGCTGGGGACCTCTAGAGGAGGCCGAGATGGATCAAACACTTGGCACTTCTGGCTAAAGGTTGTTGCGAATGCTTTAGCCTTGTCTTTTGCACTGATGTGCGGGGCTCCTCCATCACTGAGGTGGGATATTTGTGGAGGCATCTCCCCCAGCAAGTTATTTAATTGCCCACCACCATTCACGACTGGTTGTGGCAGGACAGCAGAACTTAGATCTGATCCGTTGCTTATAGAATCACTTAGCTCTGTTCATCGCTTGGTGCTTCTGCTGTTTAGCATGCTAGTAGTTCTGTGTTGTAGCTTCACCAGTTTGGCACCTGTTTGGTATGTCTGGTGTTGCTCCTGGCATGCCCTCCTGTACTCTTCATTGAACCAGGATTGATCCACTGGCTTGGTGGTAACGGTGGAGTGGGGGATATGCCGGGCCATGAGTTTACAGATTGTGTTTGAGTACAATTCTGCTGTTGCTGATGTCACCTCATAGATGCCCAGTCTTGAGTTGCTAGGTCTATTCAAAGTCTGTCACATTTAGTGAGGTTGTAGTGCCAGACAAAAGTGTTTATCAAACTTTTTTCCCGGGACCCACTTTTGCTAGTCGGCTGACCTTTGCGACCCACGCTAGCCGACCTTCGCGATCCATGCCAGCTGACCTTCGCAACCCACACTGGACGCCTTTGCGACCCACGCTAGCCGACCTTCGCGATCCATGCCAGCTGACCTTCGCAACCCACACTGGACACCTTTGCGACCCACGCTGGCTGACCTTGGCGACTTACACCACTTTCACTTACCTTTAATGCAAAAGGGGAGCGGTCCTCACGATCTCACTCCAATCAGGTGCACAGGAGGAGAGGGCAATGTGCATAGCAAGTGCAGACTTCAGCCAGTTCCTTTGTGCCGTCATCACCTTTATGAAAATGGAAAATTCAACCTTGCACAAATAGGTCATCGTGAAAGGCAGGAACAACAAAATATGTCTTTTAATCAGCACTGGATACTCCTGGGAGAAGCTACTCCAGAATGTTGACAGCCTCAGGTGGGATTCTCTGATCCTGAGGCTAAGTGTTGATGCCGTCGTAAACGCCATCGCATTTCCCGAAGGCGTCAACATTGCCTCAGGATCAGAAATTCTGACCCCTACGGGGGGCCAGCACCGGCCATGGCGGCGGCGTTGCTCGATTCGCGCCGGTCGCGGCAATGCTCCGGCCCGGCCCTGGGATGAGCGAATCCCGCCCAAGCTTCGCATATTATTAATGTGGTATCACAGGTCAGCTACAGCAGAGTTGCCTTTCAATTTGGAGTCAGCTGTGAGTTAATAACTGACTCTGGGGTCTCAACCTCAAAAGGGTTTTTTCACCCACCACTTCCCTTTCAAAATCAGAAACTCCTTCTCTCATTTGCCAATAGTTCCCTGCATATAACATACATGGGCTTTGCATCCTTATTTGCATTGGCACAATTGATAAAACCATACCTCATGGAATCATCTTTACACTGCTTTGTTTCTGAGTTAAATTTCTTCTTTGTAGGCTGTTAAACAGAGGACCTGGAGCTCTGTACAGAACTTACACTAGCACTGTTCTGTTCTGCCCTGGACTCTCCTGAGAAGCTCTCTCCATCAGATTGTGTTGTGAGATCCTATCCAAAGGTACACTGCCATTTTGAGTCTCTAGCCTTCTTTTACTTTTAAGAAAACGATCCTTCCTCACAGTTCTCTTGCCAGCAGCTAGGAAATGGAAGCACCTCGGCTCCATGATTTGACACCAAAAGCACTTACATGCAGGGCGATTGACATCAGGTATACGTGTAGCGTGCATGACCTGCTCTCTGCTGCATCTGGCTGGAAGACTGCACACAGCCTCATATATTTTCATTTAAAAGGCGGCAGTGAGCGCATACTCAATAAAAAAGCCGGTAGTGTCCGTTGGGCCCTTCTCCCGCGATCGGGACCACTGCAGGAACAGCATGACCAAACACTCCACGACCCGCCCGACACGTGCCCATGATCAACCCATGGGTCATGATCTGCATTATGAAAAACCTTGCCACAAAATACGGTGCAGGGTATCCTCAATGTGAAGACGGAACTTTGTCTCCACAAGGACTGTGCGGTGGTCATTCTTACCGTCATGGACAGATGGGTCTGCGGTAGGCTAGTTGGTGAGGATGAGATCAAGTATGTTTTTCCCTCTTGTTGGTTCCCTCCCCACCTGCCACAGAACCAATCTAGCACGTCCTTCAGGACCCAGGCAGCTCGGTCCGTGGTGATATTGCTGAGCCACTTTTGGTGATTGAAATCCCCCATCCACCCAGATTACATTTTGTGCCCTTGACACCCTTAGTGCTTCCTCCAAATGCTCTTCAACATGGAGGATTCATCAGCTGATGGTGGACGGGACCTGGCAATCAGAAGGAAGTTTCCTTACCTATGTTTGACTTGTAGATATGGCTGATCCATATAGCATTCTTGCATAAAATCTCTTTTGTTTTGAATTCAAAGGTTTCGATTCTGTACACGCTACTATAGAAAATTGTCAAGGCTCTCCAGATGTGCTAGGCCTTTATAAATTCTTTCTCAGTTTTGACTTAGAATGAAGGTGACAAAATCTATGGATCGTCAAGTATTTTTCTGGTTTTGACTGACCAGTCTTAGGGCAAGCAACGTTTTTTTTCTTTGAACTAAGAGTGCCAGAAGGCAGCAGTCGTAAATAGGTAAGATCACTTCTGACATGAAAAAGCTGCTATGTTTAACTTACTGTCGTATCACAATTATGCAAAACCCAAATTGCAGTTTTTATTTTGTATTTGCCCACAGGTTAGCTAGATCTAACTGTATGTGTACGAATTGTCATTTGTAATATATAGAGGCACAATGTTACAGCCAGTCAGATGGACAGGACCAAACCTTTCTCCGACAAAACAATGCAATAAATTTGGATAAAATAATAAAATATTAAAAATATATACGCTGTAAAATATTTATTTCCTTGCAGGTATCAGTTCAACCATTCCCTTTACTGATAGTTGGGATTATTATGATATTGTATATTTTCTACCTACAACATCTGTCTGAATAGTGTGGTTTGCAACACTATTGTCCAATGGATGCTTTACGTGCAATCAGTAATAAAATGTTAAAATATTAGTGACATTTCTGCATACAACAACCAGTGTATATGTACTCCGTATATCATAGGAAATCCATTCCTCCATTTTGTCAAAGTGTTCTTATGGTCAACTTAAACCATCTATTTACATGCACATTTTACATGAAGAAAAAATATGTCACCATAAAAGATGTGTTATGTGTCCCGTTCAGGCAGACACACTTTCTAACAAGCCCTTTTCAACGTGATCTTCAGAGATGAATTGTTTCTTGTTCCTTGATGCACAATACTTTACATATATTTATGAGTGAAGCGCATTAGTTCAATGAATAGTTGTCACATAATTGACCCCGACTGTCGCTACTTATTCCTGATACAATTGTTAAGAGTATGGATCTGAGCACAACAGTGATGCACAGTCCGTTGGTGATATGATTGTTCCGGTGCTGGTTTTATCTGTGCTCTTTCCTCTGAATCATTCAGCTACCCCACGGAATAAAGCATAACAATCTTAAACTGGAACAGAATTCATTTTGGACTGCTCAGGGTCCCTCAGCCTCGGAGGCCCTGTGCAGCTGCATGGTTTGAATACTGTTTAGACTGAGCCTGTGTTTGTCAGGATTTAGCTGAACCTACACAAAACAAGCAGAGGGGAGGGAAGAGAGTGCACCCTCTTTCAACATCCAGCAAATAGGAGCAGGTTCACCTGCCACTAGACAATGGTTAATGTGCCTGCCACAACCGTGCTTTCAACAAAAGAGACTTCATCCCAATGCATTTATTCAATTTCAAAAACACAGTAGGCACACGTGAGTAAATTCCAGAAATGATGTTTGCATTCCAGACAGAATCATTGTTAATTAGGTTGATCGTTCATGGTATTGTGAAATATTCACTTCAGTTACATGCAGTTATTTGTGCAATAATTCTTCAATCAGAATATACTTTTAAAGGGAGAAAACATGAAAAAAAGACTCCGGGGTGTGGTTTTGCTTTGGCGCAATCAGTGATCCAAGGCAAAGAGTAGCCAAAACTGAGCGAGTTTTGCAAAGTGTATTTTTAATCAAGTTTCGGCTCAAACTCGCCATGTATAAAATTCACCCTGAGCCAGAGCAATCGGGCAATGCTTCAGAACGGGATTTTTTAGAGCAACAACATGGATTTGTGCGGCACCTTTAACATAGTAAAATGTCCCGAATTTCTCTGTGGAGTGTGATCAAACAGAATTTGACACTGAGCCCACATTGGGAGATATTCGGGCAGATTATCAAAGGTTTGGTCAAAGAGTTGGATTTTAAGAAGCTTCTTCAAAGAGAAAAGAGGAAGAAAGGCTGACATGTTGAGGGAGGAAATTCCAGAGCTTAGAGCCTTGGCAACTGAAAACACAGCTCCCAATGGTGGAACGATTAAAAATGGGACTGTGTAAGGAACCAGAACTGGAGGCTTGCACACCCCTCAGAGGGATTCAGGATTGGAGGAGGCAACAGAGATAGAGAGATACAAGACCATGAGGCATTTGGAAACATGGCCGAGAATTTTAAATCTGAGGTCCTATCTAATGGAAAAGTTTCCAGGTGTCATTTCAGGTGGGTTTGGCTACGAGTTTACCCCTCAAGCTCTGTCAGTGAGTCCCCACCGCTATCTAACCACACTGAGTCACTTTTCTGGGCCCTGGGGAATTTCCCTCCGGGATAGCCTACACTTAGGGGAGCCGAACATTCTGGCCAGACCGGCTCCTCAGAGATCGGGCCAGTATTTTGAAAGGGTGCCCTGATTTTAAGTGAACTTGAGGGTCCCCAACACCCCCCCATCCATGGACGACGTCACTCCACCCACACATTGGCATTATTCACCCCTCCCCCACCATGATCATAACGCTTCACGGGATCTGGTTAGATCTCGCAAGGCGTACCGGCCATTGGGAAGCCCTGAGGAGGCGTCTCCCCCCCATCTACCAGCTGCATTGCGCCCCCGTTCGGGCGGGACGCAGCCGGTAGATCTCGCCCTTGAAGCCTGGCCTGACTTGAAGCCAAAGTAGGTCTGTGAGCACAAGGGACATGGGTGAATGAATTAGAAAGTTTTGGGTGACTGTGGGTTGCAGAGGGTGGAACATGGGAGGGTGACCAGGAGTATGGTGAAACCTAAAGGTGACAAAGACATGGATGGGGGTTTCAGCAGCAAATGAGTGGAGGCATTAAAAATGTTCCATTTTAAAAATACTCCTTGATATATTTAAGAGTGGTAATGTAGAGAAGTTTGGTTCATGCAGCTGAAAATAGGATTATAGTAAGTAAGCATTTTTAATCAGAGTGACCAGTGTACCATCTGCACGTAACCCAATTTTAAACACCTGAAAATGACTTTAAAAAGCTATACAGTCATTTGATAGTTACGTTGACATACAATCGTGAATACATTAAAAAATATATTGAAGAACTTCTAAAACATGAATGTTTGTGCCCACAGGAACCACCTTAATTGTAAGTACCTCTTCGAAGGCCTGCAGACAGGTGCTATCAGAAGAAACTCGCATTATTTCATTCCAAAGGGCACGCTCAGTTTTCGGGAAGGGCTGGCTTCTGGCGCAATGATTTTTAAACTAACACAACAGGTTGCAGAAACTCAATTTGAGCTGATTGTACTTTGTAATGGACCTTCTCCAATCCTTCGCAATGCTGTGCTGATTTTTGGTCAAATTGCTCTGAACGTAGCAATGCAATCTAGCGGAAACTCCAGGCCTTCAAGACAGCAGCAATACTGTGCCTGCCTCTTCTTTCACTGAGACACAGCCGGCGGGATTCTCCGTTTCTGAGACTAAGTGTTGATGCCAACGCAGAATTCATAGACGTTACGACAGCAAAACTGGCGCTGCACCTGGACCGATTCCGCTACCAGCACCGGCACCAAGTGGAACATAATCGATTCCAAGGGAAATGGTGCGAGATTCACCAGATCCATGATTGACGGGAGGGAGGCTGACAAGCTGCAGCCACATATACACATTACAATCCCCACACACACTCATCCCAGCCAACAAGATGGCACTGGTTGCGCTGGAGCGCGCCCATACAGCTGATGGGTCAGCTGGGGCTGGAGGGCACCCAGGGGGTTGGCCTGGGGGTGTCACCTATGCCACCCGTGTCCCTAAGTTCACAGTGCGCTGTCAGTGGCATGCACAGCTGCATGGCCGATTTGCCAGGTGCGCCAATGGTGTTCCGTGCCCGTCCACCCTGGCCCCACAGCCCACCTCCAAGGCACCCCCCCATCCCCCATTACTCTCCCCGGCCCTGGCAAAAGCCCCCCCCCCCCCGGCCAGCGACACAACTGTCAGCAAACTACGGCGATGTTGGCGACTTTGGGCGCAATTCTCCGTAATCGGCGCGATGTCCACCGACCGGCGCCAAAAACGG
Source organism: Scyliorhinus torazame (assembly GCF_047496885.1). Taxonomy (NCBI): domain Eukaryota; kingdom Metazoa; phylum Chordata; class Chondrichthyes; order Carcharhiniformes; family Scyliorhinidae; genus Scyliorhinus; species Scyliorhinus torazame. The sequence continues at coordinate 139,130,166 of NC_092724.1, read as the reverse complement.
CGCAAATAAGTCCGGCATCGCGCCGCCCCAAAGGTGCGGAATCCTCCGCATCTTGAGGGGCCGAGCCCTAACCTTGAGGGGCTAGGCCCGCGCCGGACTGATTTCCGCCCCGCCAGCTGGAGGAAAATGCCTTTGGTGCCCCGCCAGCTGGCGCGAGACTGACTTTGCCGGGCGGCACATGCGCGGGAGCGTTAGCGGCCGCTCACGGCATCCCCGCGCATGCGCAGTGGAGAGGGTCTCTTCCACCTCCGCCATGGTGGAGACCGTGGCGAAGGCGGAAGGAAAAGAGTGCCCGCACAGGCCCGCCCGCGGATCGGTGGGCCCCGATCGCGGGCCAGGCCACCGTGGGGGCACCCCCCGTGGCCAGATTGCCCCGCACCCCACCCAGGACCCCGGAGCCCGCCCGCGCCACCTTATCCCGCCGGTAAGAGAGGTGGTTTAATCCACGCCGGCGGGACATGCATTCTAGCAGCGGGACTTCAGCCCATCCGGGCCAGAGAATCGCCGGGGGGGGGGGCGCCAATCGGCGCGGCGCGATTCCCACCCCCGCCGAATGTCCGGTGCCGGAGAATTCGGCAACCGGCGGGGGCGGGATTCACGCCAGACCCCGGCGATTCTCCGACCCGGCAGGGGGTCGGAGAATCGTGCCCTTTATGTACCCTCTCTCTCCCTCAGCAGCCACCGCACCGGTTTTATGATTTTTCAAAGCACAAGTGAACCGTGCCATCGGGAACTCGGCCTATCGGAGGCGGAGCATCTCGGAGGCCCCGGAGAATACCGGGTGGGGCCCGCTAATGGTATGCAAACGGTGTCCATGTATGTGCGTTCCAGTACGCATTGACGCCGCTGTCAAGGTGACGGAGAATCGTGAATTGACGTCAGATTGCCACCCTCCGCGATTTTGCCAACGGAACCTATTCTCCGCCCAATCACGTTTTGCGATTTCGGCATCGGCAAATGGAGAATCCCGCACAGGATGTTGGCACCAATTCTGGCCACGTCGACTATGTGCCCCAGCTAAAACTTCTCCTGCTGCTGTCAGGGTGCGTGCAACCTTTTAAAAACAATTAATTTAGAATACCCAATTCATTTTTTCCAATTAAGGGGCAATTTAGTGTGGCCAAGTCACCTAACCAGCACATCTTTTGGGTTGTGGGGGCGAAACCCACGCAAACACAGGGAGAATGTGCGAACTCCACACGGACAGTGACCCAGGGCCGGGATCGAACCTGGGACCGCGGCGCCGTGAGGCAGCAGCACTAACCACTGCGCCACCGTGCTGCCCTGGCGCGTGCAACCTTAACCAGAGAGAAGAAAAGCTGGGGGGGGGGGGGGAGAAATAACAAAACAATACTTTTTTCGAGAGGAATGAGTTTCTTAAAGTAAGTATTTTGCTATTTTTGTAATGGGATTACATGCTGTGTCAGCAATGTTATTGCCCGATCATGGGCAAAGCAAATGTTTGTCTTGAGATTCCACCACTGTACATTGCATGGAGTCAAAATCAAGAATACAATTTCCGAGTGGATAACTTATTTCCTTATAATCGTCATTTAATGTCAGGGATTTCATAATGGTCTTATTAGGGTGCTAACTTCCTAAGGGAGTTAAATCCCGATGTATGTGACTGAAGTAGAGTCAAAACCTATTTACAGTCATTACTGAAACAACATATTGCTCAAGTGAGGTTTACATTAATGTACTAATCCATGATCTATCAGAGCAAATAAAACATTCAGTGTCTGTGCTTGTTCATCCCACGCTAATCTCCAAGATAGCTGCAATGTTCACAACACAGACTATTTTCTATTCTGCAGTGTTTTCTCATCATCCGCACACTCAATTACATTTCAACATGAAATGCTGTAAGGAAGCTCCATCATCTGACTTAAGGATAATCAATCAGAATTCTGCTCCGGAGGCCTATCTCATCAATTACAGTAAGTTGTTACACAAGAAACATGCAACAGCCTGTTCTCTGTTGCCATTATTCGCTGGAATTAGGATGAACAGCATGAACTGAACCTACCTGTTTACCCCAAAGTCCCAAACGGAAGCAGCAATTGACTAAAGTAGAGACTGTAATTACACAGAATGGTCACAGAATTTGGTTTCTGCACTACCAAAATGGTGTCTGCTACAGGCCTCACCAGAAAGGTCTTGCACACCCGGCACAGACACCATTTTGGTGAGGTCGGTGGCATGGGCATTCGGAGTGTGCAGCTGAAATATGCAGATAGGTGGATTGTGACGTCAGCCGACATGTAAAGTTAATTTGAGCCCTGTGCCGCCATTTCCGATCTCGCCACTCCAGCTACCACCCTTGCAGCTAACACTCTGGCTTAAAACAGACACAGCTGAAGGTATTCAACAAGAGTAAGAATCCACCACTAGTGCTATTTAAAGTAATCATTTGATTATTCTGCTGCCTGGATTACTCTATGTACATAGGAACATATGAATTAGGAGCAGTAGACCACACAGCCCCTTAACCCTGCTCCACCATTCAATCAGATCATGGTTGATCTGACTCTGGAGAGAACTGTTTGCCTTATCAGACTGCGTGTCCCGGTGCTGCGTCCTGCAGAACCTCGCCATGATGAGGACACAGTCTTTTCACCAGGGATGCGGTGAGTGGCTGAGGAACAGGAGGAGAGGGGGAGGCAACCAACACATCCCCTTTCTGACCTGACAGATCATGAGAGCTTCACCTGAAAATGGTTCCACACAACGCAAGCCACAATCCCCACTGTACAACAGTCACATTCCTTACCGTGCCTCTGCCACTGACCATGCTGAAATAAAGGTCAACGCAAAACAACCATTCTAAACGAACAAGCTATCTAACATTACAAAAAAAAAAAGACAACTAACCACCCTTGTGCAGTTGTTTGCTTGACCTTGTGCTTTCCTGCAGCTCTTCCTCTCAGTCTTGACTGACCTTCAGTGGGGGGAGACTGCAGGTGGCCAGCATTGGATTATGCCACCTTGGCATAGGCAGTTGAAATCTGGGCTGGCCAGCTGCCAGGCAAGGTCATGGGGGGAGTGGCAGGGATGGGAGGAAAAATGCTGTCTTCCTGAGAGAGGACAGCAGAGTCATGCTCCATGGAGCCACCACCGTTCCTCTGCAACAACACCTCAGAAATCCTCGTAATAAGTCCCTGACTTAATGTCCACCATCTACAAGGCTGCACTTGCCTGGATGAGTGAAGCTCCAATAACGCTCAAGACATTCAGCACCTGCATCCAAGACTAGAGCCAGTGGCGTGGTGGTTCTGTCACTGGACTGGTGATTCAGAGATCCAGGGATATACACTGGGGATCCAGGCTCGAACCGCGCCATGGAAGATAGTGGAAATTGAATCCGTTGAATATTTGGAATTAGAAGTCTAATGATGACCATGAAACCATTGTCGTAAAAAGACTAAATCGGTTCACTAACCTGCCATCGAAATCCCATCTTCACATTTAGGATACCCTCTATCGTGTTGTGTGTGGCACTACCATTGTGCTAAAAGAGATAGACTCAGAATGGATTGAGCAGCACAAGACTGGTCATCCATGAGGCGCTGTGGGCCATCGCAACAGCAGAATTGTACTCAGCCACATTCTGTAACCTCATGACCGGTCATGTCCCTTATTTTACCATTAGCCCCAAGCCAGGGGGTCAAACCAGGTTCAATGAAGAGTGCAGGAGGGCAGACCGACTAATGAGGTGTCAACCTAGTGAAGCTACAACACAGGACCACTTGCATGCCAAACAACATAAGCAGAAAGCGATAGACAGAGCTAAGCGATCCCACAGCCAACGGATCAGATCTAAACTCTTTGGTCCTACCACATCGAGTTATGAATGGTGGTGGACAATTAAATAACTCACTGGAGGAGGAGACACCACAAATATCCCAATCCTCAATGATGGAGGAGTCCAGCACATCAGCACAAAAGACCAAGCTGAAGCATGCGCAATAATCTTCAGCCAGAAGTGTCGAGTGGTTGATCCATCTCGGTTTCCTTCAGAGGTCTCCAACATCACAGATACCAGTCTTCATCCAATTCGATTCACCAATGTGGTATCAAAAAACGGCTGAAGGCACTGGATACTGCAAAGGCTATGGGGCCTGACAATATTCTAGCAATAGTACTGAAGACTTGTGCTCCTAGCCAATAAATCCCAGTACAGCTACAACACTGGCACCTACCTGGCAATGTTACTGATCAAGGTGTTAGGATTCATAACAAAGACATAAAAAACAGCATAAGTGTACTTTACCTGAATGCTCGTAGTATACGAAATAAGGTAAATGAGTTGATGGCGCAAATCATCATGAATGATTATGATTCAGTGGCCATTACTGAAACATGGTTAAAAGATGGTCACGGCTGGGAGTTAAATACCCAAGGGTATCAGACTATACGAAAGGATAGAGCGGTGGTGTAGCTTTGTTGTTTAAGGATGGCATCCGGGCAATAGTAAGGGATGATATTGGTGCTATGGAGGACAAGGTTGAATCAATTTGGGTGGAAATCAGGAATAGTAAGGCGAAAAGGTCACTGATAGGAGTAGTCTATAGGCCACCAAATGGTAACAGGATGGTAGGGCAGGCAATAAACAAAGAAATAACGGATGCATGTAGAAATGGTACAGCGGTTATCATGGGAGATTTTAATTTGCATATCGATTGGTTTAACCAGGTTGGTAAAGGCAGCCTTGAGGAGGAGTTTATAGAATGTGCCCGGGATAATTTCCTGGAACAGTATGTAATGGAACCTACAAGGGAACAAGCGGTCCTAGATCTGGTCCTGTGTAATGAGGCAGGATTGATTAATGATCTCATAGTTCGGGATCCTCTTGGAAGGAGCGACCACAATATGGTGGAATTTAAAATACAGTTGGAGGATGACAAGGTAAAATCAAACACTAGTGTTTTGTGCTTAAACAAAGGCGATTACAATGGGATGAGAGAAGAACTAGCTAAGGTAGACTGGGAGCAAAGACTTCATGGTGAAGCAGTTGAGGAACAGTGGAGAACCTTCCGAGCGATCTTTCACAGTGTTCAGAAAAGGTTCATACCAAAAAAGAAAGATGGTAGAAAGGGGAAAAATCGACTGTGGGTATAGAAGGAGGTGAGGGAGCGTATCAAATTGAAGGAAAAAACATACAAAGTGGCAAAAATTAGTGGGAGACTAGAGGACTGGGAAGTCTTTAGGGGAGAACAGAAAGCTACTAAAAAAGCTATAAAGAAGAGTAAGGTAGACTCTGAAAGTAAACTGGCTCAGAACATAAAAGCAGATAGTATAAGCTTCTACAAATATATAAGATAAAAAAGAGTGGCAAGGTAAATATTGGTCGTTTGGAAGATGAGAAGGGAGATTTAATAATAGGAGATGGGGAAATGGCTGAGGAGCTGAACAGGTTTTTTGGGTCAGTCTTCACAGTGGAGGTCACAAATAACATGCCAGTGACTGATGGAAATAAAGATATGATAGGTGAGGACCTTGAGATGATTGTAATCACTAAGGAGGCAGTATTGGGCAAGCTAATGGGGCTAAAGGTAGACAAGTCTCCTGGCCTTGATGGGATGCATCCCAGAGTGTTAAAAGAGATGGCTAGGGAAATTGTAAACCCACTAGTGATAACTTATCAAATTTCACTAGATTCTGGGGTGGTCCCAGAGGAATGGAAAGTAGCAAACGTGACACCACTGTTTAAAAAAGGAGGTCGGCAGAAAGCGGGTAATTATAGGCCGGTAAGCTTAACTTCGGTTGTAGGGAAAATGCTGGAATCTATCATTAAGGAGGAAATAGCGGGGCACCTGGAGGGAAATTGTCCCGTTGGGCAGACGCAGCATGGGTTCACAAAGGGTAGGTCATGTCTGACTAATTTGGTAGAATTTTTTGAGGACGTTACCAGTGCAGTAGATAACGGGGAGCCAATGGATGTGGTATATCTGGATTTCCAGAAAGCTTTTGACAAGGTGCCACACAAAAGGTTGCTGCATAAACTAAAGATGCATGGCATTGAGGGTAAAGTGGTAGCATGGGTAGAGGATTGGTTAACTAACAGAAAACAGAGAGTGGGGATAAATGGGTGTTTCTCTGGTTGGCAAACTGTAACTAGTGGGGTCCCTCAAGGATCAGTGTTGGGCGAGCAGTTGTTCACAATTTACATAGACGATTTGGAGTTGGGGACCAAGTGCAATGTGTCAAGGTTTGCAGACGACACTAAGATGAGTGGTAAAGCAAAAAGGGCAGAGGATACCGGAAGTCTGTAGAAGGATTTGGATAGGTTAGGTGAATGGGCTAGGGTCTGGCAGATGGAATTCAATGTTGCCAAGTGTGAGGCTATCCATTTTGGGAGGAATAACAGCAGAATGGATTATTATTTAAACGGTAAGATGTTAAAACATGCTGCTGTGCAGAGGGACCTGGGTGTGTTGGTGCACGAGTCGCAAAAAGTTGGTGTGCAGGTGCAACAGGTGATTAAGAAGGCTAATCAAGTTTTGTCTTTCATTGCTAGAGGGATGGAGTTCAAGACTAGGGAGGTTATGCTGCAATTGTATAGGGTGTTGGTGAGGCCGCATCTGGAGTATTGTGTTCAGTTTTGGTCTCCTTACCTGAGAAAGGACATATTGGCACTGGAGGGAGTGCAGAGGAGATTCACTAGGTTGATCCCAGAGTTGAGGGGATTAGATTATGATGAGAGGTTGAGTAGACTGGGACTGTACTCATTGGAGTTTAGAAGGATGCGGGGGGATCTTATTGAAACATATAAAATTATGAAGGGAATAGATAGGATAGATGCGGGCAGGTTGTTTCCACTGGTCGGGGAAAGCAGAACTAGGGGGCATAGCCTCAAAATAAGGGGAAGTAGATTTAGGACGGAGTGCAGGAGGAACTTCTTCACCCAAAGGGTTGTGAATCTCTGGAATTCCTTGCCCAGTGAAGCAGTTGAGGCTCCTTCTTTAAACTTTTTAAAGAAAAAGATAGATATCTTTCTAAAGAATAAAGGGATTCGGGGATATGGTGTACAGGCCGGAGAGTGGAGCTGAGTCCACAAAGATCAGCCATGATCTCATTAAATGGCGGAGCAGGCTCGAGGGGCCAGGTGGCCTACTCCTGTTCCTAGTTCTTATGTTCTTATTACCTCTGCTCTCGAGTCACCAGGTATCTTTATGATACCGCCACGATGTTCAAGTCCGAGTAATGATCAATAACCCAATACACCGATTAGTAAGATTTAAATCAAAGCACATTTATTATACGCAGTAATCGTTACTCATGCACAAATTCTACATCTAAGCTACTTCTACAACTAACAGGCCTATACTTAACTTTGGACTGGCCCACCAGGTCAGGGGAACAAATGGCCTTTCGTTCGGGTTCTGAGTCTGCGGGATTCAAAGTTGGTACGGATTGGTAGCTAGGAGCGCCGATCTCCTAGCGAGCGTTGAATTAAGACTTACGATTTTGATGATCACTGGAGTCACTGCACTGGTCACGGTCAATGTTAGTTCCTTTTGCTCGGTGACCCGGGCAGGAAGAAGAGAGCGGTGAAGAGAGCTGAAGAGCGAAGTGAACTTGGGACTCAATTCTTATAGTCCCCAGGGGCTTCCCGCCTTTCGGGGCGGACCCTGCACCTGGTCCCAAGTGATTGGACTTTGTCCCAATCGCTTGGTTTGATTTTCTCCAATACTGGAGTGGTTCCCTGATCGATGGGCAGTCTTGAGGTGCTCGTTCACCTCCTTTGTTTTGGCTCCTGCTGGCGCCGAGGAGTCTGGCTTTGCTTTGTGTGTCAAAATGTTACTTATTGTTCCCGGGGATTGCTCATCAGTATGCAGATGGCTGTTGTTTGTTATGCTGATGGCCGCTGGTATCGATGTTGTCTGGTTTTTGCAGGGGTAAATACACAGCAAACCTGCAGCTGCTGGTTTTTGTCTTGTTGGCTGACTTTCCCATCAGCCTTTGCCGTTCGCCATTTTAAATCGGGAGTTGGCCAATTTAAGTGGCTACAGGTCCCTGATCATGGAGTCAGCAATATCACCAATGTTGCAGGATAGCGCTAGTAGACGGAGACTGGTTAGGAAGGAGTTGAAATATTCATCTTTACCTTGTAGGCGTTGTTTAAATATATAGCGCTCGAAGATTTCATTGGTGTCCACTTCACAATGACTATCAAACTTGTCCAGGATGGTCTGAAACTTTGCCTTGTCTTGGCCTTCGGTGAAGTTAAACGAGTTGAAGAGTTGGATGGCTTGATCCCCCACAGTTGAGAGGAGAAGCGCGATTTTTCTTGTATCAGACGCACCCTCGAGGTCTGAGGCTTCGATGTACAGCAGAAAGCTTTGCTTGAAAGTCCGCCAGTTGGCACTGAGATTGCCGGAGGTCCGCGGCAGCTGAGGAGGTTGGATCTTCTCCATGGTGCCGGGATGCATTTGCTGGTAATGCATTGAGGTAAACCACCTAAGGATAGCAGTCTACTGGTACCATGTCGTGTTAAGCACACTGAGATAACATGGGCTGCAACTGGATGCAGCTATAACTGAAATAGACTCCAGACCTTGAAGTTAGTTCAATTTGATTTATTGAACCTGTCACACAGCACAGTTCTCTGTGGGTTCGACTCTCTGCTAACCTAAGTGTGATTTCTCTGTCTGACTGAACCAGACTAGCTCTTAGCCACGTGCTGTATGCGTTACGTGAAATTAACACCGGGCTCAATCTGTAGATGTCCCTAGTGGAAAGAGGTGGAAGTGCCTTGTGCCTTTTATAGTGGGAAACCACCCCCAAGTGTTCTACCTGCTGATTGGTTATGTCCTGTTCTCTGTGTTCATTAGTTGCCTGTCTGTATCTCATTATGTGCATGTCTGCATATCATGACAGCCTTGTCAGTGGAAAGCTTGCTGTAGGTGGAGGACCTTTCTCCTCCTGTCCACCACATGTACGAAGACATCCAGTGCTGTGACAGAGAACCTTGAAGCACCTTCCCCTACCTGTTGCAGCATTTGCAATATTCTTCCTGCTCAGATTCTTCCTTAGCCACCTCCAGCATATGCAGCAGCCAGAATTCACCTTCCCTTTCAGGCATACAGGGTAGTTTCCAGTGATTCCAGCCTCCACATGAACCTTGGCCCTCTGCTGAGTTGTGCAACCGTTCAGCAGACCTTTCAGCACTGGGTTACACTCATTCCATCTGTGCGCCTGATGTCGCACTCGCTAAGTAACTGCTCTACTTGGAGCTCAGTGGGATTAGGAGACCCCAGGAGGGCAGTCAAAATGTTTTAGGGAGGTTCTCAAAGCTTCCCGGAAGAGATCAAGGGAATCTATGGCTTGTGACTGACCAAAGGATGAATGTTTAAGAACAAAGAACAAAGAAAGAACAAAGAACAATACAGCACAGGAACAGGCCCTTCGGCCCTCCAATCCTGCACCGGTCATGATACCAACCTTTGCCAAAACCCTCAGCACTTCCTTGTGCCGTATCCCTCTACACCCATCCTATTCATATATTTGTCAAGATGCCTCTTGAATTCCGTTAATGTATCTGTTTCCACAACCTCCCCTGACAACGCGTTCCAGGCACTCACCACTCTCTGCGTAAAAAACCTGCCTCACACATCTCCTCTAAATTTGCCCCAAGGACCTTAAACCTATGCCCCCTGGTGACTGACTGCACCCTAAGAAAGGGTGCCTGCCCATCCACTCTATCCATGCCTCTCATAATCTTGTAGACCTGTATCAGGTCACCCCTCAACCTTCGTCTTTCTAATGAAAACCGTCCAAGTCTATTCAGCCTTTGCACATAGCTAACACCCTCTAGACCAGGCAACTTCCTGGTAAATCTCCTCTGCACCCTTGCCAAAGCCTCCACATCCTTCTGGTAGTATGGTGACCAGAATTGTGCGCAATATTCCAAGTGCAGCCTTCCCAAGGGACAGTCAAAGAAGAAGACACACTGTGAGAAATATAAAGAGCAGGCAGCCTGAGATTTACATCATAATGAACAGGTGCAGCTTAATCACACATTGTCATCCCCGCGCCCATTACTGTGTCTTATCCAATTATTCCATGTGTCATCCTGCAAATTCTTATATTCAAATACTAGAAATTTAGTTGGACTGTTCCAGACCGCAGAAAGAAAGGTGTTGTGTATCCCATTAACTTTAAGATGCTGCATACAGGTATTTATTGAATAACAAAGCAATGTGTTGAAAGGTATGAACGTTCCATAAAAAGCCAGCATGGTGATGATGTCTTGGCATTCATCCAATGTGTGAAGCTTATTTCATGTTTACTCTATAAACACTTTTTAATGTTGCAAGACCTCTTAGTGATTAATAAAATGTCTGAGAAAGTTCCTCCATGTGATATTTACTGTGATGATGTGATAGTCTTCTTTGCTGCCATTGTTTATAAGGGACCATGAGCAGATGAGCTGACCAAATCGTTGCTTGATGTTTAAAACTGCTGAAGGTCTGATTCAAAGAGGCTAAAAGAGTGGGTTCAGTAACTTGCTTAGGTTGGTGGATGACTGAGCTTTAGCCAAGTCAGCTGTTGTTGTGCAATGCAGAAAACCGAGGTCTTTTGCCTTTAACGTACGCTGCAGACTTTAGAAGCTGAAGGGTCAGGATCGGTGGGTGGGCGCAAACGTGCATGCCTTTGCCCATCATGCCAGTTCGCTGCCATGATCGCAACCCTGAGCCATATTTTAACAAAGAGGCCCGGTTGGGTTTGGAATGGTTGCCCGCCCTTAAGTGGCAAGTAGCCAATTAAGGCCAATTATGGACTTTTCTGCACCAACCGGGATTATCCAGTCAGCATGCAAGCTACTGTAGTGACCAAAACACAGCCAGTCTACAATGGGTTGGGGGAGGGGGTGGGGGCGGTTGTATGCATTTCATCCCATGTAGGATACCCCCTCCCCCTCACAGCAACCTACACAGCGATGGGTGACATTTGCTGCTGCAAGCCCATCAGCAGCTGTGGCCTTTTTCAACTTAAAAGAGAAATGACTGTGTTTTCAGGGGCTGTCTCCACGTTGAAGTGCCCTCTCTCGCTCCTCACTTCATTGGCAGCTCCCACGTGACCAGTGGGGCTGCCAATGAGTCACTGCTGATAGGCCCCCCATTGCTCCTTGATCTTCAGGAGACCCTCCTTTTTCTTTAAAAACCCGACCCTGTACCTTACATGGAGCGTGATCATCAAGAAAAAAAATAATGGCAATAACATTATCGAGCAGAGGGAGATCGCATTTCAAACTCAGTACCTGACAGACAATACAATATCATAATAATATCACAGGGACACATCAGCTTATCATAAGGTACACCCAGCAGATCTTGTGGTGCTGTGGGTAGTGACCCTGACTCTGAGCCAGAAGCTCCGGGTTCAAGTCCCATTCCAGGACCTGATCGTCAAGGAAGGTGCGTTCAGAAAGTTGCAAACAGGTCAGAGTTGGAGACGTTCCTGGTCAGCCATGTGATGGAAAGAAAATTGGAGCCTCTACCGTAACCTCACACTACAACATATATGTAAAAGTTCATGTTGCCACAGCAACCCATCCCATTCGGGCGGGGGGTGGGGGGATGGTTGGCTCTGTTGGCTGGTGTGGATCAGATTGGTGCCAAAAAGGTTCAATCTCTGTTCGGGTTGGGGTAGATTCAAGACCAGCCTCCTTGCCATGCCTATGATGGTGCTTTGGGTCAGAGCTGCTTTTGGGCAGAGAACTGCAGAAGAAAATACATCCATACTTCAACATTGTGATATACTGTCACCTTGCCAATAACAAATAATATACCCAAAATTGATTGATCTGGTGGATGTTTTGTCATAATGACAAATGAAGTGGGGAGCCAAAGGTTGTTTATTCCTAGTTGGCACAAGAGTAGAAAGGGAACTGTGGCCAAACCATGGCTTACAAGGGAAATTAGAGATTGTATTAGATTCAAAGAAGAGGCATACAAATTAGCAAGAAAAAGCAACAGACCTGAGGATTGGAAACAGTTTAAAATTCAGCAAAGGCAGACCAAGCGATTGATTAAGAAGGGGAAAGTACAATATGAAAGTAAACTAGCGGGGAACATAAAAACTGGCTCTAAAAGTTTCTATAGGTATGTAAAGAGAAAAAGATTGCTAAAAATGAATGTAGGCTCCTTACAGCCAGAAACGGGGGAAATTCATGACAAGGAACAAAGAAATGACTGAGGAACTAAATTTGTATCTTGCTTCTGTCTTCACAAGGAATACATGAATAATGTACTGGCAGTTCTGAGAAACATAAATTTCAGTGAGGAGCTGAAAGAAATTAGTATTCGTAAAGAAATGGTTTTGGGTAAATTAATGGGATTGAAGGTGGATAAATCTCCAGGGCCAGATAATCTTCATCCCAGAGTACATAAGGAAGTGGCCTTAGAAATACTAGATCCATTGGTGGTCATTTTCCAAAATTCTTTGGACTCTGGAATGGTTCCTACAGATTGGAGGGTAGCTAATATATTTTAAAAATAAATTTAGAGTACCCAATTCATTTTTCCAATTAAGGGGCAACTTAGCGTGACCAATTCATCTACCCTGCACATTTTTTGGGTTGGGGGTGAAACCCACGCAAACATGGGGAGAATGTGCAAACTCCACACGGACAGTGACACAGAGCCGGGATTGAACCTGGGACCTCGGTGCTGTGAGGCAGCAGCACTAACCACTGCGGCACCGTGCTGCCATGGAGGTTAGCTAATATAACCCCACTATTCAAAAAGGGAGGTAGAGAGAAAACAGTGAACTATAGACCAGTGAACCTAAGGTCGGTAGTAGGGAAATTCAGAGTAGTAGGGTAGCAGGGAGTCCATCATCAAGGATTTTATAGCACAGAATTTGAAAAGCAGTGGTATAATCAGACAAAGTCAGCATGGATTTACGAAAGGGAAATAATACTTGACAAATCTACTGGAATTCTTTGAAGATGTAACTAGTAGAGTTGATCAGGGAGAACCATTGGGTGTGGTTTATTTAGACTGGCTTTTGGCAAGGTCTCACATAGCAGATTATTATGTGAAGTTAAAGCGCATGGGATTCTGGGTAGTGTCTTGAGATGGGTAGAAAGTTGGTTAGCCGATAGGAAGCAAAAATTTGGAATAAATGGACCTTTTGTCGATTGGCAGACAGTGACTACTGGGATACCGCAGGGACCTGTGCTAGAACCCCAACTGTTCACATTATATATTAATGATTTGGACAAGGGAACTAAATGTATTATTTCCAAATTTGCAGATGGTACAAAGTTGGGTGGGAGGGTGAGCTGTGAGGAGGATGCAGAGATGAGTCAGCAGGATTTGGACAGGCTGAGTGAGTGGGCATTTGCATGGCAGATACAGTATGACGTGGATAAATGTGAGGTTATCTACTTCTGTAGCAAAAACAGGAAGGCAGATTATTATTTGAATGACTGTAAATTGAAAGAGGTGGATGCTCAGTGAGACCTTAGTGTCTTCATGCATCAGTTGCTTAAAGTAATTGCGCAGGTACAGCAGACAGTAAAGAAGACAAATGGTATGTTGGCCTTAAATAGCGAGAGGATTTGAGCATAGGAATGGGGATGTTTTACTACAATTGTATAGGACATTGGTGACGGCACACCTGGAGTATTGTGTGCAGTTTTGGTGTCCTTATCAGAGGGAGGATGTTCTTGCTGTGGAGCGAGTGCAGCGAAGGTTCACCAGGCTGATTCCGGGGATGGCGGGACTGTCATATGAGGTGAGGCTAAATTGGTTAGGATTGTATTAATCGGAGTTTAGAAGAGTGAGAGGGGGCCTCATAGAAACTTCTAAATTCCAACAGGATTAGACAAGCTAGATTCAGAAAGAATGTTCCGTAGGTGGGGGAGTCCAGAACTAGGGGCCATAGTTTGAGGATAAGGGGTAAACCTTTTATGACTGAGGTGAGGAGAAATTTCTTTACCCAGAGAGTGGTGAAACTGTGGAATTCACGACTACGGGAAGTAGTTGAGGCCAAAATGTATAATTTCAAGAAGGAATTAGATATAGCTCTTGGGGCTAAGGGAATCAATGGATAAGGGAGTAAGGCGGGACCAGGGTATTGAACTTGATGATTAGCCATGATCACAATGTATGATGGAATAGGCTGGAAGGCCCAAATGACCTCCTCCTGCTTCTATTTTCCGTTTCTATGTATTAAAGTCAGATTCAGGTAAGACAATAATGGATAAAAATAAAATCGCAGAATTGCTAAACAAATACAGTTTGTATCTGTTTTCATAGTGGAGGAAGAGGTTACAATGCCAGTGATGCAAGGCAACCTTAAAATAAGTTATGGGGATTTAGTTAGTGGTATTGATATAAATTAGAACTTGATCATAGAGAAAATAATAAGATTTAACATGGACAAAGCCCCTGGACCTAATGGTCTCCACTCAAGAGAGGTAAAAGAAACAGGTGTTACTCATAATTTTCTGATTCAGAAATTGTGCATTGGGTTGAAAAATTGCAGACGCCATTCCATTATTTAAAAAGGAGGAGGAGGGAGAAAGAGTGCTGTCAGATCGTGGGGAGAGTCCTGCAACCTGTCATCAGAAACAAAGTGACTCAGCGCTTGGGCAAGTATGAGCTGAACAGAGAGAATAAGTGTGGATCTGTGGCAGATCCTGCCTGACTAATCTAGTCGACGTTTTTGAGGAGCCCACTAGCAAGATGGTCAAGGAGGGGAGTGCCCATAGATGTTATCTATATGAATTCCATAAGACACTTAATAAGAATTTAAACAGGAGAATACTAGCAAAAGTGAAAACATGTGGAATTGAAAGTAGTTTTATGATAGGGATTGATAATTAGCTGGAAGATAAGAAACAGGGATTAGGAATACAGGATTCAATTTCTGATTGGTGGGATGTGACAATTGTACTCCCAAGGGATTGTACTGGAAACACAGTTACTTGACAACATATATTGTTGTGTACGAAGGAATGAAGAGTTGTAAGTCCAAGTTAGTGGGAGGCACAGCTAGTTGTATGGATTAGAGGGGAAAGCTTTTGTGAGGTCTAAACAGACTAAGTGATTGGTAAACCTATGATAAATGAAGCTCAATACAGGGGAAGAGTGAGGTTATTCACTTTCGACCTTATAAAGACAATCTTTGCCTTATTGGGTGGCACGATGGCACAGTGGTTAACACTGCTGCCTCACAACTCTAGGGACCCGGGTTCAACTCCGGCCTTGGGTGACTGTGTGGAGTTTGCACTTTCTCCTCTTGGCTGCGTGGGTTTCCTCCGGGTGCTCCGGGTTCCTCCCTCAGTCCAAAGATGTGTGGGTTAGGTGGATTGGCCATGCTAAATTGCCCCTTAGTGTCCAAAAGGTTAGGTGGGGTTACGGGGATAGGGCGGAGGTGTGGGCTTAAATAGGGTGCTCTTTCCAGAGAGCCGGCGCAGACCCGATGGGCCGAATGGCCTCCTACTGCACTGTAGGGTTTCTATAATTCTATGATACTTCAAACATTTTGGATGTGGATGCCCCTTCAAAGAAAAAAAATCTTTGAACACACAAATGTTTGAATTAGGATCAGGAGTGGGCCACTCGGCCCCTCGAGCCTGCTCCACCATTCAATAAAATCATGGCTGATCTGATTATAACCTCAATCCACATTTCCACCAACCCCCAATAACCTTTCACCTCCCTGTTTATCAAGGATATATCTACCATATTCAAAGATTCTGCTTCCACTACCTTTTGAGAGAGTTCGAAAGACACACGGTCTTCTGAGGGAAAATAATTCTCCTCATTTCTGTCTTAAATGGGCGACCCCTTATTACGAAACAGTGACCCCTAGTTCTAGATTCTCCCACAAGAGAAACATCCTCTCCAAATCCACCCTGTCAAGGCCCCTCAGAAACTTATATGTTCCAATCAAGCCGCCCCTTAACTCTTCTAAACTCCAGCGGATACAAGCCTGTGCACGATCTTCTTTAGGGAACACAGATTTCCAGTGAGGCAAAGCTTGTCATTTTTCTGGTGTTAATTTTGATCCAATTTAGACCAATTTGGATTTGGATTATACTGATGGTCGCCTTGAGTCAACTCATTTACTGAGACAGATTGAATTACTGGCCCAGCCCTTGCACTAACTTTTAAATGAAGTGGCAGGAGTTTAGTTTCGAAGGCTTAAAATACCATTGATTTGAAGTTTCTGCTTTCCAACCATAAAGAGCTCTGGGCATTAAACAGTGTAAATACCTCCACCACTTATACTTCATCAGTTACTGTAATGTAGCAGAAAAATACGAGCAGAGTAAATTTGCTGCTACAGAATTAGCTGGGAAATTTAATCCCATGTAAGGATTGCAGTGTCAAGGAGCTAAGAAGTAATCAAATTAATTAGAAAGTAAAGACTGCAAATCAAATTAACTTCAGAAATGTAAACACAGTCTTTACGCAAATGTGTCAGTGCAGCTTGATTGACAAAATGCACAAATTGCGCAGGATCCATGTCTCATTCAAAAAAATATGGTTTAATAAAATGAAGACTGACCGTGACTGTTGGCATAAGGGAGTCTGCTATAGTTTAATAAAACAAAGTTACACCCAGTCTAGGCTTCTGTAAAGAATGCCACTTGGTGCAAATGAAGGGAACCTTGGGCTGTAGACTGTACTCCAGCAACAGTGAAGAAAGTTAGCACAGCATTGTAAAAGGGTAAAGCGATTAAACCAAGGTTCAAACCTGCTGAAATATTTTCAGTGGGGGGGGGGGTGTTTCTCCTGCTGCAAATCGGGTTCTCCCCAGTAAAGGGGAACTCGTTGGGTGTGTAACGCATTCTGCAATAAGTGAAAGGGGCACACAGTCGAGAGTATACCCCCATGATGCTGTGTTAACTCGCTGTTAAACTGCGCTATAACATTCATGCACTTCTACCATACCTTTTGTCCCATAAAATGCGCCAATCGAATCTGCAGTCAGGTATTCTTCACGATTCCAAATGGTTTATTGATGCTCTGTACTGTAGCCATCTGGGATGGCCTCTTCCAGATTACAAAATGGACACTTTGCAAAGATTGCAGGGAAAATGGACAATACTGAGAAAGCAAGCAGGTGCAGGGTTTGTCTGGTGATTGGAGCCGCAGCTCCCAGACAAGACCGAAACTGCAAAGCCATTACCATACTAATGAGCCATCTCCGGGGACAATAAACGATACTAAGGCAGACACCCCGGCGCCAGAGGAGACCAGAACAAAGCAGGCCAACGGCCACCTAGGACACGCCCAAACATCAGGGCACCCACCCCTTTATTGGAGGAAATCGATAGGAACGACTGAGAAATGGCCCAATTAATTGGGGCCAAGTTCAAGGCCTGCCCAAAAGCGCGCGAAGCCCCCTTTGGGTGTAAGAAGAAACCCCCAAGAGAGAATCGTTCTCTTGGCTCTGGCTCTCACTGAGGAGAGACCTGCCCAACAGCTGCACCAGAACAAGTAAGTCCAAGGGCAACGCACGCTACCAGACAGACGTCCTTAGCTGTTATCCCATACCAGTTCCACCTCAGCAGCCTCAGAACCGAACAACAGCCATTGTTCCTCTGACTGAGTGGGCGCCCAAAGCTAAGTATAGGCTTTAACAGTAGTGATAGTTTAGTCTGTAGTATTTGTGCATGAGTAGTGCAGGACCAGAAGACCATGCCGGCGGGATGTCTGAAAATCCTGCCCATTAAGTCTGTTTCTCTCTCCATTGATGCTGCCAGACTGCTGAGTATTTCCAGCATTTTCTGTTTTATTTCAGGTTTTCAGCATCCGCAGTATTTTGTCTTTGTATAAATGTCTTTAAAACACACTGGGGTCAAATTTCCTCTGTTTGCGTTCATGCTGTATTTGTGCAAAGACTTTGATTAATGAATCTGGAATATCTTTATTCAAAACTTCTGCTTCATTGTGTGCAATGCATGTGAATACTTACATACTTAAAGGAGCAGCAATCAAATCCATAGAAATGTAGAAGATCTCATGGCTGGAAAGGACCATTAGCCCATCAAGAGCATCTTCCTGTTGCCCTTGTAGTCGCAACAGATAACGTTTCTCTTCAAGGTCTTTATCTTGAGATCTAAACTAGATTTTCTCTGAAAAAAAGACATGTTGTCAAAAGCTTTTCACTCATCAGGACAGATGCAAGAATACCAAATTTCAAAATTTATAGTGCATGAGAAAAGGGTGCTCATTGGTTGACAGGTTAATTCTGACTGGTTGGGGAAACTTACCAGCCCATCAGCACACTTTTGCATGTAATATATGTCAAAATATCTACTCATGTATATACTGAAGTGCAGACAGGCAGTGATTGACCACAACGTACCAGGAACACATCTCTCGCCTCAAGCAGGCATTCCAGAGGATTCATGAACGTGGTCTCCAGCTCAACAGGGCCAAGTGCTCATTTAGTCAATCTGATATTAAGTTCCTAGGTGACCATATCTCGCGGCAGGGCGTGCGGCCAGATGCCGACAAGGTCTCGGCGATCAACGCCATGAAGACCCCGGAGGACAAGAAGACGGTCCTCCGCTTCCTCGGGATGGTCAACTTCCTGGGGAAATTCATTCCCAATGTAGCATCCCACACAACGGCCTTCCGCCATCTCGTCAAGAAGTCGACGGAATTCCACTGGCTGCCCACGCATGAAGAGGAATGGCGTGAGCTGAAAGCAAAGCTCACCACAGCCCCGGTTCTAGTGTTCTTCGACCCAACCAAGGAAACCAAGATATCAACTGATGCAAGCCTGGACGGCATTGGGGCGGTGCTCCTTCAGTGAGATGACTCCTCTTCCTGGGCTCCAGTGGCATATGCCTCCAGGGCCATGACGCCCACTGAGCAACGGTATGCTCAGATTGAGAAGGAGTGTCTGGGCCTCCTGACAGGGATAATTAAGTTTCACGACTACGTTTATGGCCTGCCAAAATTCACGGTAGAAACGGACCACAGGCCTCTAGTCCATATAATCCAAAAGGATTTAAATGACATGACACCTCGGTTACAGCGAATTCTTCTTAAGCTACGCTGCTACTACTTCAAACTTGTCTACACGCCAGGCAAAGAGCTGATCGTTGCAGATGCCCACACCAGGTCCATTACCACACCGTGTGAACAAAGTGACTTCACCTGTGATGTTCGATCAATAACTCCTGAAGCGAGATTGGAGACAATTGAAGGTTTTATTGTACCAGATGTTTCCCCCAGCAGCGCAGGTACAGAATACAGGCTGGGGAGACACAGACTCTTATACTCCGCCTTACTGGGCGGAACCAGCAGGCAGGCTTCACCAATGATATTGCTGTCTCAGGTACCTCCCACACCAATGGTCCTACAGCATTATTCAGGGTACCATAATCCCCCTAATGCCGACTACCACAATCTGCCGCATAGAAGCGCAAGTGCAGTTGTGTGCCACCAACCTTCCGGCCTCTGACGAACGGGTGGTCCAAATTCGTGAGGGGATGGCCAAGGATTGCTGCTGCAGCGTGTGATGCAGCACCTTACCAATGGCTGGCAGAAGGGACAATGTCCCCAGTTCTATAACGTAAAAAAACGACCTGACGGTGCTGGAGGGAATCCTTCTGAAACTCAACAGGATCGTAATTCCTCAGAGCATGCGGGTTATGGTGCTGGGCCAACTCCATGAGGGTCACCTTGGTGTCGAGAAATGCCGACGCAGAGCTCGGGAGGCGGTCTATTGGCCGGACATCAGCCAGGACATTGCTGACACAGTCCTCAACTGCCCTACCTGTCAGAAGTTTCAACCAGCTCAACCCAAGGAAACGCTGCAGCAGCACGAGTTCGTGACCTCTCCGTGGTCCAAAGTAGGTGTAGACCTTTTCCACGCCAAGGCGCGTGACTACGTACTCCTGGTCGACTACTTCTCCAGTTACCCAGAGGTGGTGAAACTGTCCGACCTCACGTCGAAGGCGGTAATCAAAGCCTGCCAAGAAACGTTCGCCAGGCATGGGATACCGCTTACGGTAATGAGCGACAACGGTCCTTGCTTTTACAGCCAGGAATGGTCTGATTTTGCACAGTCCTACAACTTCCGTCATGTAACCTCCGGTCCCCACTACCCGCAGTCAAACGGGAAGGCCGAGAAAGGGGTCCATATTGTAAAGCGACTGCTGTGCAAAGCTGCAGAAACAGGCTCTGACTTCAACCTGGCGATACTGGCATACAGGAAAACCCCACTGTCCACTGGATTGTCTCCAGTGCAGATGCTCATGAATCGCACTCTGAGGACAACAGTTCCAGCCATCCATGTTCCAGGCCTTGACCACCTCACGGTCTTACAAAAAATGCAGCAGTCACGGGCCCAACAAAAAGCCACATACGATGCTCATGTCACGGATCTACCCGAGCTGGCCCCCAATGATCATGTTCGTGTCCAGTTGCCTGAAGGTGGCTGGTCAGCCACAGCTGTTGTGATCAAACAAGTGGCCCCAAGATCGTTCCTTGTCCGCATGGCTGATGGCTCCCTGCTACGGCGCAACAGACGGGCACTGCAAAGAGTTCCACGCCCGCTACCTGACCGATGTGCCCTGCCTACGATGCTTCCTCCGGACGTACCCTACCACGAGGCCACCGATCTACCAGCAATCCTGCCAGCCCACGCGACCACCGCGATGGCAGCGATCCCGCCTATCCAAGTGCAGGCTGCTCCTGATCCACCTCTGCGGCGATCGTCAAGAATTCACAAAGACTAAATCTATAGACTGAACTCTTGTACATTTTGTGACTTCATCGCTTTAACCTCTGTAAATATTGTTTTGTTTGCCATGATATCTGCACTATCGACACCTTCCTATGTATATACGTTCATCTAGACACCTTTTGTATATAGTCAGGCACATATATATATATATATATATACGCTCACACACCCTCGTATTTATTTATCTAAAAAAAGGGGGGAGATGTCATAATATCTACTCATCTATATACTGAAGTGCAGACAGGCAGTGATTGACATACAGGACGACCAATAAGCACACAGCACAGTGCAGCCAATCACCAGACAGGACACCACCACTATAAAGCTAGAGGGCATTAGGTTTCCCGCTCTCTCTGGACCCAGCCACTGAGACAGCAGAGACCACGAGGTAGCACAGTGCAAACACCAAGCGGTAGCTAGTAAGTCTGGTCAGGCTAGTACAAGGTCTCCAGTCAGTTCAGTATAGTGTCGACCCACAGCTGAACATGTATATCAATTCTATCGTTGAATAAAACAGTGTTGGATTTTCTCCAGTGTTAGACGTCTGCTTCTAGCTTCCCTGCATCGAGTGCAGTCCCCATCGAACCATCAATATAAACACTGTTCCCTTTGAAATTTGACATTCTTACATCTGTTCTGATGAGTACAGGATGAAAAGCTTTGACAGCATGTTGCCTTTTTTCAGCAATAATCAATTTCTATACTACCAAGCAACTAAACCTAAGCTAATTGCCACAATGCCTTTCATGGTAAGACATTCTAAAAGCCAATAATTTTCTGAATTAGGTAATATTTTCTTACACTCTTTCTGAATCTGCCTCAGTTTATGTACGTGTCTCCTTGTTTTGTAGTCTCATACCAAATCAAATAATCCTGACTGAATCCCTATGTACCTGAATAAACCCCCTCAGCACTCTCTCCAATGGGAAAGTCCCGGGGCTGGATTCTCCGTTGTCTTGATCCTCCGTTTCGCCGGCAGCGCACTCACGCCCGCGGATTTCCCGGCGGCGTGGAGGTGCCCACAATGGGAAACCCCGCTCGTCGGCGGAGGATCCCGCTGCCGGCAGGGACCCATTTTCTGGTGCAATGGGATGGCGAATCCTTCCCTCGATCATTGAGCTATTCTCATCCTTCAGACCCCGCATTGTGCCCGAAGTTCACCTCCACGTCTTTTCCAGCTCATCCAGAGCAACAATTGGAGACTTTGGGAGGGGAAGGTAGCCAGAATACCTGCACAGAATGACTTCAATTGAATGACAGCAGTAAGTGGAACGGGTGGCTCGGTAGCACAGTGGTTAGCACTGTTGCTTCACAGCGCAAGGGTCCCAGGTTCAATTCTCACCTTGGGTCAACGTCTGTGCGGAGTCTGCATGTTCTCCCCGTGTCTGCATGGGTTTCATCCGGGTGCTCCGGTTTCCTCCCACAAGTCCCGAAAGACGTGCTGTTAGGTAATTTAGACATTTTAAATTCTTCCTCAATGTACCCGAACAGGTGCCGGAATGTGGCGACAAGGGATTTTCACAGTAATTTCATTGCAGTGTTAATGTAAGCCTACTTGTGGCAATAAAGATTATTTTTTAAAAATTAAATAAGCCAAGGAGCAGTGATGGTGGTGGGGGTGGTGGGGGTGGGGGTGGGGGGGGGGGGGGGGGGGGGTAAGCATTTAGCAAAGTGAGAAGGGAGTGCAGCCACCGTGTGAGGGGAGGGAAAGCACGCCATGGAGAAGCACTGAGAGCAGCATAAAGATTTACCATGTAAGGACACCTCTGACTGTCTCCTGGTCTCTGCTGACTTTGGGTTAAACAGAATTACCTGAAGTGGTTTAAAGTGGCGGTGGACATAAAACAGGCAGGTTATAAAATTTACCTGCAAGTGTGCCTATCAAATATTTCCATTGATTTGGAAAACATTAATGCTGCTCTGGTTTCAACGATTTATAGATCAATATTTATTTCACCACTACCCATATTGCACTAACAACACTGGGCAGAATCTGCATATCTGAAACCTATATGTAAGTTCTGGTTTTCTTAAAAGCATCAATTAACTACTTCACATTTAAGTGCAACACTTTCATATTGAGTATGGAATAGTGTTATAATTTGGATGCTGACAGTAGCTGAATCATTTCCTTTTGTCATTACCCTCCTTGCCTTTTTTATGCTGTACCACCCGAGATCCCTTTTTCTATTTGAGCTACATATTGACTTCATGTTGCGAGGGATCCATCTCCTGTGACTCCCAGATCCCGACTCATCTTTTGTCAGTTTTTATACCCGATAATCCTGCTGCTGGTTCTGTACCCCAAAATGTGTGACGTTACACTTAGCTACAGTAAATTGCACCCTGTCAAACGGTAGATGCAAATTGAATATTTAAATGAGTTACAAATATGCCCAGAACGGAATCTGCACGAGGAAGTGTGAAAGCGTGCAAAAGTGAAATAACCACAATGAGAAATGAAAATGAACTCACTCAGCACTAAGGGATTTGTGTCTTACATTTGGGGCCTGTACAGAAGGTGAAAAAGTCACTTTTGGCATCCACTTAAAAAAAGTGGTCGGATGGGAACTGCTGCCAGGCCACTAGTTGAGAGCATTTGACTTAAATATTTCCAATAAGATGAAGGACTATGATGAGTGGCATTTTGTGAAATGTTCTGTCGATTGTTTGTCTACTGCCCTGGGTTAAATTTGTCAAGAACGCCCTTTTCACAAAACACACCTGAAAGTGGAATTTAGCAGTGCAAACTTTTGCAAAATTGAATCATGCAATGAGGTTGAACACACTCTAGCTCTTCATGTACGTGACTCCAACAGCAAGAAAATTGCACATAATTCAGCACTAATCCGCACTAAGTTGACAGTCACATTTGCAACCATATAGATGGTTGGTAGGAAGATGAAACCATTTTACACTGAGGCAGTAACAGGTGCCTGTGTGATTTAGGCTGTTTAGCACAGGGCTAAATCACTGGCTTTGAACGAAGACCAAGGCAGACCAGCAGCACGGTTCAATTCCCGTAACAGCCTCCCCGAAAAGGCGCCGGAATGTGGCGACTAGGGGCTTTTCACAGTAACTTCATTTGAAGCCTACTTGTGACAATAAGCGATTTTCATTTCATTTCATTTTCATTTTGGAACTCAGGCATATTATCCGACCAGCATATAAGAGGGTTTATCCGGTATCCACTAATTAATGCTATAATTGGCCTGTGAGTGTGTTTTCAACAACAACAACTTGCATTTATATAGTGCCTTCACTGTAATAAAATATTCCAATGTGCTTCACATCAGTGCAACAAAAACCGATATTAGAGCAGATGGTCCAAAATTTGGCCAAAAAGGAAGATTTAGGCTTTGCTGTAAAATGTCTCTTAAAAGAGGAAAAAAGAGGTAGAGAAATGGAGAGGTTTTGTGGGGGATTCCGAAACTTAGGGCCTAAGCAACTGAATACACAGCGACTAATGGTGAAGCAATTAGAACCAGGGATATTCAGGAGGCCAGAATTAGTTAAGTGCCGATATCTCAGAGCATTGTGGGGCTGAAGGAGAGAAACAGCGGGTAGGTGGGGGGGTGAGGCCATGGAGGGATATGGAAACAAAGGTGGGATTTGTAAAATTCGGCCTTTGCTTGACCTGCAGCCAGGGTAGGTCAGTGAGTATAGGAGTGATGGGGGGGCGGGGGGATGGCATTGCTGTAAAGGATTTTTATCATATGGCGAAAATCATCATGTGAAAATGGGCTCACCCCACAGTTAAACTAACAGAATGAAATTTGATACATGCACACTAACCTTTTGTAGTTGACATCTGCTTAACAGTAATCTTAAAGAAACCATAGTGTTATAAAGCACACAATCTTATTATCTGAAGCGGATATCTTACGAATGATTGGGTCTCCTTCTTTTCCACTAAACTGATACACTTTGATTAATGCTGGAGGAGTTTGAGCCTATATGTGGATTTGTTCTAATGGCTTCAAGAACTGAAAATAAATTGAAAATATGTTTGCTTTCTTTAGTCTTGTGATCTTTGTAGTAGCTACCGCCCTGATTGATATCAATTTGCACCAAATACCACAGACAAGAGATAACAAGCAAACTTATAACCATAGGATAATCCATACAGGAGTAGAACATTCTGCTGCTGCATGGCTCTGTATTACATTAACTTATTTCAATCAGATTAACATAACAGAAGCACATTGTTCCAGCGCAACACACGGAACATACTTTGCGGGAATGTTAACTTCAAGTAACAGGCAAATTTGGATCGGACGGGAGGTTAAAGTGTTAAAAATCTGATCCCAGCCTTGCCTGACCTGCCCACTTCAGGTTTCACCGAGACAGGGCTGGGGAACAGGCAGCCAAGCTGCTCCCGGGATTAGGGTTGACTCTTTAAACATTATGTGGAGATGCCGGCGTTGGACTGGGGTGAGCACAGTAAGAAGTTTTACAACACCAGGTTAAGGTCCAACAGGTTTGTTTCGATGTCACTAGCTTTCGGAGCGCTTAAACATTGTCAGACCTCATTCTTATTCATCATTTTGAATTTAACCCTCGCCTAGATGGCTGGGTTTCCCAAGCCTCAGGTACCCAGTCATTCCACTACTTGGCTGTGTCAAGCGTGCCTGCCTGGGCAATCTCCCACAATCTGACACACCCCATTGACCACTGCTTTCGACCACTGACCTTCCCCTCTGACCTCTTCCTAAGAACGTCGATTCCACCCCCCACCTCCCAGGCCACTGATGCTCTTCTCCTGTTCCTTGATTCATTAATAAAGAGTGTTTCTCAAACGGTAACAGGAATATTCTTAACAAAGGGATGAAATAAACAGATATCAATAGAGTTCAGAATATTAATCAAACCTTCCAGCAGTTACATTTCTCTGTAATGTCTGATGTTATCAAATTGTTAAATTTAATGCACGAAATGGGGCGGCATTTGGCACAGTGGTTAGCACTGGGACTGCGGCGCTGAGGACCTGGGTTCGAATCCCGGCCCTGGGTCACTGTCCGTGTGGAGTTTCACATTCTCCCCATGTCTGCGTGGGTTTCACCCCCACAACCCAAAGATATAGATGTGCAGATTAGGTGGATTGGCCACGCTAGATTGCCCTTTAGTTGGAAAAAAAATAATTGGCTACTCTAAATTTTTTTTGAAAAAAGTTGAAAGCAAGAAGTCCTGACAAAAACCCTGCAATTGTTCAAAATGTTCTGGCTTCACCAGGAACATTGACACCTGTTGAATAGTGCATTTTTACAAAGAGAGCCAGTACATTTTCATACTTGCATCCTGAACATGCAGGTAGCTGACAAACTCATAATATCACCTCCCAGGTGTTTTTCATGGGACTCTGTTATGACTCCCTCATTCTGCTATAAGTGGCTTTATCTTGATGTTTTGAAGAAGATAGCTTTCATGGTCGACTGGTGTTCAGCAATGCTACGGCACGAAGGTCTGGTTGAGGACATTGCCAAAATGCGGTTCAACGGTTGAAGCACAATACAATGAAACAGCTGAAGTCGCATTTCCATCAAAAAGAGAACTTTTGTAATGTCAAAATAGAATTCAGCTCTCTGTAAGGGCACAAGAATATAGACTCTAAAAGACAAAGTGGCTCTTTGTCGTGTATTCTGCGTGCGTTAGATTAATCTGATGAGCCATTGCCTGGAGTATCCACGTTGATCCACTAGTGGGAATGGCATCAGCAATATGTACACAAGAAACTTTCTCATCAAAATAAGCTTGGCTGTGTCCTTCTTTGGCACATCATCGACCAAAGGCTGTGGCCGAGATAATGCGGATCTACGAGGAACCAATAACAGTAGTTCGGTGCACCCAAAATGTCAACACTATTGTTTGAGTGAATCGAAGGTAACGTAAGATCGCACCCAGTTCTCCCTCATACCAGATCCACCTCATTCCCTCTCACAGTAATATTATTAATCCTCCAACCGAGGGAAACATCTGTACTTTCTCACCATAGCTCAAGTGTTGTATTCCTGCCCTTCTCCCTAATCCCCCCACCCCCCACCGAATCCCTCCACAACCCTTCCCCCTGCCGAAGTGGAAGCAGATGGCACACTCTCACCCAGCCACAATGGGTCCAGGTGTTGTGGGAGATATCTCAGGCTGGAAGCATATGTGCTCACTCAAACTGAATCAAGAGAAATTCTTCTGTATCTGGTCGCCATCCCCTGACCTACTTGGTAGGAACTAATGACCGGACTGTGTACACGATTGCAGACACAAAGCTTGGAAAAAGGCCTAACATTCAAGGGAATTTATCAAAAGAAATCATGAAAGGACTGAGTGTATGGGTCTAAGGTTTATAATAAAAATCATTTACCACCATTCCCTGGAACCCAGCAATGATATTGCACAGGTTTCCAGCGTCTGTGGCCTATTATCGCCCTCCACTTCTCACCCGCTCACTTTATAATGTAAATTGAGAAGGTTTAAAATTGTCTACTGTTGTATAGCACCACTGATATAAAACAGTTGCTAGGCATATCCCTATGACAGCCCGTCCACCTCACTCCTCTTAAAGAACTAGGCCCTGAAAATCTGGGAGTTCTGTGTGCTGTTAACTGCAGGAAACTCAAGAGAGTAAATATTACAAAAATGAGGCATAGGGGCTGTTTAGCACAGGGCTAAATCGCTGGCTTTGAACGCAGGCCAGGGCAGGCCAGCAGCACGGTTCAATTCCCGTAGCAGCCTCCCCGAACAGGTGCCGGAATGTTGCGACTAGGGGCTTTTCACAGTAACTTCATTTGAAGCCTACTTGTGACAATAAGCAATTTACATTACATTGATCTAATTTGTAGGCAACATAGATTAAATATAATTTCTCCTGGGGAACATCTTCTTTATGTAAGTCACCCTTCAACTGCAACTACCCGAGGAGGCTGGAGAGCTGTCACCTGGATGAAATATGAGGGTTGCCTCCAAAACAACAATAACACAATAAGTAAAAATTATACAGAACCACATGACATACCCCATGATGCTTCATAAAATAGACAGTAAGAAGTCTTACAACACCAGGTTAAAGTCCAACAGGTTTGTTTCGAATCACTAGCTTTCGGAGCACTGCTCCTTCCTCAGGTGAATCAGGTGTTGTAAGACTTCTTACTGTTCTCACCCCAGTCAAATGCTGGCATCTCCACGTCATAAAATGGAGTGAGAGGATAATGGGTATCTAACAAGAGCTGGGACAAAAAACATTAAGCAAAGTTGCAAAAGTCATGGGCTGAAGAGTTGGATTAGTGTGGCGGTTCAGAATAGTGGTGGGAAGGCAGAGATAACTCCAGAGAATATTCCAGAATTCAGGGTCATGCCGACTGAAGACTGCCACCGATAGTAGAGTGGACAGATGGGGATTGTACAGAAGCACAGATTTAGAAAGGTGGGCCATATAAACTGAGACACAACACTGGGAGTCTTTTGCAGACTTAAGGTGGAATAATATGAAGGGATTTGCAAACAAGGATAAAAATATGGACAGGAAACAAATGAAGGTCAACAAAGACCAGGATTCTGGGTGAGTGGAATTTAGTGTGGGGTAGAATGTGGGCAACTGTGGTCTCGATGGATTGAAGTTTGTGTAGAGTGAATCCCAGGCCAACAAGGAGAGAACTACAAAGGTTGAGTCTGCAGGAGACATTGGGTTTCAGCAGCAAGTGCGGGTAAAATGAGGATGGAGCAATAGGTTAGAGAGGTTTGAAGTTCAGTTCAAGTTCAACTGGGACATGAGGTTGCGCCTAACGCAAATGGCCCTTTCCTGATGTGACAAAGCCACAGATAGACAGGGAGTGTGACATGGGCTACCAAGAAAAATAAAATAATTCAGGAACTTTTTGTAACTTAATCAGAACTTAGTTTAATTTAGCAGCTACATTTGATAGATGACTCATTCTTTCCATGATATAATGCTCTAGAACCATCTGATCAGGCACCCGTCTTCTACAGTGCTGGGAACATGAGGCCAAATGCTTGGATGCTGTACAGCCGAAAAATAAAGCCGGGGGTCCAATGACAGGCCGGAACCATTTTTACAGTCAGCCTTTATCTAAACAGTTTGGATATGTAGCCAGCACTCAGTGAGGGCACACAGGTATGATACCACAGGGAGTTGGACAGAGAATCTGGAGGCTCCTTCATGGAGGTAAGCCAGATATGTGAGCCCAAAGTGGGGTGGGTGGGGAGTTTGGGAAACAATGTGGAACCGTCACTGAGTGACCAAAATGGGCTTGAAGAACATTGTGGATCAGCTCCACTTGATCTCACAGAAAACATTAAGAAGTCTCAGATCTGTTTTCTGAATGGTCACCAGCTGTTTGTGTAAGGAGGCGGGGCACCCAGTGCTTTGTCCAAAAAGGCAACACATACACAATGCCATTGGTATGTGAAAATGGTGCAGGACCCAGATTGAATGATTTAATTAAAGTTCCCGAACGTTTCTCCATTTCAAGGTCCACTGGCAAATCACCTCAGGCAGGTCTTGGATGACCACTGGCTGCTTGATTTCTTTCCCACAATTTTCATCTGCCTGCAGTCCTCTTTTCCAATTTGGAAGTGTGGGCAGTGGTTGAGAATCACCCCCACTGTTTCTGATTTACGTTAATGACTTAGGTTCAGAAGCTCAATGCAAATTGGCTCAACCTTGCAGATGAGGGGCTGGTTTAGCACAGTGGGCTAGATAGCTGGCTGGTAAAGCAGACCAAGGCCAGCAGCGCGGGTTCAATTCCCGTAGCAGCCTCCCCAAACAGGCGCCAGAATGTGGCGACTAGGGGCTTTTCACAGTAACTTCATTTGAAGCCTACTTGTGACAATGAGCAATTTTCATTTCATTTCATTCATGATGCCAATCCAGGCAGGCAATTAAATCTGACAAGTGAACCCGGGGACTGAAGAAGGAGTTAAGTCACTTTTACCACTGAACTGTGTCGCTTCAGAGTCCAGGGGAATCTGTATCCTTGATCCATATTCCCAATGGGAACCTCACTCCATCTGGCTCCCTTTTCCGAGCAGCAGGTTGACAGACCAGCTAAAAGTAGATCTACAGGTGGGATAAGAGTGTCAGATCTTTCATCCTGAACTGCTGGCTATATAAGGCTAATGAATGCCTGTGTGCCGGAACACAAACTAAACCAGTACCTTCAGAAAACATATATAAGTGGGGACAGAACAGTGGCAGATGAAATTTAATGCAGACAAATGCAAGGATTTAAATATTTTGAATTCTGGATGCTGATCCAATATGGCGGGCGGTGCACGGCTCGCGTGGTGCAGGTGCTCACGCCTCTTGCCAAACTGGTCCCTCAGGCACCCACTTAAGGCCTTGAAAATGAGCATCTAGACGCACGCAAACCTTTACGTCAAAAACTTGTGTTTTACAAGAGAATTGCTTATCCCTCCGGTCTCGTCCAAGTAAACGGGTGTCTCAGAAAAATACAAATTGGCAACTGAAAATACACCAGAAAATTAGAATGGTGTGAAAAGCCAGAGCAGCTACAGCAACATAATCCACCTGGAATTAGTGGCTCATTCTAACCACGTTCATTTGGTGCCAAAATATTGTTGCATGCTAACTCGAATTTAAGTTCAAGCTTAATCGGTGTTAAATAATGGCAGTTTATCTCATCTTTGTTAATTGACCAACATACAACAGCGTTAAACTGGGCTTGTACTGTGGCAGCAATCTTCTTAATCAGCTATTGTTACTGGCAAAAAAAAAGATAATATAAGTACATTATAGACACACTAGAAGCAGGCAGACTGTCAAAATGATATACTCCCTAAACACAGTACTGAATAAATAGAGGAAACTGAATGGCAGCCTGTGTAATATGGTTTTTATTTCCAAGAGTGAGTTATGGTCAGGCATGTAAGTGAGAATGAAAAAAAAATTACAAAGACTTCAGTGTTTGGTTTCTAACACTCCTGTCATACGTTTTATTTAAAACAATGTGAACCAGTTCCAGCTGATAATGCGCCTGCCTTTGTGGCTCCAATTTGCATTCCGCTCTTTTTCTCTCCCTTACTCGCGCAGACACACACACGGTTTTTCTCTCAGTCTCTGTAATTCTATACTCTCTGCTCCACGCACGTGCATCTTCTTCTGTGCCCTTCGCCTTTATCCTGCTGTGTGCCAAAAAAATGAGTTCTCCATTGTACACGTAATCACCAGGACAAACACCAGCCATTAATTCAATTACTGTCACTATTCTGATGTTATATTAACAGCTGCAGTCAATGCCAATGGTGCACAGCTTTACTTAAAGTTTTAATTTGAAGCAAATGAAAATGTTATTTGGAAAAATCAACGGGATTTTATTCTGTATAAGGAACATGCATGTAGGTTTCTGAGCTGAATTTAATATGCAAGTTATTTTGCACTATTAGACAGTGATACACAAATTATAGTTCTGCAGCTCAGCACAAATTGTGAGTAAATTTGCCTGCTTGTCTCTCAGTGTCTGACTATTTAATCGGTTTATTGATTCTGATCTTGACCCTGACAGTCACTAACACCAAATGTTACCTCCATCACCAAGTGTGAGGAGCTTATAGGTTCATTCTATCCAAAATTAAAGCTACCCTTTTCGCTCCCTTTAGATCCTCTTGCCTCAGCAACTCCCCAGTAACACAATGTGCCATCCCCATTCACTACTATCCTCCATCCCTGATCCAACATCTTCCAGGCCCTCTTCCTATTCCAGCTCCATCCTTGAAAAACTTTATGATTTCAACCCTGGCCTCCAGCCCTTGTTGGGTTCACCTCTTCTGAGACTCATCCCATGCTCCCTCAATCCTCTCCTGACTTATCCCTGTCCATTTAATTATTTTCCTCAGATTGTTACATACCAATACTTGCTTTCCACTTACCTCATCTTCTGTTCTTTGCCCCCATCAAAACTACTACTGCCATCCCACCTTTCAAAAATCAACACTGAATCATAGAATCATAGAATTTACAGTGCAGAAGGAGGCCATTCGGCCCATCGAGTCTGCACCGGCTCTTTGAAAGAGCACCCTACCCAAGGTCCACACCTCCACCCTATCCCCATAACGCAGTAACCCAACCCAACACTAAGGGCAATTTTGGACACTATGGGCAATTTAGCATGGCCAATCCACCTAACCTGCACATCTTTGGACTGTGGGAGGAAACCGGAGCACCCGGAGGAAACCCACGCACACACGGGGAGGATGTGCAGACTCCACACAGACAGTGACCCAAGCCGGAATCGAACCTGGGACCCTGGAGCTGTGAAGCATTTTGTGCTATCCACAATGCTACCGTGCTGCCCATTTATCTTTCCTTCCTTTATCTCTAACTCCAGCTGGATCCTCAGCTTCTGTTCCCTTGCCTTAAGAGCCCCATCATTCTGTGTGCCCTCTGCAGCCACACCCTGGGTGAAGCATTGTAAGCTGCATTCTGCTCCAGCCACAGCAGTGAGCAGTGGTCAAATTCACCCACTTTGTCGTTCATCTCAACGCAAAGTCCCTTTTGGACTTCTTTGTGGCTTTTGTCATAATGGTCAGAATTCTCTGTCTGTTGGGATTCTCTTTTCCCATTGGTATTGCACTCCCGCCCGAGGGTTCCCAGGCAGTATGTGGGGTGACTTCAACGGGAAATCCCATTGACAAGCAACGGTAGTAGAGAATCCTACCGCCAGTGAACACATGGCTGGGGGGCCGGAGAATCCCACCCACGTTTAATCAAGGGGCTGTTTAGCACAGGGCTAAATCGCTGGCTTTGAAAGCAGACCAAGGCAGGCCAGCAGCACAGTTCGATTCCCATAACAGCCTCCCCGAACAGGCGCCGGAATATGGCGACTAGGGGCTTTTCACAGTAACTTCATTTGAAGCCTACTTGTGACAATGAGCGATTTTCATTTCATTTCATTTTCAAGTGATAAAGTCATTGGTCTACTAATGTTAATGCTCTTGGGGATATGGATTCAAATCCCACTGCAGCAGCAGGTGGAATTTAGATTCTTTTGTGAGACTCATGAAGAATCCAGCACAACTTTGTAGAGTCAAACAGCAATTAACTTTATTTACAACAATATGTAGCAAAGTATCAGCCATTCACCACTGATTCCTTCTCTAGCTGGTACCACACTGGCCAACTCTATTTATACAGCTATACTGCAAATCATTACCTCCTGCCCCCTCATTGATATCTGTGGGAGATACTGGGACGGTTCGGATTCGGGCGGGGCTTTATTGACTGGGTCAGGTTGCTGTATCAGGCTCCTGTGGCAAGTGTACGGACGAACAGGACAACATCGGACTATTTTAGACTGCACCGGGGGACGAGGCAAGGATGCCCTCTCTCCCCACTATTGTTTGCGCTGGCTATAGAGCCGTTGGCAATTGCTCCGAGAGCCTCGAGGGGTGGAGCAGACTGGTCCGGGGGGGTGGAGGGGGGGGTGGAACACAGGGTTTCGCTCTATGCGGATGACCTGCTTCTGTACGTTTCGGACTCAATAGTGGGGATGGAAGAAATCTGGTGGACTCTAGGGGAATTTGGCCGGTTTACGCTTAATATGGGAAAGAGTGAGATGTTTGTGGTCCAGGCGAGGGGACAGGAGAGGCGACTGGGAGAACTGTCGTTTAGGTTGGTAGAGGGAAGCTTTAGGTACCTAGGCATCCAAGTGGCGCAGGAATGGGACCGGCTGCATTAATTAAGTCTGGCCCGGCTGGTGGACCAAATGAAGGACGATTTTCGGAGATGGGACGCGCCCCGTTGTCTCTGGCTTGGAGGGTGCAAACGGTGAAGATGACGGTCCTCCCGAGATTCCTGTTTGTATTTCAGTGTCTCCCCATCTTTATTCCGCGGTCCTTTTTTAGGCGGGTCAACAGAGTGATCACGGGCTTCATCTGGGCGGGTAAGACCCCGCGAGCAAGGAAGGTAATGCTTGAGCGGAGTGGGGGGGAGGGCGGGCTGGCGCTGCCAAATCTTAGCAACTATTACTGGGCGGTGAATATAGCCATGGTCAGGAAGTGGGTGATGGGGGGTCAGCATGGGTGCGTATGGAAGCGGCTTAATGTAAAGGTACCTGTTTGGGGGCGTTGGTAACTGCGCCTCTGCCGTTCCCGCCGGCGCAGTACTCCACCAGTCCAGTGGTGGTGGTGGCCCTGAGAGTTTGGGGCCAGTGGAGACGGCATGTGGGAGCAGTGGGAGCATCGGTCTGGGCCCCAATTTGTGATAATCACTGGTTTGCCCCGGGGAGTATGGACGGGGGGTTCCGGATGTGGCGGAGAGCAGGGATTCAGAGGATGGGGGATATTTTCATAGAGGGGAGCTTTCCGAGTATGCGGGCGTTGGAGGAAAAGTTTGGGTAGGCGAGGGGAAACAAATTCAGGTATCTACAGGTGCGGGACTTCCTACGTAAACAGGTGTCAACCTTCCCGCTCCTACTGCTAAGGGGGATTCAGGACAGGGTAGTTTCCAGAGGGTGGGTAGGAGAAGCGAGCGTCTCGGACATTTACAAGGAACTTATGGGGTCGGCGGAGACGCAGACTGAGGTGCTGAAGCGCAAGTGGGAGGAGGAGCTGGGAGGAGAGATAGAGGATGGTCTATGGGCGGACGCGTTGAGTAGAGTCAACACGTCCGCAACATGTGCCAGGCTCAGCCTGATACAATTTAAGGTTGTTCACCGGGCTCACATGACAGTGGCCCAGATGAGCAGATTCTTTGTGGTGGAGGACAGGTGTGCAAAATGTGCGTGAGGACCAGCGAACCATGTCCACATGTTCTGGGCATGTCCAAAGTTTAGAGGATTTTGGCAGGGGTTTGCGGACGTCATGTCCATGGTGTTAAAAACAAGGGTGGTGCTGAGTCCAGAGGTGGCAATTTTCGGGGTGTCAGAAGACCCGGGAATCCAGGAGGAGAAAGAGGCAGATGTTCTGGCCTTTGCTTCCCTGGTAGCCTGGAGGTGGTTACTATTAGCATGTAGGGACTCAATTCACATATCACCATCTGCCATGGTGGGATTCGAATCTGGGTCTCCAAAGCATTACCCCTGGTACTGACAACACTACTACACTACTACTTCCCTCAGGCCTGGGTAATTAGATTTTTTAATGTCCCAGCCATCACTTCTGAATGGGCCATTCTTTCCTGTGGTGAGCTAGGAAGAAGACTTTCCAAATAGCCATTGTTCCAGTAGACTTGTCTCTGTCTGAAATGTAGCTTTATAGAAATGCAAATGGAGAGAGCCAGTTTCCAGTTTCACTTCATCGCTGAAGTAATTCTTGATATCAGCAAATGTTAAATTCCATAGGAGGTTTGCCTTGGCTTGTCCTAATTGTAATCCACATTGGAAACTTCCAGAAACTGACCATCATGTAATACCAGACATGCCAGGTGACCCGTGGCAGCCATCTCAAGCCAGTGTCTTTCTTGTCTTTCCAGCCGATGAAATTGAAGATGAAAATTACACATGCACATCTCACATTAGCAGGGCATCTTAAAAGAAAGAAATATTTTTCTGACGAGATTGAAGTGACTCCAGGAAACCTGGCTCATGATTCTGTACGAGCTATTGTGTTACTTCCCATGGCACAAATGCAGCTAGATTTCCAAGCAGTTTGGAACCTCTTAATTGGCAGCTTTAGTAAAAGAAAATTGTGGTTTTCAATGTCTACTCTTGATATTTCCCTTATTGCCAATTGTTTGAATATCCATTTTCCCAGGTGGTATTTATCACACCATTACACAACACTGGCCCCAACTCCAATTTACATAGGGAGCTTTGATGTAGTACCTGCCTTCTGCTATTCATTTCCGGAACCACCAGCAGATGAAAATTATCCTGTTAATAGTTTTGGTACAGAAACGTGGTGCAGGTACAACATGGGGAATCTTGTTTTACGTGCATGTCGAATGATTGGTCAATGGATAGGAATTGCATCCCAATATTTATCTCTGGAATGCTGGCACCTCGGCTGCAAATTTCCTCAGAGCTTCTTCCATTCCGCCACTCTTTCTGAGTGGCTGGGTAGGAGCAGTTTCAAGGGAATTGCGGGCCTAGGTGTTTTAAATTGTAGGATATTAACATGTGCGGGGAGAGGAATATCAGACAAGCAGTGATGCGCCAAGTCTTTCTTCTTACTTATGTGACTGCGATGCTCAGGGAAGGTCAGGCTCGCCCATACCCGGTACAATTTAATCCATGATCCAGTGGTGATCAGGGAGCAGCTTTTCCCTCGAATGCCAGGAGCCACCATAACATCGTAACATCGTAACATGGCACACCAACTCACACGCGGCACACCAACTCACACTCGGCGCACCAACTCACACGCGGCACACCAACTCACACGCGGCACACCAACTCATAGACAGCACACCAACTCACACGTGGCACACCAACTCACACGCAGCACACCAACTCACACGCAGCACACCAACTCATAGACAGCACACCAACTCACACGTGGCACACCAACTCATAGACAGCACACCAACTCACACACAGCACACCAACTCACATGTGGCACACCAACTCACACGCAGCACACCAACTCACAGGCAGCACACCAACTCACAGGCAGCACACCAACTCACACGCAGCACACCAACTCACACGCAGCACACCAACTCATAGACAGCACACCAACTCACACGTGGCACACCAACTCACACGTGGCACACCAACTTACACGCGGCACACCAACTCACACGCAGCACACCAACTCACACGCAGAACACCAACTCATAGACAGCACACCAGCTCACACACGGCACACCATCTCACACGCGGCACACCAACTCACACGCGGCACACCAACTCACACGCGGCACACCAACTCACACGCGGCACACCAACTCACACACGGCACACCAACTCACACGCAGCACACCAACTCACACGCAGCACACCAACTCATTAACAGCACACCATCTCACACGTGGCACACCAACTCACACGCGGCACACCAACTCACACGCGGCACACCAACTCACACGCAGCACACCAACTCACACGCGGCACACCAATCACACGCAGCACACCAACTCACACGCAGCACACCAACTCATAGACAGCACACCAACTCACACGCAGCACACCAACTCACAGGCAGCACACCAACTCACAGGCAGCACACCAACTCACACGCAGCACACCAACTCATAGACAGCACACCAACTCACACGTGGCACACCAACTCACACGTGGCACACCAACTCACACACGGCACACCAACTCACACGCAGGACACCAACTCACACGCAGCACACCATCTCACACGTGGCACACCAACTCACACGCGGCACACCAACTCACACGCAGCACACCAACTCACACGCAGCACACCAACTCACACACGGCACACCAACTCACACGCGGCACACCAACTCACACGCAGCACACCAACTCACACACAGCACACCAACTCACACGCAGCACACCAACTCATTGACAGCACACCAACTCACACGCGGCACACCAACTCACACGCGGCACACCAACTCACACGCGGCACACCAACTCACACGCGGCACACCAACTCACACGCGGCACACCACTCACAGGCAGCACACCAACTCACACGCGGCACACCAACTCACACGCGGCACACCACTCACAGGCAGCACACCAACTCACACGCGGCACACCAACTCACACGCAGCACACCAACTCACACGCGGCACACCAACTCACACGCGGCACACCAACTCACACGCAGCACACCAACTCACACGCAGCACACCAACTCACAGGCGGCACACCAACGCACACTCGGCACGCCAACTCAGAGGCAGCACACCAACTCACACACAGCACACCAACTCACACGCAGCACACCAACTCACACGCAGCACACCAACTCACACGCAGCACACCAACTCACACGCGGCACACCAA
The DNA here is from genome assembly GCF_047496885.1 of Scyliorhinus torazame. Taxonomy (NCBI): domain Eukaryota; kingdom Metazoa; phylum Chordata; class Chondrichthyes; order Carcharhiniformes; family Scyliorhinidae; genus Scyliorhinus; species Scyliorhinus torazame. Next base: position 139,092,538 of record NC_092724.1, on the reverse strand, counting down.
CTCACACGCAGCACACCAACTCACACGCGGCACACCAACTCACACGCGGCACAACAACGCACACGCGGCACACCAATGCACACGCGGCACACCAACTCACACGCGGCACACCAACTCACACGCAGCACACCAACTCACACGCAGCACACCAACTCCGGCACGCCAACTCACACACGGCACACCAACTCACACGCGGCACCCCAACTCACACGCAGCACACCAACTCACACGCAGCACACCAACTCACACGCAACACACCAACTCACACGCAACACACCAACTCACACGCGGCACACCAACTCACACGCGGCACACCAACTCACACGCAGCACACCAACTCACACGCAGCACTCCAACTCACACGCAGCACACCAACTCACACGCAGCACACCAACTCACACGCAGCACACCAACTCCGGCACGCCAACTCACATGCGGCACACCAACTCACACACGGCACACCAACTCACACACAGCACACCAACTCACACCTGGCACACCAACTCACACGCGGCACACCAACTCACACGCGGCACACCAACTCACACGCGGCGCACCAACTCACACGCGGCACACTAACTCACACGCGGCACACCAACTCATAGACAGCACACCAACTCACACGTGGCACACCAACTCACACGCGGCACACCAACGCATACGCGGCACACCAACGCACACGCAGCACACCAACTCAGAGGCAGCACACCAACTCACACATAGCACACCAACTCACACGCAGCACACACGGCACACCAACTCACACGCAGCACACCAACTCACACGCAGCACACCAACTCACACGCGGCACACCAACTCACACGCGGCACAACAACTCACACGCGGCACACCAACGCACACGCGGCACACCAACTCACACGCGGCACACCAACTCACACGCAGCACACCAACTCACACGCAGCACACCAACTCCGGCACGCCAACTCACACACGGCACACCAACTCACACGCAGCACACCAACTCACACGCAGCACACCAACTCACACGCAACACACCAACTCACACGCAACACACCAACTCACACGCGGCACACCAACTCACACGCGGCACACCAACTCACACGCAGCACACCAACTCACACGCAGCACACCAACTCACACACAGCACTCCAACTCACACGCAGCACACCAACTCACACGCAGCACACCAACTCCGGCACGCCAACTCACATGCGGCACACCAACTCACACACGGCACACCAACTCACACACAGCACACCACCTCACACCTGGCACACCAACTCACACGCGGCACACCAACTCACACGTGGCACACCAACTCACACGCGGCGCACCAACTCACACGCGGCGCACCAACTCACACGCGGCACACCAACTCACAGGCAGCACACCAACTCACAGGCAGCACACCAACTCACACGCAGCACACCAACTCATAGACAGCACACCAACTCACACGTGGCACACCAACTCACACGTGGCACACCAACTCACACACGGCACACCAACTCACACGCAGCACACCAACTCACACGCAGCACACCATCTCACACGTGGCACACCAACTCACACGCGGCACACCAACTCACACGCAGCACACCAACTCACACGCAGCACACCAACTCACACACGGCACACCAACTCACACGCGGCACACCAACTCACACGCAGCACACCAACTCACACACAGCACACCAACTCACACGCAGCACACCAACTCATTGACAGCACACCAACTCACACGCGGCACACCAACTCACACGCGGCACACCAACTCACACGCGGCACACCAACTCACACGCGGCACACCAACTCACACGCGGCACACCACTCACAGGCAGCACACCAACTCACACGCGGCACACCAACTCACACGCGGCACACCACTCACAGGCAGCACACCAACTCACACGCGGCACACCAACTCACACGCAGCACACCAACTCACACGCGGCACACCAACTCACACGCGGCACACCAACTCACACGCAGCACACCAACTCACAGGCGGCACACCAACGCACACTCGGCACGCCAACTCAGAGGCAGCACACCAACTCACACACAGCACACCAACTCACACGCAGCACACCAACTCACACGCAGCACACCAACTCACACGCAGCACACCAACTCACACGCGGCACACCAACTCACACGCAGCACACCAACTCACACGCGGCACACCAACTCACACGCGGCACAACAACGCACACGCGGCACACCAATGCACACGCGGCACACCAACTCACACGCGGCACACCAACTCACACGCAGCACACCAACTCACACGCAGCACACCAACTCCGGCACGCCAACTCACACACGGCACACCAACTCACACGCGGCACCCCAACTCACACGCAGCACACCAACTCACACGCAGCACACCAACTCACACGCAACACACCAACTCACACGCAACACACCAACTCACACGCGGCACACCAACTCACACGCGGCACACCAACTCACACGCAGCACACCAACTCACACGCAGCACTCCAACTCACACGCAGCACACCAACTCACACGCAGCACACCAACTCACACGCAGCACACCAACTCCGGCACGCCAACTCACATGCGGCACACCAACTCACACACGGCACACCAACTCACACACAGCACACCAACTCACACCTGGCACACCAACTCACACGCGGCACACCAACTCACACGCGGCACACCAACTCACACGCGGCGCACCAACTCACACGCGGCACACCAACTCACACGCGGCACACCAACTCATAGACAGCACACCAACTCACACGTGGCACACCAACTCACACGCGGCACACCAACGCATACGCGGCACACCAACGCACACGCAGCACACCAACTCAGAGGCAGCACACCAACTCACACATAGCACACCAACTCACACGCAGCACACACGGCACACCAACTCACACGCAGCACACCAACTCACACGCAGCACACCAACTCACACGCGGCACACCAACTCACACGCGGCACAACAACTCACACGCGGCACACCAACGCACACGCGGCACACCAACTCACACGCGGCACACCAACTCACACGCAGCACACCAACTCACACGCAGCACACCAACTCACACGCAGCACACCAACTCCGGCACGCCAACTCACACACGGCACACCAACTCACACGCAGCACACCAACTCACACGCAGCACACCAACTCACACGCAACACACCAACTCACACGCAACACACCAACTCACACGCGGCACACCAACTCACACGCGGCACACCAACTCACACGCAGCACACCAACTCACACGCAGCACACCAACTCACACACAGCACTCCAACTCACACGCAGCACACCAACTCACACGCAGCACACCAACTCCGGCACGCCAACTCACATGCGGCACACCAACTCACACACGGCACACCAACTCACACACAGCACACCACCTCACACCTGGCACACCAACTCACACGCGGCACACCAACTCACACGTGGCACACCAACTCACACGCGGCGCACCAACTCACACGCGGCGCACCAACTCACACGCGGCACACCAACTCATAGACAGCACACCAACTCACACGTGGCACACCAACTCACACGCAGCACACCAACTCACACGCAGCACACCAACTCATAGACAGCACACCAACTCACATGTGGCACACCAACTCACACATGGCACACCAACTCACACGCGGCACACCAACTCACACGCGGCGCACCAACTCACACGCAGCACACCAACTCACACGCAGCACACCAACTCACAGGCAGCACACCAACTCACAGGCAGCATACCAACTCACAGGCAGCACACCAACTCATAGACGACACACCAACACACACACGGCACACCAACTCACACGTGGCACACCAACTCACACGCGGCACACCAACTCACACGCAGCACACCAACTCACACACAGCACACCAACTCTTAGACAGTACACCAACTCACACACAGCACACCAACTCACAGGCAGCGCACCAACTCACACGCAGCACACCAATTCACACGCAGCACACCAACTCACACGCGGCACACCAACTCACACGCAGCACACCAACTCACACGCAGCACACCAACTCTTAGACAGTACACCAACTCACACGCAGCACACCAACTCACAGGCAGCGCACCAACTCACACGCAGCACACCAACTCACACGCAGCACACCAACTCATAGACAGCACACCAACTCACACACAGCACACCAACTCACACCTGGCACACCAACTCACACGCGGCACACCAACTCATAGACAGCACACCAACTCACACACAGCACAACAACTCACACCTGGCACACCAACTCACACGCGGCACACCAACTCACACGCGGCACACCAACTCATAGACAGCACACCAACTCACACGTGGCACACCAACTCACACGCAGCGCACCAACTCACACGCAGCGCACCAACTCACACGCAGCACACCAACTCACACGCAGCACACCAACTCACACGCGGCACACCAACTCACACGTGGCACACCAACTCACACGCGGCACACCAACTCACACGCAGCACACCAACTCACACGCAGCACACCAACTCATTAACAGCACACCAACTCACACGCGGCACACCAACTCACACGCGGCACACCAACTCATTAACAGTACACCAACTCACACGCGGCACACCAACTCACACGCGGCAGACCAACTCACAGGCAGCACACCAACGCACAAGCGGCACACCAACTCAGAGGCAGCACACCAACTCACACACAGCACACCAACTCACACGCAGCACACCAACTCATTAACAGTACACCAACTCACACGCGGCACACCAACTCACACGCGGCAGACCAACTCACACGCGGCACACCAACTCACAGGCAGCACACCAACGCACAAGCGGCACACCAACTCAGAGGCAGCACACCAACTCACACACAGCACACCAACTCACACGCAGCACACCAACTCACACGCAGCACACCAACTCACACGCAGCACACCAACTCACACGCAGCACACCAACTCACACGCGGCACACCAACGCATACGCGGCACACCAACGCACACGCGGCACACCAACTCAGAGGCAGCACACCAACTCACACACAGCACACCAACTCACACGCAGCACACGCGGCACACCAACTCACACGCAGCACACCAACTCACACGCAGCACACCAACTCACACGCGGCACACCAACTCACACGCGGCACAACAACTCACACGCGGCACACCAACGCACACGCGGCACCCCAACTCACATGCGGCACGCCAACTCACATGTGGCACGCCAACTCACACGCAGCACACCAACTCCGGCACGCTAACTCACACACGGCACACCGACTGACACGCGGCACACCAACTCACACGCAGCACACCAACTCACACGCAGCACACCAACTCACACGCGGCACACCAACGCACACGCAGCACACCAACTCCGGCACGCTAACTCACACACGGTACACCAACTGACACGCGGCACACCAACTCACACGCAGCACACCAACTCACACGCAGCACACCAACTCACACGCAGCACACCAACTCACACGCGGCACACCAACTCACACGCGGCACACCAACTCACACGCGGCACACCAACTCACACGCGGCACACCAACGCACACGCGGCACGCCAACTCACATGCGGCACGCCAACTCACATGCGGCACGCCAACTCACACGCAGCACACCAACTCCGGCACGCTAACTCACACACGGCACACCAACTGACACGCGGCACACCAACTCACACGCAGCACACCAACTCACACGCAGCACACCAACTCACACGCAACACACCAACTCACATGCGGCACAACAACTCACACGAGGCACACCAACGCACACGCGGCACACCAACGCACACACGGCACACCAACGCACATGCGGCACACCAACTCACACGCAGCACACCAACTCACACGCAGCACTCCAACTCACACGCAGCACACCAACTCACATGCAGCACACCAACTCCGGCACGCCAACTCACACGCGGCACACCAACTCACACACGGCACACCAACTCACACACGGCACACCAACTCACACACGGCACACCAACTCACACGCGGCACACCAACTCACACGCGGCACACCAACTCACACGCGGCACACCAACTCATAGACAGCACACCAACTCACACGTGGCACACCAACTCACACGCGGCACACCAACCCACACGCGGCGCACCAACTCACACGCAGCGCACCAACTTACACGCAGCGCACCAACTCACACGCGGCACACCAACTCACACGCAGCACACCAACTCACACGCAGCACACCAACTCACACGCAGCACACCAACTCACACGCAGCATACCAACTCATAGACAGCACACCAACTCATAGACAGCACACCAACTCACACACAGCACACCAACTCACATGTGGCACACCAACTCACAGGCAGCACACCAACTCACATGCAGCACACCAACTCACACGCAGCACACCAACTCATAGAAAGCACACCAACTCACACGTGGCACACCAACTCACACGCGGCACACCAACTCACACGCGGCACACCAACTCACACGCAGCACACCAACTCATAGACAGCACACCAACTCACACACGGCACACCATCTCACACGTGGCACACCAACTCACACGCGGCACACCAACTGACACGCAGCACACCAACTCACACGCAGCACACCAACTCACACACGGCACACCAACTCACACGCGGCACACCAACTCACACGCAGCACACCAACTCACACGCAGCACACCAACTCATTGACAGCACACCATCTCACACGTGGCACACCAACTCACACGCGGCACACCAACTCACACGCGGCACACCAACTCACGCGCGGCACACCAACTCACACGCGGCACACCAACTCACACGCGGCACACCAACGCACACACGGCACACCAACGCACACGCGGCACACCAACTCACACGCGGCACACCAAATCACACGCAGCACTCCAACTCACACGCAGCACACCAACTCCGGCACGCCAACTCACACACGGCACACCAACTCACACACGGCACACCAACTCACACACGGCACACCAACTCACACGCGTCACGCCAACTCACGCGCAGCACACCAACTCACACGCGGCACACCAACTCACACGCAGCACACCAACTCACACGCAGCACTCCAACTCACACGCAGCACACCAACTCCGGCACGCCAACTCACACACGGCACACCAACTCACACACGGCACACCAACTCACACACGGCACACCAACTCACACGCGTCACGCCAACTCACGCGCAGCACACCAACTCACACGCAGCACACCAACTCCGGCACGCCAACTCACAGGCAGCCCACCAACTCACACGCAGCACACCAACTCACACGCAGCACACCAACTCACACGTGGCACACCAACTCACACGCGGCACACCAACTCACACGCAGCGCACCAACTCACACGCAGCGCACCAACTCACACGCAGCACACCAACTCCGGCACGCCAACTCACACGCGGCACATCAACTCACACACAGCACACCAACTCACACGCGGCACACCAACTCACACGCGGCACACCAACTCACACGCGGCACACCAACTCAGACGCAGCACACCAACTCACACGCAGCACACCAACTCACACGCAGCACACCAACTCACACGCAGCGCACCAACTCACACGCAGCACACCAATTGACTTGCAGTACACTAGTTGACATGCTGCACACAGACTGACATATATAGAATTTTATATAGAATTTGCTGTGCAGAAGGAGGCCATTCGGACCATCGAGTCTGCACCGGCTCTTGGAAAGAGCACCCTTCCCAACCACACACCTCCACCCTATCCCCATAACCCAGTTACCCCACCCAACACTAAGGGCAATTTTGGATACTAAGGGCAATTTCGCACGGTCAATCCACCTAACCTGCACATCTTTGGACTGTGGGAGGAAACCGGAGCAACCGGAGGAATCCCACGCAGACACAGGGAGAACGCGCAGACTCCACACAGACAGTGACCCAAGCCGGGAATTGAACCTGGGACCCTGAAGCTGTGAAGCAATTGTGCTAATCACTGTGCTACCGTGCTGCCCATTTTTCCCCCAAAGCGGGGTGAGGGCATCATTTCTGGAAGCACTGTAAGTCCAGGTTGATTTTTGGAGCGGAAGGAGCAAGCCCCTGAACCATCTGCGAGACCCAAAAATCAATTTAATATTCGGTCCCCAGAGAGAGGACATATCAGATATTAAACTGATAAGAACAGATACTACATTTGATCTGAGCCAAAAGGCCGAGAAGCGACATGCAGTACACCAACTGACATGCAGTACACCAACTGACATGCAGTACACAAACTGACATACAGTACACCAGTTGACATACAGTACACCAACTGACATACAGTACACCAACTGACATACAGTACACCAACTGACATGCAGTACACCAACTGACATGCAGTACACCAGTTGACATACAGTACACCAACTGACATGCAGTACACCAACTGACATACAGTACACAAACTGACATACAGTACACCAACTGACATGCAGTACACCAACTGACATGCAGTACACCAGTTGACATACAGTACACCAACTGACATGCAGTACACCAACTGACATGCAGTACACCAACTGACATGCAGTACACCAGTTGACATACAGTACACCAACTGACATGCAGTACACCAACTGACATACAGTACACAAACTGACATACAGTACACCAACTGACATACAGTACACCAACTGACATGCAGTACACCAGTTGATATACAGTACACCAGATGATATACAGTACACCAACTGACATACAGTACACCAGTTGACATGCAGTACACCAACTGACATGCAGTACACCAACTGACATGCAGTACACCAGTTGACATACAGTACACAAACTGACATACAGTACACAAACTGACATGCAGTACACCAACTGACATACAGTACACCAACTGACATACAGTACACCAACTGACATGCAGTACACCAACTGACATGCAGTACACCAGTTGACATACAGTACACCAGTTGACATACAGTACACCAACTGACATGCAGTACACCAACTGACATACAGTACACAAACTGACATACAGTACACCAACTGACATACAGTACACCAACTGACATGCAGTACACCAGTTGATATACAGTACACCAGATGATATACAGTACACCAACTGACATACAGTACACCAACTGACATGCAGTACACCAGTTGACATGCAGTACACCAGTTGACATGCAGCACACCAGTTGACATGCAGTACACCAGTTGACATGCAGTACACCAGTTGACATACAGTACACCAGTTGACACACAGTACACCAATTGACATGCAGTACACCAGGTGACGTACAGTACACCAACTGACATGCAGTACCTCAGTTGACATGCAGTACACCAGTTGACATGCAGTACACCAGTTGACATACAGTACGCCAGGTGACATACAGTACACCAGTTGACATGCAGTGCACCAGTTGACATGCAGTACACCAGTTGACATGCAGTACACCAGTTGACATGCAGTACACCAGTTGACATACAGTACACCAACTGACATGCAGTACACCAGTTGACATACAGTACACCAGTTGACATGCAGTACACCAGTTGACATACAGTACACCAACTGACATACAGTACACCAACTGACATGCAGTACACCAACTGACATGCAGTACACCAACTGACATACAGTACACCAGTTGATATACAGTACACCAGATGATATACAGTACACCAACTGACATACAGTACACCAACTGACATGCAGTACACCAGTTGACATGCAGTACACCAGTTGACATACAGTACACCAGTTGACATACAGTACACCAGTTGACATGCAGTACACCAGGTGACGTACAGTACACCAACTGACATGCAGTACCTCAGTTGACATGCAGTACACCAGTTGACATACAGTACACCAGGTGACATTCAGTACACCAATTGACATGCAGTACACCAGGTGACGTACAGTACACCAACTGACATGCAGTACACCAGTTGACATGCAGTACACCAGGTGACATTCAGTACACCAATTGACATGCAGTACACCAGGTGACGTACAGTACACCAGGTGACATGCAGTACACCAGTTGACATGCAGTACACCAACTGACATGCAGTACCTCAGTTGACATGCAGTGCACCAGTTGACATGCAGTACACCAGTTGACATGCAGTTGACATGCAGTACAACAACTGACATGCAGTACCTCAGTTGACATGCAGTACACCAGTTGACATACAGTACACCAGGTGGCATACAGTACACCAGTTGACATGCAGTACACCAGTTGACATGCAGTACACCAGTTGACATGCAGTACACCAGTTGACATACAGTACACCAGTTGACATGCAGTACACCAGTTGACATGCAGTACACCAGTTGACATGCAGTACACCAGTTGACATACAGTACACCAGTTGACATGCAGTACACCAGTTGACATACAGTACACTAGTTGACATGCAGTACACCAGTTGACATACAGTACACCAGTTGACATGCAGTACACCAGGTGACATACAGTGCACCAGATGACATACAGTACACCAGTTGACGTGCAGTACACCAGGTGACATGCAGTACACCAGGTGACATACAGTACACCAGTTGACATGCAGTACACCAGGTGACATACAGTACACCAGTTGAGGACCCAGGTGCTATTTTGGGAAATGTGTGGGTGGTGTACTCTGCTGGTGGGCCTCCTGCTTGGTATTAACCCAGACCATTGTAAATTCTGAAGGTTAACGAACTGAGGCAAAGTGATCTGAGGGTGCCTAGTAGCCCTCAGACAGGAATATTCCCAACGTAATTCCCTTCACAAATTGCAGAAGAGAAATGCATCGAGGGCTTTCTCTGTGACAGGGTTTAACTGGCCCTTCACATGAATGTTAAGTGTTTTGCAAAATCTAGCACATAATCTATGTATGCACAAATTTTCAAAATTAACGCAAGGACTACTTATCATCGACCACTGACACAAAGCAGAAAATTGTCCTCTCAGGAAGGAGATGTAGACATCCTCGCGTGTGGCAATATCACCTAGAACATACCATGATGGCATGGACCAATAAACCTTCACAGTGGTGCATTGCAGAGAGCTTCCTGGGCGCTCTGGATGTCTGACATGGTCTTTTTAGCAGTTGAAAGATCCTCATAATGACACAATGAGCAGATTGGACCGCAGCACTTTGTTTCGCTGTCTGGCCCGGCCACATTAAAATTATTTGAAGTGGATTTTAACAATGGGAGTGTACTGTTTGCATGCAGCCCTCCGAGGTCGGTTTGCTAACATTGAGGCTGGTGGCAATTTGGATGTGTGTGCAACAGCACTACTTGTGGTGGAAGTGGAAAATTGCAAGCAAGTGACATTTTAAAGGGAGAGAGAATAATTAAAAGTGACACAACACAGTAACAAAAAGAATGAATGCCTTTGGAAAGGTTCAATAGTTGTCTCAACTCATTAGTTGGCCGGGCCAAATCTGAAGAGGGTGAGGATTAAGTGACAGGAAAATATTATAATTATAGGAAATGAAACCAAAATCTCCAGCAAGATGTTACAGACAAATCATGAGGAACCATTCCATTATGCTTCCAGTGTAATGGCTACTGAAGTGGAGATGGGCCGATTGAAATAATTCCTTGGATGGTGCCTTTTTGTACATTGAACAGCACCATCATCACGGGTCAACAGAATAACAAGTCTGCAAGGTGGTGGATCTAAGTTTAAGGTCACAACTGACTGTGGCTGTCACTGGATGTTGTCAGTCCTATATTCTGCTCCCCAACTGGAGATGTCCCCGTACTGGTCTGAATTTTGCTTTGGAATGCTCTGTCCCCCATGAAGCTAGTTCTGCATGGCATTGACAGATAGTGGCAACAATGCCTACAGATCTGGTTGATGGCATCTAAATGGATAATGTCAATCAAAGACTGCTGACTGTCGATCACTCTGCCAAGCCTCCCTTCATGCATTGTCACTGAATAAGTGATCGATTGGCTGCTACCAATGTAGCATTCAACATTTTGGGTCAACAAAATTATTTATTTGACTTTGTGATACCATCCAACCCCGAGCCCCAAATTGCCACATGCAGTGCTGGAAAATCACTTACCTGCTCCATGCAGCACTCCTCGCCTCCGTTTAGCTGCTGGGTTTCCTGTGTCCATCAGAACTGGGAGTGGGTGGGTGAGTGTGGTTTTGAGATTTGTTAACAGTTTTAAATCCCACTTGATCCGAACCCAAATGCCACCAGAAAAAAAAACAATTTAAAAAGTGGCTGAAATACACAATATTACAACGTCCTCTTTGTGACCTTCCATCTACTGTCCAGCACCTGGTGATTCAGGATGCCCATTTCACAATTGCTTCAATGCGTACTGGAGAGTCAAACGCTGGCCTGAAGTAGGTGGAACCCATGATGGTTGGACTTCCAGATAATAATAATGCTGCAACCGAGAGAAACTGAAATAGAAAGATGTCTTTCATGACGTATGGAAGAGATATCCACGCGGATCTAAATACTCGCTTGTATTCTCAAACAATCAAGAGCATTACTTTCCAAATTCTATCAATGCAAAGTGTACGAGTAAATCCTTGAATTGTATGAGCCTCAACTAGAAATCATTATATTTGCACAGCATTATTTAATACTTACCTGGATTTTCTTTTTGCAATTTGCTTGTGTATATTTGTATATAATAAATAATTCCTTCAGCATTAAATGTTAATGAACTGATTTCAGCTTTTAACAACGATTCATAAAATATTAACCACGGGTGTAATTACTTACCTCGTTGACGAAAACTCATTCGCTCAGTTCTTATACCCTGCTTGGCTGGTGATGTACAATTCCATTCACAAGACTGCAACATAACTAAAGACGATGAAAGCCATTTGCTCATTTTAGCTCTTCCATTCAGAAATACCCGACGGTCCTCCCCGCCCCCGCCCCCCGCCCCCCCCAGCCTCCTTCCTACAGAGGGAGAGCTCACTCATTTTGGTTTCAAAGTGCATCTTGCTGACTCCTCACTCTGAAAGAATAAACAGAGCTCCACGGGGAAAGATTTCCTCTAAGCACTAAGTTTAGTGAAATCGTAAACCCGTCCTTTATAAATGCGTTTACGATTTTGCTACGCTTAGCTCACAAGAGAAAATAAAATCTACCCTCCATATGTTTAAAAGGGTGTTGCACTCTGCCTCACACTCTCTCCTCATAAATCTCACACGTAACAGTTCCCCGGTGTTCAAAGGCTTGTACATTCTACGGACAGACAGGGAACACACCGCGAGGAGGCAAAGGCACGTGGCTCTATTCCTGCGATTAGAAAATTTAAAAAGAAAATAGAACCAGAAGAAAAGAAACAATTTTAAAGGCGCTTTTCAAATTCCTGACGTGACAGGAAGAAGCAGAGCAGTAAAACAGCATCCCCAAAACTGAACTGAAAATATGTGAGCTGCCACAGCAATAAACACAGAACAAATACCATTTATGAAAAACCTGTTCGAAAACTGCTCATTGCCAACCATGTATTAATAGCTCCAGTAATTGATTCAGCAAGTTTTATGCTAGAATTGGGGAGTTCGAACTAATTAAAGCAGCAAGCTAGTGCCTCATACTTTAATTAGCTCTCTGTCCCGTAATCCAGCGTAAAAATTCACCACTGCCTCATTAAGTGTTAATTCCCTGCAGTAATTATCATTTGGTTACCCTGTCTTATCTAGCTATATTATGTGCCTTTCTTGTTCCCATAGCAAGCAAGGAGCCTAATGCAGCTCCAGATCATTGTGAGTATCAAGTAAATAAGAACTCCCCACAATTTCTTATCTTAATGATCACTAGCAAAGCTGCTCTTTACAAAGTTGAAGGTACTAGTTTAAATTAAGAAAAACAAACCCACGTAACTGTAGGCACAGCTGTCGCCACTTGGGGATTTGGTTGCTGTTTTTAACCATTCAAGTTAGAGAGGATAATTTCACTGTAGTAAATTATTAGGACACTGAGTAATTAAACTATCAACAGTGCAGAATAAAATTGCATTTGTTATAGTTTTAGATGGAGGCCTATTGTTTTAGTAGTTTAAAGATTCAAGTGTTATGGGGATCAAACAAAGGGCCCACTGTCCTTCAAAGTGTCAGGATCATCAACACTAAAACTTTTTATTATCTTCATAATTCATTGTTTTGTGCAGAGAGACGCAAGAGGGAAAAAAAGGAATTTATTACATTTGTGGTTGTGACACGTCATTGTAAATCACTCTGACTAGATACGCAGCTGCCAGCGCTGGGCCACAACCAGTTCTGTCTAGTTTTGGGGAGCGTTGGACTGCTCGGCCCTTTAGGAAAATGAGCAAAACCACATCAGGCTTGCAGATGCTGATTAGGAGAAAATGCATCGTCACGACATCTTTAACCCTTTAAACTCAGTGGCAGCAAAGCAGTGTGGTGAATGAAATATATGAAGGATCTCCAGGTGATGTTATTTTTCTTTCTTTGCAGCCTGCTGACCATACTGGACAGATTTTATTGTAGCTGGGAAGGTGGATGACTACAGACCACGGGCCTCTGCTGAACCATTCAAAGTCTTTCTCCCATCTACAAGAGACGATGGACATGCAGGAAACATTCTGTTTAGGTTGAGGGGGAGGGGTCGTCATATGGTGCCCCTGAAGAGGCTAATCCTTGAGAGGCACATTCTGTCACAAACGCGCCAAATAAGGCGACGTCATGTGTTGTTGTTTTCAGCATTAGCGCCTGTAGCCAAGCTGCTGTGGCGACTGACCACCGTGGTGGTGCACGCCACAGAAGGAGTCGCCATTTACTTCTTTCGTCAGCTAGTGACTCACAGGTGTGAGAGTTGATGCTCTGGGCCTACATTTAGTGGTTTCAGGCGGCCTTGCAGCAAAGACTTGGGGACCCCACAGGCTGTCTCCTGCGTTTACGTCATTTCAAAAGGACTTGGGAATGCACACATCTCCCACCTTGTGTTTGACTGGTGCCAACACATTTGGGAGCTCTTCCTCTGAGGGTAACCCCTTTACTTTATTTTGTAGCTCTCACCAAGGCATTGGGCTATCTGAAGCTAGTGGCAAACCAAATGTCAAATGTGCACCGTTAAATCATGTTACACCTGATACATGTGAATCCTCTGTCATGTTAATCTTCACAGTGGGCTTTCCTGCACCCCCCACGCCCTGTTGCCCTCTGCCCTCTTAAAGAAGTCGATAAACAACTTCCATCTCAAGGTGAACCCCTCCTCCACCCCACTCCCCCACGCCTAAATGGCGAAATTGTTCTTTTCCAAATGCAGGAACTCTGTCAAATCACTCACCCCTTCCCCTTGTCCAGCATCGTTAGCAGCTCATCTTGCATCCTCCATTTGTCGTTCCAGGCCACAGAAGTAAAAGAGGCGGAGCAAACAAACACACAGCCTCCAGACATTAAACAGTAAACAGTACAATGAGGTCACCAACAATCTGCAAAGCATTTCTTCAACACCTTCATCGAGGTGCTCATTTGGATCAATCCTCCTCTCTCTCCTGTCCTGCAGCTCCCAGCAGTAGGCTTTCAACAGTGGACAGTCACCCCGGAAAGTCACACGAACACACAGCATGCCAGAAGAGAGAGAGAGCACCCCTCCCCTTCTCCAAAGCTGGCAGCAGGTCATCATACATCCTCCCTATCCTCGCTCCAGGCCACAGAAGCAGAAGAGGTGGCAGAATACAAACACACCCCCTTCAGGCATTTGCTTATTGGTAATAGCTTTCAGCTGTGAAGCCAAAGGCTGCTCACAGTCAAAGGGAGTTAAAGTGACCATCAGCATATAACCAAGAACAGGGCTCTGTCCTGGAAGTGTTTGGTAGAACGGACAGGCAGCAGCTGTAGTTGCCCCTGTTATGGGCGTCCACAATATTGAAAGATGACTTGAAGGTCTCACAGACGGAAAGCCCCTAAACCCCCACCATCCCCCCCACCCCTGGGCCCAGTGGCGACCCCCAACTTGAGACACTACAATTCCCCGACCACCCCCGCGAGAACTGGGGCAGCGGCTCCAGTGCCCTTGACCTTCATGCCGGAAAATGGAACTGGCTACTCACCTCCTCAGATCCCCTCGGCAGCCATTGTGCCAGCTTCACGTTTTTAAAAAGGAGCGCTAAAGGAAGCCCGCGTGATTTCTCGCTGGGGAGCCGATTAATTGCCAGGAGGCCGTTACATTCGACTTCAATCTCGCGAATGAGATGGAAATTAATGCAAATTGGGGTGATATTTGGGCGAGATTTGGAACTCGCCATCGGAAGCGGGCCGGTTACATGGCAAACTGATTTGCGCCCGGCACGGCTCTCGATTATGGCCTTTCCTGCTATTTAACCGGCCAGCTCAGATCCGCGCTGGGTGCTATACAGTGACTAAATCGCGCCCTCGATCAGAGAGTAAGCTCTACAATCTATCAAGACTGAAAGGAAAGAGAAAAATCCATCTCTTCCTGATCAAAAAAGTCCTCAACACTGATGATGCTGCACTCATCACCCACACGGCAACTCAGGTACAAAGATCCATGGAATGTCTGTCCCGTGCCTGTAACTATTCAAAGTGCAGCTCCACAATCTGACAGGGTTCAAACTGACCAAGCCAGATGATGTTAATTCTCCCTCTCCTACCCTGTCATGTGGTATTCCAGTCAGCAGTACAGACCCAGCTAATCTCAACCAAACTTCAGTCTGAGGAATCGAGCATGAGACTAAAATGGTGTCACCATAACCAGATGTGAAAATTATCCCCCGAAAATAAACAGCTGTTCCAAACAACTAAAAAACATCAATCCTCAAAGACTGTGAACAACATCAACATTTTCTAAAATGCCATCATTGCATGTTGGGCAATTCCAGTTATGTTTAGGGTGTAAGAGTAGTAGGTTTTAATAGCATGCATCTGTTAAAATTATACGGCAGTGGCAACACGGTGGCGCAGTGGGTTAGCACTGCAGCCTCGTGGCGCCGAGGTCCCAGGTTCGATCCCGGCTCTGGGTCACTGTCCGTGTGGAGTTTGCACATTCTCCCCGTGTTTGCGTGGGTTTCGCCCCCACCACCCAAAAATGTGCAGGGTAGGTGGATTGGCCACGACAAATTGCCCCTTAGTCGGAAAAAATGAATTGAGCACTCTAAATTTATAAATAGAAAATGATATGGCTGCTGCGAAAAAGAAATGTCCTGCAATTAAACCAGGCGAGCCAGTGGTGTAGTGGTATTGTCGCTGGACTAATAATCCAGAAACCCTGGGTAATGATCTGGGGACCTGGGTTCGAATCTCACCAGAGCAGGTGGTGGAATGCAAAATCAATAAAATATCTGGAATTAAAAAAGTCCAATGGTGACCACGAAACCATTGTTAATTGTACTAAAAACCCATCTGGTTCACAAATGTCTTTAAGGAAGGAAATATGTCATCTTTACCTGGTTTGGCCTACATGTGACTCCAGACCCACAGCAATGTGGTTGGCTCTTAAATGCCCTCTGAAACAGTCAACCGCTACAAACACACAAAAAAGGAATGAAACCGGACGGACCACCCGGCAGCGACCCAGGCACTGGAAATGACAATGAAAATGACAAACCCAGGCCTGTCGACCCTGCCAAGTCCTCCTTACTAACACCTGGGTGCTTGTGCCAAGAGCTGTCTATGAGAGCTGTCTCACAGACTTGTCAAGCAACAGCCTGACAGAGGCACGCTCACAGAATCATACCTTACAGATAATGTCCCAGACACCACTATACCATTCCTGGATATGTCCTGTCCCACCAGCAGGACAGACCCAGCAGAGGTGGGGGCGCAGTGGTATACAGTCGGGAGGGAGATACCCTGGGAGGCCTCAACATCGATTCTGGATTCCATGAAGTCTCACGGTTTCAGGTTAAACATGGGCAAGGAAACCTCCTGCTGACTACCACGTACCGTCTATCATCAGCTGATGTATCAGTTCTCCTCCATGTTGAACACCACTTGGAAGCAGCACTGAGGGTGGCAAGGGTGCAGAATATACTCTGGGTGGGTAACGTCAATGTCCATCACCAAGAGTGGCTCAGTAGTACCACCACAGACCGAGCTGGCTGGGTCCTAAAGGACATAGCTGCCAGACTGGGACAAGTGGCAAGTTGCATTCGCGCCACACAAGTGCCAGGCAATGACAATCTGCTACAAGAGACGATCTAACCACCGCCCCGTGACACCCAATGGCATTACCATCGCTGAATCCCCCACAATCAACATCCTGGGGGTTACCATTGATCAGAAACTGAACTGGACTAGACATATTAATACTGTGGCTACCAGAGCAGGTCAAAGCTTAGGACTCCTACTGCATGTAACTGACCTCCTGACCGCCACCCCACCCAAAGGCTGTCCACCATCTACAAGGCACAAATCAGGAGTATAATGGAACACCCTCCAATGGCCTGGACGGGTACAGCTCCAACAACACTAAAGAAACTCGACACCATCCAAGAAAAAGCAGCCCACTTGATTGCTCCCCCTTCCACAAATATTCAATTCCTCCACCACAAAGGAACAGTGTCAGCCGCACTGCAGTAACTCGCCAAGGATCCTTAGGCAGCGCCTTCCAAACCCACCACCACTACCATCTAGAAGGACAAGAGCAGCAGATACCTGGGTATCCCACCACCTGGAGGTTCCCCTCCAAGTGGCTCACCATCCCGACTTGGAAATATATCGCTGTTCCTTCACTGTCATTGGGTCAAAGTCCTGGAACTCCCTCCCTAACAGCACAGTGAGTGCACCTACACCTCAGGGACTGCAGCAGTTCAAGAAGGCAACTCACCACCACCTTCTGAAGGCCAACAAGAGATGGGCAATAAACGCCAACACCCCTTAAATTAATTTTTAAAAAGAGTAAAAAACGGGTGACACAGAATAACAATTGGTGAAAATGCAAATTTTGTAATTGATTAAAAAATGCCTTGTTACATCGAGCTAGAAATTCTCGCATGGTAAGAAAAGTTCAAATCTTAAGAAAGAAGAGATACGCCACGATGAAGCCTATTGTGGAAAATAGTGGGCGGGGTTGTCTAGTCCCCCAGCTGCGTGTTTCTCAACAGCATGCCTTTCGCTGGCGGCGAGATTCTATCTTCCCGCCACTTTTCCGATTTTCCATTGTATCTCCCGCTGCCAGTGGGAAAAGTGATTTGCAACCACTGGAGAATTCCGGCCAGCGTTTTGTACATTTGACTGAAATCCACCTCCTTGGTGGCTGTCATTGAATGATGACAACAGACTAGTTCAGGCATATGCCAGACCAACCTGGGAGCAGGTTATTCCTGTTTCATCTCATTGCTTGCATGCCACCCTAAACAGGCAGCAGAACCCATCGCCTGAACTCCCAAAGCATGACTCAGTCCCATATTTGCCACCTATTGCGTTGTTCCTCTCTGTTACCAACAGTGACCCCTTACACGAGCTGATTCTTTTCCACCCTCACCATTTAAGGAGCTACTTGTGATCCGCCAGAATAAATAGAGCAACTCCATAAAAGAGGTCCATCTGGATTAGCAAACTCGGTGTTCTCAATCCATTGCGGCATTTAGACATAAACTAGAAAGCAAGTTATCGTATACCCGCCCCCCAAGGAACATGCAGAGCTATGACTAGTATCCGACTGGTAAAAAAATTAATTACCTCATTTATTCAAATGACATTGTTTCCGCAACAAGAGGAACAAACAAAATGGTTGCCATGTGAACTATGAGCGTTGTTGGGCCTCCTGCCATTCAAACAGCCATTAAGGAGTTTTCATGGGATGTAGCTCCTCCTGATTCTAAAGAGGGACTTTTGTTGAATGGGGAATAAAATATGACACAAAAATAATTATTCCTGTAGCCCTACATTTACATTTCTCTCCCCTTCCACGTCATTCAGCCTTCTTCCATCTAAAGTATAATCACTGCATATTTTTAAATCAAAATGTCTACCTCACATTTATTGACATTGGATTCCATCTGCCATTTTTCTGCCAATTCTATTATCAAATTCTCTGAAATTCTACTTTGCTCCTCAGAAACATTTGTTGCTCTATTTGTTTTAATATCATCAGCAAGGTGAGGCACCATCCCCTCAAGGCCTTTATTCAAGTCATTGACAAACATGATGAACACAAATGGTCCTACACCAGGAGCCTGTGGAACATTACTGTTGTAACCCCTACAAGACCCAAGGGGACGACCCGATTGATCTCCCCATGGGGCTCGTGGAATACCAGCTCCCCCGCTGAGGGGCAGAGGCCCAACAGCGGGGCTCGTTAATTTCACGAGATAACAGCTGGCCCACAAGGGAGCCGGCATCTTTGGAAGGTCCCGACCTGGACTAGTTATGCTCTTCACCTCTGTACGGTCTTACTGTGTGTAAGAAAATAAACTTCTTGCCTTTTTGGGACTCCTTGTGGTCACGATAATTACTGATCCACTTCCAACCTCTCTGTGAAACTGCCATTCATGTCGACTTGCTCTTTTCTCCCTTATGTCACTTTTTAAATCCAACATGCTCTCCTTCCCCTAGTTCCAAACACTTTAATCAACTTCAGTCGTCTCCGAGGTGTGGAATGTTGTCAGAGACATGTGGTCCATGTAGGCTGCATCCACTGCGGCTTTCCTTATCCATCATATCGCCACTTCTTCAAATAATTCCAGCCTGTAGGTCATTTTTTAAATGATTTATTCTCTCAATTTTTAAAAAGATGGATTAAAGTGCCACATAAAAATGTAAAGCAGTTTGGCAATGGCTTTGTTAATGTGGTGGTGTGGTCCCTTTAAGAGAGCGAGCTTCACTTACCATGTGATCGGCTCAGGCCCAATCACGCGGGAGAATGCGAACCCCGGCCAAAGGCGAGTTTGTGCTGGGCCATGGGAGCAGGATCCTGGGCAGGGTGGGCCCAGGGAGCTGAAGAGTGTTCTGTGCCTGTTATCTATCTTGCTTTGCCTTTCATCAATAAACCTGCTTTTGTTTACTGCTGGAAGTCTCCAGTGTGTGTCTGAGGCATCACATTGTCGGCGAGGAAAACTTCTCAGCTGATAGTCATCGTGAATCAAAGGGGGAAGGCAGAAACAGTTGAGAAAACATTGATGTGCCAGCAAGAGTGTGAATCATTTAAACCATGAGTGGAAAAGTCTATCATTGGGAAAGTTGGCTCCATTGACCAAGGGGTTGAGTCATGGAGTCAAAACACCAAACGGCTCCGTTTCTTTTTACCTCAAACAAAATCACAGGCGAGGACAAGCAGAAGATAATGTTTCTGACAGTTTGTGGGGCCCAGACCTATAATTTGATGAGGAACCTCACATCCCTGGATGCACCCTACTTGCAAAACGTGACCAGATAGTGAAACTGGTTAAAGGACAATCACCACCCAAGGCCCTCAATTATCTTCCAACGTTATAAGTTCAGCACTGCAGTGAGGGACAATGAAGAGTCGGCCTCAGCCAGGCTTCTCCAGTTTGCTGAGCACTGTGAGTTTGCGACCACACCTGGCAACATGTCGCATGACCGGCTGGTTTGTGGAGTCCATAAACTCAATATCCAGAAGAAGCTTCTGGCAAAGGCCACAATTATTTTGGAAAAAACGATCCAGATAGCTCAGGTGATGGAGTGCACTGAAAAAGGTGCCACTGAGCTTCAAAGGTGGCTAAAGGGGAAGTTAACCAAGTATGGGGCGGTACGGCCGTGAGCTCTGCGGCGGGATCGACAGGCACAGCTCAGAGTCAGACACGGGCCTCGGGAGAAGACTGGAACCCAAGGAGCGGGAAGGAGTTGGGGCATCAAACCGAACCCTGCTATCGTTGTGGGGGGACAATCCCGAGGAGACCTACCATGTTCAGGGGTTTGTGTGCTTCCATTGCAACCGAAGGGGGCGCTTTCAAGCATGATGCCGCGTGAGACATGTGTGCCATTGCAAAATAAACCAGCAGCAGCAGTCCACAGTGCCACTGAGTTTCCCGGAGAAGAGCTCTGGAGAAGAGAGTTTGATGCATCGGTTGAATGCAGCCCAATTGAGTAAAACAGCCCTGACTGAAATCATCTGAAGGGTGAATGGTCGACCCCTTAAAATGGAAGTCGATACTGGGGCTTCGGTGACTGTAGTGGGTGAACCTACCTTCCTATATCTGCGTACAGGAACAGTCTTTAGGCTTAAAGAATACTACAGCCAAACCTTTGACATACACCGGAGAGATTTGGGGGATCCTCGGAACAGTCAATACCCCAGTGGCTAGAGAGGACAGGAGGTCAATCTGCCTTTGGTCATCATGCAAGGACATAGACCCAGTCTGTTGGGAAGCGACTGGTTATAGAAGATTAGCCTCAACTGGCTAGAAGTCGTCAAACTATCTGATGGCGTCCTCCAAGATGTCTTGTGGAAGTATGAAGATGTTTTCCATGAAAAATTGGGCTGTATTAAGGGTGTAAAATCCAAGATAAATGTCAATCCGGATTCAACACTCAAGTTCTGTGGAGACAGGTCAGTGCTGTAGGCATTGCATCCAGTGATTGAAGCAGGGCTAAAGACATTAGAAGAGTGGGTGTAATCAGTTTTCAGAGGGGGCTGCGCCGATAGCCCCTGTCCTTAAACCTGATTGGTCAATAAGGATTTGCGGGGACTATATGATGACCATAAACCAGGCTGCCCGGGCCGGTTGGTATCCAATTGCTTGAATTGAATATCTCTACGCCAAGCTGACGGGCGGCCTCACCCATTCAAAGTTGGATCTGAGTCACACCTACCTGCAGCTAGAGCTGGATTAGGAGTCTCTGAGGTTTTCTATCAATACCCACAAAGGCCTCTTTCAATATACCAGACGGCTATTCAGCATTGCTTCAGCCTGTGCTATCATCCAGCGCACAATGCAAAATCTCCTCCAGAGGAAGGATTAAAGAGGTTTTGTGATGCTGGGGTCCTCCTAAAACATGAAAATGCACCTTCCAGGCCTCTGAAGTGATGTACCGAGGATTTTGCATCAATGTGACAGGGTTTCACCCTTTGGAAAAGAAGGCCAAGGCCAGACGAGATGTCCCTGCGCCAAAAACATCACAGAGCTTAAGTTCTTCCTTGGTATAGTCAATTGCTGTGGAAGGTTTATTTCGAATCATTCTAGCTCTAAACTTCCGAGATACCCTGCCAGTGTCCGAAGGGCACATCCACAGCTGGACTCAAAGAGACCCTATTCTTTCAAAGATCCAACAAATTGTACAGTCTGGCTGGCATTACGAGAAGTCTGAACAGCTGAGGCCCTACTTCACTCGTCAAGGCAAGTTGACATGTGAAGACGGCGTGATTCTCTGCAGATGGTCATCTCGCATCAGGCTAGGGGGCTCCTCCTTCAAGAGTTACACAGCGTCCACCCAGGGCAGACAAAGATGAAGAAGTGGGTGCACAGTTACGCACAGTTATGGACCCCATAAACATCTGGGGCCAGGAATAGACAAGGTCACTGAAGAGCTGGTA
Organism: Scyliorhinus torazame; assembly: GCF_047496885.1. Taxonomy (NCBI): domain Eukaryota; kingdom Metazoa; phylum Chordata; class Chondrichthyes; order Carcharhiniformes; family Scyliorhinidae; genus Scyliorhinus; species Scyliorhinus torazame. The sequence continues at coordinate 139,069,087 of NC_092724.1, read as the reverse complement.
CAACAGTGCCACCCTTGCCAAATGCAGCAATCTTTGCCGCCTTCCGCCACATTTCACCCTTAGGAATGGCAATGTTGCTCGTGGTCCAGGGTTCAAGTGGATTATGCGGGCCCTTTTTTGGGTAAGATGTTTTTGGTGCAGTTAGATGCCCACTCAAAGTGGTTATCAGTCCAGGAGATGGGAACCACGACCTCGGCGAACATGATTGATGTTTTGCCATTCATAGGCTTCACGAAGCAATTGTTTCAGACAATGGCACCCCCTTCACCAGCGATAACTTCCAGCATTTTGTGAGAGCAAATGGCATAACGACACACAAGAATAGTCCCATATGATCGAAAGGGCTGACTGAATGGGCCATTCAAACTTTCAGGAACGGCATGAAAAAGCAGTCAGATAAACTGCTTCACCGGAGGTTGGCTAATTTTTTGCTCCTGTACAACTCAACCCCTCATTCAACCACAGGAGCTGTTCATGGGCTGTCAGTTGAGAACCCGATTGGATCATGTTTTTCTAAATTTGATGGGGAGGGTTGAGGCACATCAAGCCTCCCAGAAGAATCAGAGCAGAGAGAGGGCAGGTTGTTCTGGATGGAAGACCCAGTTTTGTTTTGTAATTTTGTAGCAGGTTCGCCATGGTTAGAAGGATGGGTTGTGGCCTGGTCGGGGCCGGTGACTATTCTTATGTGGTTGATGTTACCGGGAAGTCCATTAAGAAGCATGTCGACCACCTGAGTAGTCAAGAGGAAGGCACCAAACACATTGATAGACTTTAACAAAAACATGCAGAAGGAAAATCAAGGCATTGGAGGAAATGTGCAAACCTCCAAACAACCTGTAATATTCTCATCGGATGTCCTGATTTATATTACAAGAACACTTGCAGCTAAAGCTATAAATGATTTATTAACATTAACTGTGGGTCAACTATGTACGAAACAATGGATGAATAACAGTATTAACATGCACAAGCAACCTCTCTCTTCCTTGCTCTCCAGTCAGTCTGAGGTCACCTGACTCTAACATTCACTTATGTACAAGTGAGACTCCTAGTGGTCAGAATTACAACACAACCATGATGTCACCACATAACCCACTGAGCTATTCCTTAAGGCATCACCCACCCCAGATGTAGCAGAGTCGGCAGATTGCGCATTGGACTTATCAGCCAGCCCAGGGCCCATTGAGCTGGAGTAAAAGAAAGTCATTCTTGATCCCCAGGGACTGCCGAAAATGTAGAGAGGCTTTGTTAATTTTTCACAAGCTCTGGAGCAGCACGGTGGCACGGTGTTTAGCACTGCTGCCTCATGCCGCCGAGGATCCGGGCTCGATCCCGGCTTCGGGTCACTGTCCGTGTGGAGTTTGCACATTCTCCTTGTGTCTGCGTGGGTCTCACCCCCCCCCCCAACCCAAAAAGATGTGCAGCATTGGTGGATTGGCCACGCTAAATTGCCCCTTAATTGGAAACAAGAATTAGGTACTCTAAATCTTTTTAAAACAAAAAAATATATTTGTCACAAGCTTTGATGTGGTAATTTCTGTAATGGCTAGAGCTGCACAATTAGGACATTTGGATAAAACAAAATTCAGCTTCCTTTACTTCAAATGATCTAAATCTGTGACACTTATAGTGAAAAATGAGAGGTGGACCTGTCAGTGACCAATGCGTTGTGCTCACTCCTAATTCAATTCTACCTTGGTAATCTCATGGACTAAAGAAATATTGTAATACATGACAGGGTAGAATCTCTGATCAGCAAAGTGTCCAAACACTCAACCCACTTGCATGTTACTCATATGGGTTATTCTCAGATAGTGTTGACCTGTTACCCTTAAATTTCTAACTCTGCAGGAGGTGGTCAAAGATTTCATCAGCATTATTCAGAAGGAATTTGCAGTACCAGGTTTTATTTGAGGGAAGGTTTTAACCAGCTATAATGTAGTATATTACAATCAGACAATGGCGCGATGACACGCCTTTTCAAACCTTATTGTTAAAATCATAAAGTAATACAGTCCATTCCTTTTGCACCTGATTCGGTGCCATCTGTTGCAACCTCCTACACGTTCCACAATATTCTCTTTTAGCATCTTAATTCCTCTGACTCTATACAATCTTTGTTCTGTAGCTGCTTTACTGTAGCTTTCAATTTACTTATCATTGGATGGAATTGGACAGTTTTCCATGACAAAACGCGTGGACGGAATCTTACCAACCTCGGTGAGACAGATTTGGAGCTAGGGGCGAGAGCAATTGTCAAAAGTTGAAAGTCAGGCTTTTAACACAAACGCACACACCCTCACAGTGGCAGTTCAAGAGCATCACTAATGTCCAGGCTACAGAGGGACTTAGACATTGCAAATGGCAACGCTGCTATCTGCATCCATTTTGGCCTTGCCACTGAGCTCTGAAATAATGGATACGGATGTTTCTGCCGGCCATATTCATTTAACTGTTCAGGTGCTGTGTGGACACTAATGGCAGCTGCAGTGCCTCGCTGCTGATCCGTCAGTCTGGCCCTCAGTAACACTCTCACTGATCTCACAGTGGAAGCTGCCAGACTCCGGTGGAGTGGCCTGTGATGTCCTGTGCACCCAGCCCGGCAACCTGCCCGCTGTCCGTAATTGTTCAGGTGACCTCTTCATTCGGTTGTCTCCAGCAACATTCCTTTATTGATGCCCCTCTGGTCCATGCGGGGTCAGGACCCAGAAATGTCCCAACGCCTGAAATTCTCCTCAGAATGGAAGATTACATCATGTTTCATGCAGCTTCTGAAGATTAGTTATATTGACTGAATCGCCACCTACTCCTGAGGCTCTAACAATATTGCTCATTAGACGTGGCTGAATGTCTCAGGAACCAGGAGCTGATCAGACACCTGAGCACAAGATTGCAAAAATAAAGTGGGTGATTCACACCAGTTTGAATTAGCTGGAGTATAATGTCAACCCATTTGCAAAATAAGCTGCAACTTCAGTTACGACGTTAGCAGTCAGCAGACATTGTGACTGTGCTCTACAAACACTAAACTATTAACTGCTGCAGAATGTAACTGTAAATGGAGGTGAGACACTGATGTGTAGAGGGCTATTGTTGCTACACCTGGCCACTGGTCAGAGTCAGAGCATTATGCATTAAATTAACAAGTGTTTGCTGGAGTTATATTGCAGATGACGGATAACAGTATCCAGTAGCTGCAATATAAATCTAATGTTGAAGTGAGATATTTAATATTGAGTTCCCTCATTACCATCTATTTATGACTAACCAGAGATATTGGGCAAATTTTCAATTTGCTACGGGGGTATAAAATTGGTCTTTGTGGATGACGTATTCATTTGAATGGAAATAAAAATTGAGTTGTTTCTGTGAAGGACGGATAATCCGCAACCAATCCTATTTTACAGCCGAGTGACACAGTGGTTAGCATTGTTGCTTTACAGCTCCAGGATCCCAGGTTCGATTCCTGGCTTGGGTCACTGTCTGAGTGGAGTCTGCACATTCTCCCCGTGTCTGCGTGGGTTTCCTCCGGGTGCTCCAGTTTCCTCCCACAAGTCCCGAAAGATGTGCCGATGGGTAATTTGGGCATTCTGAATTCTCCCTCAGTAACTTCATTGCAATGTGAACGTAAGCCTATTTGTGACAATAATAAAGATTATTATAATTATTATTATAGTATGACCCCCTGTACCATCGGTGATTACTGCTGTCCTTCATCCACATCTCTGATACCACCGCAGAAGGCATCCCTGATCTTCCTTCGGGGAATTCCACACAGAATGCCTGCTTTGAGGATGCACTTTTACATTGACAATGGCAGGAGACAAATGCAATGCTCGATGGACACCGCCAACAGCTTCAGGAAGAAAACGTTTCAAAATGGAGATCGGAGGTGTGGAAAGCAAGACCACTCGACAGGAAAAACAACAACTTGCATTTATATAGTGTTTTTAACATAGTAAAACATCTCACAGCACTTCACAGGGGCCATTATTTAGTAAATTTGATGCCAGCCACATAAGGGCAGGTGACCCTGATGCACGGTCAATGACCACTAAAGCGAGGTTGTAGTCCAACTGAAGGCTTTAATAAGCCAGATGTTTCCCCCAGCAGCTCAGGTCCAGAAAGAAGGCTGCTGGGGCGGCACGGGCTCTTATACCCCGCCTTGCAGGGTGGAGTTATCATACAGCTTGACCAATAGGACACATACAATATCTACCAATGGTGTTCCAGCATTACCAGCTCCCGTAATACCTCGACACAGACTACCACATTCACCCCCTGTTAAAAAAGAGTCCAGCGGGGGTGGTGGCCTGATATTACAACATGGTAACGTGGTAGAAATTATAGTTATGGAGGTACCGTAATACCTCCGTACAGCGTTTTGTAACTATTTACAGATTCATAATTAACTATACACTTTAAAATGAAGCAATCAGTTGATCGGGGGCCCTGGTCACCCTCTGTGATCATCAAAGCTTCAGTGGTGACTCCGGTGGAGGCTCGGGCGTCTGTGACTCCGGGAGCGTGACCTCGATCTCTGTGGCAGCTTCAACACCCCTAGACGGCACTGGTGGGGAAAACGGTTGACCTGGGAAGGGAGTGTCTGCGGGGTGCGTCAGTGGCTGGGGGGGCCTAGACGGGGCCGGCGGAAGGACCGATCCTCCTGTAAGGTGCACTGGTGGGAGGGAGGGTGGGACTGGTGTCTGGGGTGTGCGTGGGGATCCGGCGGGCGCCAGGTCTCGTAGGGAGACCGTACCTTGTCGGCCGTCAGGGTACGCCATGTAGGCATACTGGGGGTTAGCGTGGAGAAGATGAACCCTCTCGACCAACGGGTCCGACTTGTGCACCCGCACGTGTTTTCGGAGCAGGATGGGTCCGGGAGCTGAAGCCAGGTCGGGAACGAGGTTCCAGAGGAGGACTTCCTGGGGAAGACAAGGAGACGTTCGTGAGGTGTTTGGTTGGTCGTGGTACACAGCAGTGACCGGATGGAGTGGAGGGCATCGGGAGGACTTCCTGCCAGCGGGAGACTGGGAGATTCCTGGACCATAGGGCCAGTAGGACGGTCTTCCAGACTGTTCCGTTCTCCCTCTCTACCTGTCCGTTACCCCGGGGGTTGAACTGGTCGTCCTGCTCGAGGCGATGCCCTTGTTGAGCAGGAATTGACGCAGTTCGTCGCTCATAAAGGAGGACCCCCTATCACTATGTATGTAAGCGGGGAGCCCGAACAGTGCAAAGATGCTATGGAGGGCCTTGATGACTGGTTGCGGTCATGTCGGGGCAGGGGATGGTGAATGGGAACCGGGAGTACTCGTCAATCACGTTCAGGAAGTACGTGTTGCGGTCGGTGGATGGGAGGGGGCCTTTGAAGTCCATGCTGAGGCGTTCAAAGGGACGGGAAGCCTTTATCAGGTGCGCTTTCTCTGGCCTGTAGAAGTGCGGTTTGCACTCCGCGCAGATTTGGCAGTCCCTGGTGGCTGTCCTGACCTCCTCGATGGAGTAGAGCAGATTGCGGGTCTTGATAAAGTGGAAAAAGCGAGTGACCCCTGGGTGGCAGAGGTCCTCATGGAGGGCTCGGATGCGGTCCACTTGTGCGTTGGCACATGTGCCGCGGGACAGGGCATCAGGAGGCTCGTTTAGCTTCCCCGGATGATACAAGATCTCGTAGTTGTAGGTGGAGAGTTCGATCCTCCACCGCAAGATCTTATCGTTATTTTATCTTGCCCTGCTGTGCATTATCGAACATGAAAGCAACCGACCATTGGTCAGTGAGGAGAGTGAATCTCCTGCCGGCCAGGTAATGCCTCCAATGCCGCACAGCTTCTACTATGGCCTGGGCCTCCTTTTCGACTGAGGAGTGGGGGATTGCGGAAGCATGGAGGGTACGTGAGAAGACGGCCACGGTCTGCCCGCTTGGTTGAGGGTGGCCGCCAGAGCTACGTCAGACGCGTCGCTCTCGACCTGGAAGGGGAAGGACTCGTCGATGGCGTGCATCGTGGCCTTTGCAATGTCTGCTTTGATGCAGCTAAAGGCTTGGCGGGCCTCTATCGACAGGGGAAAAACTGTGGATTGGATCAGGGGACGGGCCTTGTCCACATAGTTGGGGACCCACTGGGCATAGTAAGAGAAAAACCCAAGGCTGCGCTTTAGGGCCTTGGAGCAGTGAGGGAGGGGGAACTCCATAAGGGGGCGCATGCGTCCAGGGTTGGGGCCTATAACACCATTTCGTACTACATAGCCGAGGATGGCTAGGCAGTCGGTGCTAAACACGCATTCATCCTTGTTATACGTAAGGTTAAGGATCTTTGCGGTCTGGAGGAATTTTCGGAGGTTGGTGTCGTGGTCCTGCTGGTCGTGGCCGCAGATGGTGACATTATCGAGATACGGGAATGTTGCCCGTAAACCGGACCGGTCAACCATTTGGTCCATCTCGCGCTGGGGGAAACATCTAGCTTATTAAAGCCTTCAGTTGGACTACAATCTCACTTTAGTGGTCATTGATTGTGTATCAATATAACAAGCTAGATTTAAAAGGATGGAGCTCCGAATCAAGCCGGAGTGTCTGCAACTCAGCCCCCATGCGGCGAACTCAGCGGCAACATTGAAGCACTGGCTGGCGTGTTTTAAAGGATATCTCGGAACGGCCGAAAACACACCCACGGGAGAACTGAAAGGGAACCCTTAAGAAGTGATAGAGCCGCCCATCTGCCTCGAAGACAGTGTATTTGCGATCACTAGTGCGGATGGGGAGCCGGTGGTAGGCGGACTTAAGATCCACCGTGGAGAAGACCTTGTAATGTGTGATCCTGTTTACCAGGTCGGATATGCGGGGGAGAGGGTACGCGTCCAGCTGCGTAAACCTGTTGATGGTCTGACTGTAGTCGATGACCATCCTATACTTCTCCCCGGTCTTTACCATCACTACTTGAGCTCTCCAGGGACTATTGCTAGCTTCAATGACTCCTTCCCTCAGTAGCCTTTGGACCTCTGACCTAATAAAGATCCGATCTTGGGCACTGTACCATCTGCTCCTGGTGGCGACGGGTTTGCAATCCGGGGTGAGGTTCGCAAACAGGGAAGGCGGACCAACCTTGAGGGTCAAGAGGCTGCAGACAGTGAGGGGGGGCATAGGGCCGCCGAATTTGAAAGTTAGACTTTGGAGATTACACTGGAAGTCTAAACCCAGGAGTGTGGCCGCGCAGAGGTGGGGAAGGACGTAGAGCCGGTAATTTTTAAACTCCCTTCCCTGGACTGTGAGGTTTGCTACACAAAACCCCTTTATCTCTACTGAGTGGGAACCGGAGGCCAGGGACATTTTTTGATTAACGGGGTGGATGAGGAGAGAACAGCGCCTTACCGTGTCGGGGTGTATGAAGCTCTCTGTGCTCCCAGAGTCGATTAAGCAGGACATCTCGTGCCCGTTGATTTGTACTGTTGTTGTAGCAGTTGAGAGTGTCCGAGGCCGGGACTGGTCCAGGGTCACCGAGGCTAATCGCAGCACCGTCTTCGGGCGGTGTGCAGTCAGCCGAGCTGGGGTCCTGGGAGTCCATCCAAGATGGCGGCTCCCATTGGTCGCACATGGCTGGGGGTGCACAAAATGGCGGCGCCCATCCATCGAACTTGGTGTCCACGGGACAAGATGGCGGCACCCGGGGGCCACACGTGGCCCTGGAGGAGGAAGATGGCGGAGCCCGCTGGCCGCACGGGGACCGTGGAGAGGTTTGTGGTGGCGGTCCGCATTCGCCGGTGGAGACCGCGGCGACCGCACGGGCCTGGCATACCACCACGAAGTGGCCCTTTTTACCGCATCCCTTGCAGGTGGATGCGCGGGCCGGGCAGCGCTGCCGGGGGTTGCCAGGCCACCTTGCAGCACAAGCTTGTGGGGGGATGGGGGATGTCTCGGGGTTGGCTGCAGAGGGGTTCCACGCTGTTCAGGGGGCCGCCGCGCGGTCGGGAACGTAAGCGCGGGCATTTCTGGAGGCCACATCCAGGGAGCCTGCAAGGGCCCGTGCCTCCTTGAGGCCGAGTGTGTCTTTTTCCAGCAATCGCTGGCGGATTTGGGAGGACAGCATACCTGCCACGAAAGCGTCCCGGATCAAGAGTTCTGTGCGGTCGCTCGCCGAAACTTACGGGCAGCTGCAGTTTCTCCCCAACACCAGGAGCGCACGGTAGAATTCTTCCAGCGATTCCCCAGGAATTTGTCGCCTCGTTGCTAACAGATGTCGGGCGTAGACCTGGTTTACCAGGCGAATATAATGTCCTTTTAGCAGCTCCATTGCTGCATCGAAGTCGTCCGCTTCCTCGATGAGGGTGTAAATTTCCGGGCTCACCCTCGAGTGCAGGACTTGCAATTTCTGTTCTCCCGTGGGTGTGTTTTCGGCCGTCCCGAGATATCCTTTAAAACACGCCAGCCAGTGCTTGAAGGTTGCCGCTGAGTTCGCCGCGTGGGGGCTGAGTTGCAGACACTCCGGCTTGATTCGGAGCTCCATCCTTTTAAATCTAGCTTATTAAATTGATGCACGATCAATGACCACTAAAGCGAGGTTGTAGTCCAACTGAAGGCTTTAATAAGCTAGATGTTTCCCCCAGCAGCTGAGGTCCAGAAAGAAAGTTGCTGGGGTGGCACGGGCTCTTATACCCCGCCTTGCAGGGCGGAGCTACCATACAGCTTGACCAATAGGACACATACAATATCTACCAATGGTGTTCCAGCATTACCAGGTACCGTAATACCTCTACACAGACTACCACAGACCCAAAAGGTGGGTTTTAGGGTTTTTAGGGGAGGAACCCTCGTGGAGGCGGATCCTAGTGGAGGAAATCTTTAGGGGTTAGGGGTCTCCAGTTAAACACCACTGCAGGACTCAAATACAAAAGTCCAGAAGAGGTGATAGTGGGGATTTGGGCAGTTGCTAATATTCCATTTATGGTGGAGGACTTGTTATTGCAAATGCTGCACAAATGCATCGTCCAAATCTCTCCTTCCCTTCATCTGGGGTGGGGTTCCCACCAATTTCACCTCAGGGTCTCTGCAGTCAGTGTGAAACTAGTTTCTCTATCCCAACATGTATTCAGGTTGCCTGGCAACCCGCCGGCTCCCATCTATCATTTTTGGAAAAAGCTCTTTGTTCGAATGTGTTACACCTTATCAGCTTCCTGTCAGCCGTGAGGCTGCCCTGCTCGGAGGGAGGGAAGGTGAACCCAACATCCCTCTGCATATAATTTATCTGTCCATTTTGTCAGAAGCATTTGGAATAGTTTCAGTGGGGATAGAAAAAACAGATATTGCAGCGAAGTGTGCACAGGTCAACACAATTTTCCCAATAACCCAATTTAGGAACAATGCGGAAGGGTACAGGGGAAAGGCAGGTGAATGGACCTGAGTCATAATCACATTTGGGGAGTCGGTGCAAGCATGATGGGCTGAATGGCCTCCTTCTGTGCCATAACAATTCTCTAATTCTGTGGTATTCTTCCCCCAAGGTATCTTAAAGCAGTGATTTTCAAAGTGGGGGTCACGACCCGCGGATGGGTCACTGGATGGTGTAGCATGGGTCAGCAAAAGGTCACCAAAATGATCCCAAATACCGTCTGACCATGTTTACTGTTTTCTCTCTGGCTAAATTCTCAGTGCGTTACAGTGTATGACCGCGTGAAGCTGATGAAGCAGCCGGTGCCGTGGACTTCCTTGTCTCCCTGGGCTGGAGTATAGTTGGGCACTTTGCAGTCAGAGACTTGTAAAATTCTCTTTGGGTGGCATATCCTGCTACTGTGTTCAGTGTGAGCATCTGTAATATTTCTCGAGTTCAGTGTGGTATTATTTCTTGAGTTCAGTGTGTCATTAACAAACCCGTGTGTCTTTTATCATTCTCTCAGTTAAGCTGGACATACAGCCTCCTCCACCCCTAAAAGCCCCCATTTCCACTCCTTCCACTTCCGAATTGTCTCTCCACTCTTGTCCTTAAAGGACGCATCGTTTTTCCATCATGTTTTGAGTGCAACTTCCCACCTGAGGTCTTGTCAGGTTTTGAACGTCAGAACATGACGTCAGAACGTCAGAACAGTGGGCAGCACGGTGGCATTGTGGTGAGCACAATTGCTTCACAGCTCCAGGGTCCCAGATTCGATTCCCAGCTTGGGTCACTGTCTGTGCGGAGTCTGCACGTTCTCCCCGTGTCTGCGTGGGTTTCCTCCGGGTGCTCCGGTTTCCTCCCACGGTCCAAATATGTGCAGGTCAGGTGAATTGGCCATGCTAAATTGCCCTTAGTGTCCAAAATTGCCTTTAGTGTTGGGTGAGGTTACTGGGTTATGGGGATAGGGTGGAGGTGTTGACATTGGGTAGGGTGCTCTTTCCAAGAGCTGGTGCAGACTCGATGGGCCGAATGGCCTACTTATGCACTGTAAATTCTATGAAAAATTCTATGACGTTGTTAAAACTGTGCAATACTGAGCCTATTAATATTTCCAGCGCTTGACGCTATTTTCCAAATGTGAGCAATGGGTGTGAAGAAATAAAATATTCAAATAATCCTGAGTTACACCCTTTAGCAATATGTCAGGGTGGAATTCTCGTTTAAGGTGAAACAGCAGCTCAATTTACAAATTTACATTCAATGATACAGAAGTGGCAACAATGAGTGTGACTTTTCAACAGTAATTATGGAAAACCTTTTGAGAATGTGGCGTGGGTCGCGATAGTCGGCTATTCTGTAAAAGTGGGTCGCTCGAAAAAAAGTTTGAAAAACACTTTTAAAGCACCCTAAGTCTATTTCTTTTAACAGTTCTAGCTGCTGTCAGTGGCATAGCCATCAATGTCACCATCCTTTCGTTCAAATAACCGTGAAGTTTGATTTTAACATTTTCTTTTGCTGGGGGACGCAGATTGGGAAACCAGGTGGATGTTGTCTACTCAATATTTACACTCACACCGGAAGAATGCGAATTGGGATGAGGGACGGAGGGAAGGCTGCTGTTGCCTTAACACCGCTTCAGCATAGTTCATCGCCCTTTAGGGACAAAATCAAATCTCCAAAGGTGATCCATGGACTGACAGTGCGGGCAAGATTAACTCTATTTAAGAGCAGCTGGGCAGAAGTACAAAAGATGATCATTTGTAATTCAAAAGGGCCGAAAAAGGTGGTGAAATAAGGGAAGCAATAGGATTGGATGCAACAGGTCAGGATTCAGTCATAATCCTGGGCTAAAGGGAAAGAGAACATCACAGCCTTCATCCAGGTGGAGTCTGCATTTTAATAATAATAATCGTTATTGTCACAAGTAGGCTTACATTAACACTGCAATGAAGTTCCTGTCAAAATCTTCTAGTCGCCTCATTCCAGCGCCTGTTCAGGTTCGGAGAGGGAGAATTCAGAATGTCCAATTCACCTAACAGCGCGTCTTTCAGGACTTGTGGGAGGAAACCGGAGCACACAGAGGGAACCCACGCAGACACGGAGAGAACGTGCAGACTCCGCACAGACGATGACCCAAGCCGGGAATCAACCTTGGGACCCTGGAGCTGTGACGCAACAGTGCTAACCACTGTGCTATCATGCCGCAATTAAAATTTATTGAATCCATGGTTTGACTGTAAACAATAATCATTTTACAAAGTAGCTCTCTCCATGGATTGACTGTTTTGTGTAACTCTGGGCAATGTAATTTTGAAGCTAGACATAACGGATTCTGTCATCACTGACTGCACAAAGCGCATAACAAGTTTTGGAACCATGTGCGCAGTAAGACCTGCAACATGATAAATGTTGGGATCTGGGAATGTGTGAGTTCATATCCATTGTCAGCAGCACACATTCATTAATTACGTAGACGGCGAACTAAACATAATTTAAGATCCTGCTAAATGACCTCAACAACTTGTCCCTCACTCTCATCTTAAAACGTTTCTGCTCTCCAGCAACTGTTATAACTTCTCCTGCACCATCAGCCCTTCCGAATAGAGTTGCCAAGTTAATTCCAATTAAAGATAAATTAAAGAAAACATGTGCTGTTGCACACTGTCCGCGGGGAAAGGATTAAGATTTTCCTAATTAATTTCCCACGAGGAATATTGTCCTAGGATAAAGGCTCTACAGAGGAAAAGTATGTTTAATTCTCTTGAATTAAAAACCTTGGGCTGGATTCTCCGTTCCTGCGTCTAAGTGCTGACGCTAATAGAGGATCTGCGGTGTTCCATGACGGAAAAATTGGCACCACACCAGCACCGATTCCGCTACCGGTGAGGGGCTAGCACCGGCATCGTGTGAAACACCTGAGGAACATGCAAAAAATGGTGGGATAATCTCCAGGTCCGTGCTGAACATGCGCAGGGCTGACAAGCTGCAGCCCACGTACGTTTACACCCCCCACACATGCACCGATCGCGCCTGAAAAGATGGAGCTGGTTGTGCTGGACCACGTCCCCTCCCAGCCCGAGATCACAGCCCACCTCCTGCCCATCCCCCACTACTCTCCCCAGCCCTGGCAGAGGTCCCCCGGCCAGCGGCACGGCTCTCAGCGGAGTATGGCGGTGCTGGATATTGTCCGTATGCCCTCTCTCTCTCTCTCTCCCTCCGCAGCTGCCACGCCAAGCTCATGACTGTTCAGACCACACGTGGCTCGCGCTGTCGGGAACTCGGCCCATCGGAGGCGGAGGATTGCAGGTGGGCCCGATAATGAGATGCAAACGCCGTTGTGACTGCGCATGTCTCGATGACACCGATTTGGAGGGGGTGACCTGCCGTCAAACCGGTGCCTGCTGCGATTTTGCCGTCGGGAGCCATTCTCCGTCCGATCGCTGTTCCCTATTTTGGCATCGGGCAACGGAGAATCCCAACCTTTGTTTCCTGAAAGGGTCAAACCAAACAATGTAAATTGTGTTTTCTTTGTTTCGGTCTAATATTGAGCTTCTTCCCCCACGAATCGCACGTCTTCCTTCACCCAGGATGAAACTGTTTTCCAGACATCTTCATGAGTTAACAGCCAGGATGAAACATGATTGTGGAGAGGAGCTCTATGTTATGACTAGACTGAGGAGTACCGAGAGACATCCAGTGAAGCAGGTACGCGCATGAATTATTCACAGCTAGTTACATTAGAGTGATCATTATAGATTTCTTCTTAAGTCGATGTAGGAAGTTGCTGCGAATCATTGATCTGAAATTATGAAGAGAATGGAGTCGGAATAAGCTTTGTGATATTTTTTCAACCACACAAACATCAAAGTAGATATTTATTGAATGTACGCTATTTTGAGGGGTTCCAAACAATTTCAATGCTCCGCTATCCTCACCTCTACCCATTTTATTGTCTGAGATCTATGAAATGTTGGCTCAATACAAATAAAAAAGGCAAGTTTTTATCGCTGATGATGTCATGCACTATGTCGTAGCCACAAAGAGAAAGAATCAGAGATAGCACATGTCGAGTTTGTATTTCATAATGCAAAGGGTTTATTTACAAAATGCTGCTCAGAGTACAATGGTGAACGCCACAAAAGCCTGCGAAATGCTCTGATGATGTCATTGTGTAACACGTGACATTACATCAGCCAATGGCATTACTCTGATACAGAATACCCCTTCCTCTTTACTGCTTTAGTGTCCGCGGCATTTTTACTTAAACACTTTAACACAGATTCAACACATTATGCCATAACTAACATTGTTTTATTATGGATACATATGTACATTAGTAAGACAGTCTCTTGGGTGGATGTCTGTCTTGTCTTGGCAGAACACGACATTCAGGAACTTGGCTGTTAGGGGTACTGGGAATGTTTTCCTGTACACTGGTCGGTGTTATATCTGAAGAAACCAACTCAGGAAGCATCTCTGGTTGTGTGGATGACTCTGTCGTAACAGGTTCCATAACCTCAGCAGTTGTCGTCCTCAAGGCGGGCATGTCACTGTCCACACTCTCTGTGTACTATGTGTCGACAATAATTGGTCAGTGTGCCAACGCCAAATTCGTTCATCGTCATATTGTACCGTATATGCAATTAGACCCGTTTTGGCAAGTACAATTGCTGGAGTCCATTTTCCACCTGAGGTGTGGTTTCTCGCAAGAACACGTTCCCCACAGTCAGAGGCTCTGCTTTTGGAATGTTGTTACCTTCGAGCCACTTGTGCCTGATGTTGTTGCCGGACTATCTCTGAAGTTGAATGGGGAGTCAAAAGGTTGGACTGTGCATGTGGTTTCCTTTTTAGTATCAGCATAGCCAGTGAGCTTTGTGTTGTAGAATGTGCAGTGTTTCTGTATGTCATAAGAAAGCTATTGACATGTTTAGGTCGAGCATTTATCCCTCGAAGCCTTCACTGCATGCTCGAGCAATTGTACGAATCGTCCAGCTGAGCCATTGGTAGCTGGATGGCAGAGAGCAGATTTGATATGTCGGATGCCACACCCCTTCAGATAGTCCTCCAATTCGGCTGATGTGAACTGAGTGCCGTCATCGCTCATGAGGGTTCAGGTCTCCTGAATCTTGCAAATACCTCGTCAAGCCTTCCTATAGTCAGTTCCGTAGTTTTCAATTTCATGATGGCAACCTCTGGCCACCTTGAATGCGCGTCGCTCATGACCAACAACATATTTCCTTCGCCTGGTCCCGCATAATTTATGTGGATTCTTTCCCATGGCCTAAAAGGCCATTCCCATGGATGCAAAGGTTGTATTGGAGGTGCATTACTCAACGCAGTGCAAGATTGTCATAACCCCACCTTCTCCTCTATTTGGGCATCTAACCCAGGCCACCAGAAGTATCTTCTTCATTCTAACTACACCGGGATGGCCCTCGTGCAGATGTTCCAGGATTCTACTTCGTAGACACGGCGGAATGATTACTTCAATACCCCACAACAATACTCCATTTTGTACTGTCAACTCTGGGGCTGTTTAGCATAGGGCTAAATCGCTGGCTTTGAAAGCAGACCAAGGCAGGCCAGCAGCACGGTTCGATTCCCGTAACAGCCTCCCCGAACAGGCGCCGGAATGTGGCGACTAGGGGCTTTTCACAGTAACTTCATTTGAAGCCTACTTGTGACAAGAAGTGATTTTCATTTCAAGATGCCGCGTAAGATAGGGTTTGAGGTCTGATTCTTTCTGAGCTCTTGTGTGAGAGTGCCTTTTTGAATCATGTCCAATGCCTTCCCTATCACTGGATAAATTTGGGTAAATCTTTACAGCTGAGAAGACATTCCCGGAACATTTTCCCCATGAGACAGATAGAATATGTCATTGAAGTGTTGATCAGATTTGTGCTTATCTCTTTGGTCTTGTTCATCTTGCGGTGACAGTCTATACAAAACATCCACATTTGCGTGCGGTTCATCCTTACGATATTCGGTGACATAATTGTGTTTCGACAAGATTAGCACCCAACATTACAATCGACTTGCAGCGAGCGATGGGACCCCCACATGTGGCCCAAATATTGGTGATAAGGGATGAAGGTCGGTCAATAGAGTAAATTGACAGCCAAATAAATAATGGTGGAACCTTCGAATACCAAAAATAATGCTGCAAGCTTCTTTCTCAAGTTAAGCAGAGTTGGACTCAGTGCTAGTCAATGCGCTGGAAGCAAATGCTATTGGACACTCATCACCTGAAGGGATTATATGCGAGACAACTGCTCCAACCCCAGAGGGTGATGCGTCACAAGAAAGCTGCAGCTTCAATTTTGGATTATAATAGACCAATAACTATGATTTCTGTAATATTTGTTAAACATTTTGGTAAGCATCTTCACAATCTTTCGTCCAGAGCCAAGCTTGCTTGTTGCAAAGTAACGTATGTAAAGGTTTCAGCCTTGTTGCTCAGTGCGGTACGAACTTTCCACAGTAATTTAATAATCCTATTTAATAAGACCTTAACTGAGTCACATTCTGCACTCGTGGAGCATCCAGAATCTCCGACATTTTCTAAAGATTTTTGTAAATACTGTCTTGGTCGATGATAGTGAATAGAAGATTTTAAAAATCCTGACTTCTCTTTTTTGACTTTGCGATTATGTAGTTGCAGCCTTGCAAAAGTAGTTTCCAGGTTCTTTACATGCTCTGTATCGTTCGAACCTGTTATCAAAATGTCATCCAGGTAGCACTGCACACAGGCCTCTCAAGATCTGACCACCGATCGTTGGATGAGAGCCGGCGCTGACGTTATCCCGAATGGAAGCCTCCGATCCTGAAACAGACCTTTGGGTGTTACTATGGTTAGTAACGGTTGAGACTCAATAGCGATGTTAATTTGCAGATAGGCTTGGGAGAGATCAGTTTTGCTAAATGTTTGGCCTCCGGAGAGTCCTGCAAAAAGATTTTTGGTAAGTGGTAGGGGGTAATGATCGGCACCTAATACAGGGTTGATAGTCATTTTGAAATCCCTGCATATTTGTACTGATGATTTAAGATGAAACGATTAGGGCTGCCCAATCGTTGGTGGTAACAAGCTCAGTGTCTTCAGTAACCTCTCGAGTTCTTCGTCCACTTTAGGTCAAATGGCAGAGGGTATGGTCCACACTTTCACACACTCAGACACACTGTCTGCCTTTATCTCTTTTAAAAATAAATTTAGAATACCCAATCATTTATTTATTTTTTTCCAATTAAGGGGCAATTTAGTATGGCCAATCCACCTAACCTGCACATCTTTGGATTGTGGGGGTGAAACCCACGCAGGCATGGACAGTGACCCAGGGCTGGGATTCGAACCCAGTTCCGCAGCGCCGCAGTCCCAGTGCTAACCACTGCGTCACATGCCGCCCCTGTCTGCCTTTATCTTGAGTTTCACTTTGACCCCAGTCATGGATCCAAGTGACTCCTCAAATATTTGCATACTTTCTCAGAAGTGGGTCAAGATCTTTTGTGGAATCAACAAGTTGGTGCATGATGGCCCGGTTTAGCTTAATCTTCCGTAACCAAGACCTCCCAAAGAATGATGGAAAGTTTCCTTGAATTATGTGAAGAGACAACTTCACTTTCTGTTCATTAACTTTTAAAAAATAAATTTAGATTACCCAATTATTTTTTTCCAATTAAGGGGCAATTTAGCGTGGCCAATCCACCTACTCATCTTTGTGTTGTGGGAGTGAAACCCATGCAGACATGGACAGTGACCCAGGGCTGGGATTCGAACCCGGGTCCTCAGCGCCGCAGTCCCAGTGCTAACCACTGCACCACATGCCGCCCCTCTTTCTGTTCATTAACTTCGATAGTCACCTTGATGAAGCCCTTCAACGGCACGACCTCCGCCGTATATGTCCTCAAGACTACATCAGATGGCTGGAATGGCAGATACTTCAATTTTTGACAGTACATCGATCCAGGTATCTGTGATACTGCAGCACCCGTATCCACTCCCATCCGAATGGTGTTCCCCATTTAACTTTGGGTAGACCCAAAATCATTGCTGGTCTCCTTGTACTGCTGGAACGCCGAGCTTGGATGGTGCAATTCTTTTGTGCTGATGAAGGTTGGCGTGATCAGCATGCCTTGGCAATGTGACTAACTTTACCACAATTTTTTGCATTTGCTCCAATAATCTCTGGCCATATGTCCATCGTAGGTTCTTGGTAGACCTGCTTCTTACAGACTTCACCTTATGGATTTCAGCTCAAACTCATATCAGCGAAGCATCTCTCACAACAAGTTCCATAGACACTGTGATTTCTATTGCAGATTTGAGGGTCAAAGCACCCTCAGTCAACAATTCCCTTTGGATAGCTTCATTCCTGAGGCCACAAACTAATCGGTCGCCAAGTGTATCATCCAAAATCTGGTCAAATTTGCAATACTCTGCTACCTTTTGCAGTGATGTAACAAATTGTGAAACTTTTTCCCTTCCTCCGTGCATGACGGTGAAAGTGGAATCTTTCAGCTATTAATAGTGGGCGGAGAGAGAAATGTTCTTGCAAGACAGTTATTAACTCATCTTATGATGCGTCTCCAGGTTTAGCCAGGTGTACTAAATTCTGTAGCAACAAAAATGTTTTTCTCCCAACTGAGCTGAGGAAGGTTGCAAAGTGCAGGTTTGCTGGTGTCTGATTGGCTTTAATGAACAATTGGAACCTTTCCTCATAAGAGTCCCCTCCTCCTCATCAAAGATGTCAATGGCATCTTCCCTTCCTGCCATTTTTGGGTTGGAGCTCCCGGATCCTTGATACTCAGCCTGTCTACCTTGCCATTTATTTTCTCTCTGTTAAAAGCAGACAAACTCACAGCACAAGCAGACTAGCTGTTTCTGTGCCTCGCTATCAATTCCTGGACAGTAGGTTGTAGAGTCGCAGCCCCACAGGTCCGCATTCCTACGACCTGTTTCAGTGCCTCGTGTGCAGTCCCCACAGCTCTACCTATTACAACGGTATGTGAACTGAAAACTTCAATCCTCCATTTGAGGTAAGGCCCCCAGTAACTCGCAGTTGTCCGGTAGCTTTATTTTTTAAAACGCTTTTACTTGCACTAGCAGTTTTTGCACTTGACTGGACGATTTGCCAATGCCCCGCTACAAACTGTACAGTACCCAAGCGTTGTGTTTATTTTCCACAAAAATTATTTCACCTTGGAAGCCGATGATATTTCTCTCGACCTCACTCCTGATGCTGCATGGGCCTCGATCTCCGTCAATGAATCCTTCTTCTGGTTCACAATGTCGTCATCGAAAGTTGCTTTTCTCCCGTTTTATTTTTACGGCCCATATCTCGTCGCCAGTTTCTCTTTTGTCATGTTCTTTCCTGTAGACGCAAAGAGAAAGAATCAGAGGTGGGGCACGTTAAGTTCGCATAACATAGTGCGAAGCGTTTATATTACCAGGTGCTGCTGAAACAGGGTACAATGGTGAACTCCGCATAAGCCCGCGAAACACTCCAATGACATCTTGCACAACACGTGTCAGTACACCAGCCAATGGTGTCACTCTGATGCACAACAGAGGAGAACAAACAATCAAACTTTACACCGCTATGATGCTGTTATGCGCTTGTCAAACTCAAACAGCTGTGATATGAATAGTGTCGGCACATTGACTGATCAAATTACTCCATTGGCTCTGCTGATCAATTCACAGCATAGTTTATTAAGAGCACCTGCGTTGATTTTGAAAAAAAAACTTGCATTAATATAGCACCTCTCACAACCTCAGGCTGTCTCAAAACAGCAGCCAATGTAGTCATTTTGAAGTGTCATCACTGTTGTAATGCAGGAAACAGCCAATTTACACGCTACAAACTCCCACAAATGTCAAAGGCCAAATAATGTGTGTTTATGTGATGCAGACAGAGGGATAAATATTGGCCAGCACATGTGGGAAATCTCTCTTACCCTCCTTCTGAACAGTGTAAAGGGATCTTTGATGTCCACCTGAGAGGACAGATAGGCCCTCATTTTGACGCATCACTTGAAAGTCTACACTGCAGCACTCCCTCAGTGTCAGTCTGGACTTTGTGCTCGACTCCTTGCGTGGCTCTTATGGCAACTTTCTGACTCAGAGACAAGAGTGTAACCAACTGAGCCACAGCTCCAACTGAATGACCAAACTTCCAATCTCCTGTTCAAACAACAGAAACAGAGCAGAGATCCTTCAGAAAGCTGAAAGAAAATGCGACACATTTTGCCATTAAACCACTAGAGGTTTAGGTGCATTTAGAATGGCAAGAATGACAAATACAGACCCACTTCACAACTACAGAAAGGTACCTCTCACAGGCATTTCCCAGCACCCGCAATCCACATGAGAAAAAAATAGGAATAAGAAATTATTGCAACATCATCCTACCATCTGGTCAGCAATGTGGCATCAACATATGTTCTGGGGCTGCAAAAAGTTGGCGAGATTCTGGGGGTAGGAGGTGGAGCTGGACCCTTTTGGTAGTGATATTTGAGCTGATGGAGGGGAGGAAGGCCGATGTTGTGGCCTTAGCCTCTCTGATTGCCCGGTCACGAATCTCATTGGAGTGGCAGTCAGCAACACCACCGGGGGGAGCGGCCTGGTTGGGTGACTTAGATGACTTTCTTCGGCCGGAAAAGCCGAAAAGGGGCAAAATTTGTACAAACTATATCGTCATATGTTGGGAAGTTTATTTCCCGAGTTATCTATGTGTTGTAACTTTTCATATACGTTTGGAATAAAATTACATTTTTTTTAGAAAAGCAAGGTGGCATCAAAGCAATTTGATTAATTTGTGATGCTTGGATAGAATATTACTAATCCACTTCTTTCCAGGAAAACTCCCTTAACTAACAATCATCAGCATCTTGACTTGGTAAATATATCCAATTACTACACGAACAATATCAAAGATTCCTAGAAAAGCTAGCAGAGTAGGAGTAATTCCGACGTGATCTTTCTTCTATTTGTCACCGTTCACAATGTCCGTGTTCCATGAAGCCTTTGTCGACTTGCTGGTGGACCTTGGTTGTGGTGCTGTCCAGATAGACACTGGTGTGTGGCACCAAGGGCAAGGAAAGCCTGTACTCCCCGAGGCTGGGCGCTGTGCTGATCCGAGACGGTGGCACAGGGGGCCAGCTGTTTTAATGAGCATAATAAGCATTCATGAGATGCTAATGAGGTTCATGCCACCAGCCAGTGGGAAGACCGATCCACGATTAACACGCCATTGGGAGAATTGCAACATGATTCGGTGCCAGTGGGTTTCTGATTTTCTTTGGCTCTCGCTAGATTCTCTGCTCCTGCCTGCCACCAAACCCACCATGGGCGGGGTGGGAGGATTCCCCCTCGTCGTTCTTGGAGGGCCTTCTAACAATTCCATTCTGGCCAGAGGAGTAGAAGCAGCAGCAGGAGGGTGAAGGAGCCAAAGAACAGCAGCTGGATGGAAAGCAATTGGAAGAAGCTGTACTGGTAGTAATCCTTCCCCTCTCACTGCTGATAATATCAACATCCCTGCAACTCTAGGAAGAGAGGCCCAGTGACCTATAACATCCTGCCTTGGTTAACATTCCCATATTCCAACAGTAGCCGCATTTGAAAAAGTAATTCATTAGCTGTAAAGCGGTTTAGGCCTTACTGAGTATATAAATTGAAGTCTTTTTCTCTTTCTTTTACCGCCTGTTGATGTTGGGATGACTGCAGCTGTGAGCATCTTTGTCTCAGGCTGCTCGCAGGCTGTCTCAGGGCATAACAGTTATATCAGACAATCTCAGTTCGCACTTGCATTAAACAGGTGACTGATGCCATGCTATTACTCGTGCCACAGACGTCTGCAGGGAGGCATTGTAGCATTGATTGTGGTGGTCACTGGCACACACTCCACACTCTGCTAATTCGCCCTCTCTGAATTATTGCAGGAACTCTCCGGCAGGCAGTCCAAAATGCTGATCCATTTCTGATGGCCAGAAAGCATTTTTCTTTTAAATATTGGGCACATAAAGTTTCATTCTCTGCTCTCCTCAGAGGAACTTGGTTGGAATATAATTTCCACTGATCTGTTTGCTGCTCCGTGCTTTCCATCTGGCACTTATTCTTATTGAATCACCCAGTACCCATGTCTCTAATAATCTATCCCATACGGGGTGTCGATTTGTGTCCTGGTGCTTGGACGAGGCACAACGTACAAGAACACAAGAAAAGGGCTGGTTTAGCACAGGGCTAAATCGCTGGCTTTGAAAGCAGACCAAGGCAGGCCAGCAGCACAGTTCAATTCCTGTACCAGCCTCCCCAAACAGGTGCCGGAATGTGGCGACTAGGGGCTTTTCACAGTAACTTCATTTGAAGCCTACTTGTGACAACAAGTGATTTTCATTTTCATTTCATTTTTTCATTTTTCATTAGGGGCAGAAGTGGGCCAATTGGTCCCTCGAGCATGCTTCGCCGTTTGGTAAGACCACGGCTGATCTGATTGTAGCCTAAACCCAACTTTCCTTTTGGATCTTCCATAAACCTTGACTCCTTTAACTCAGTCTTGAATATATTCAATGTCCCAACCTCCACATGCTCTCTGGGGAACAGAATTCTACAAATTAAAGACACTCTGAGAGGAAGAGCTTCTCCTCATTTCATGGGAGATGCCTAAATTTTAAACTGTGCACCCCGTCAGTATTTACCCTGTCAGGTTCCCCTCTGGGTCTTATGAGGAGGATCTTCCAGCCGTTCTCACCAGCGAGTCACTCACCGTTGGCGGGGCCAGAAGAGAATCCCTTCACCCCAAGAATCAGCAAGTGACAGTGTGAAGATGGGGAGTGATTGACCCTCTTGTGTGGCTATCACCTGAAAGACTTACAAAAAGAGGAGAGGGATGAGGGTCAGCACATAGGGTTAAGTGTAAATGGTAATGCTTGCAACATTTGCGTATTTTTCCATTTCTTTCCATTGTTCCAAACGTGGGGACCCGATGATGCCCAGAGAGAAAGAAGACTTCTTTGCTGATGCCTTGCTATTTAAACATCTCCACCAATGCATGAGAACATATAGGGGCTCTGGTTGAAGTCATATCTGTTGTTCCAGAGTATCTTTGTTTGCAATCCGTCATTGACAAATGTACCTCCCCTTTAAGGTACCACCTTTAGGTTTCAGCCGCCCTGTTGACATTTCTTGCTCTATCAATCGGTGTGCTGCCCACGGAGTGTGAGTGGTGCTGGTTCCTCATCGATTTCACTTAAATTAGACTTGGCCACAAAAATGGCATGGCGCAGAGCCAATTCCATTGGGCAGACGGAGCGAGGGCGAGGATCACCATTCAACCACCTTGCCGTGAAAATCGCCCTCCCTCAACCCCCGATTTGATTCATTTCCATTGCGAAACCTGCCCTGTCATTTGGGGCTGGTTTAGCACAGTGGGCTGAACAGCTGGCTTGTAATGCAGAACAACGCCAGCAGCGCAGGTTCAACTCCCGTACCAGCCTCCCCGGACAGGTGCCGGAATGTGGCGACTAAGGGCTTTTCACAGTAACTTCATTGAAGCCTACTTGCGGCAATAAGTGATTATTGTTATTATTATTAGATTGTCTGCGTGGGACTTCTGATTAATAAATCTCACAGATTTCAGGTCAGCAATGTTAAAAAAAAACCTACAGTGGAAATGGAGGCCATTCGGCCCATTGTGATTACAGTGGCTCTTTTGAAAGACTTGCCCAGTTAGTCCCGTTGAGCTGCTTTTTCCCCATAACCCAGCAAATATTTTTTTAAAAACTACATACCCAATCCCTTTTGAAAGGTGCTATCGAATTTGCTTCCGCCAACCTTTCAGACAGTGCATTCCAGATCATAACAAGTCATTGCGCTGAAGAAATTCTCCTCATCTCCCCTCTGTGGTATATTTTATTGATTGTAGTGTAAGGATGTCAGAGTGACTCATTGATCAAGTATCATCCGAGCCCCTTGTTTACTCAGACTTGCACAGAAGTTGTGTAGAATTCCAGGCCAGGCATGCTCATGATTAATTGGCCTTTTGCAGACAGAAGACAGGAGCACCTTGTAAATAATTGAAAGTTCAAAGCAAAGCCTGACACATTGAGTACTGCAGATGATGAATGAGTGAATGATCATGGCAGCATGGTATCCACTTAACATCGGACATCTCCTGGAAAATTCTCGCGCTGGCTTCACCACCAATGTAAACTGTTGACTTGTGAGATGAGATGGCACTGCAGAGCGCTGTGCTACTTCTCAAAATAGTGCCTTTTTTCCAATGGTACCGTGCCCTTTGTAGAGATCTCTAGTCGCTTATGGTATTTGCAGAGTGAAAGCTAACGATGTGCATCTCAGTTCTTCTGCTGTCAGTGTATGTTCTAAACTGGGCACATTGTATCACATAGGATTGCATAGCAGGCACAACATTGAAACATGTTCTTATGTCCAGCATGACAGGGAAGTCAATCAATGGGTTTGACAAGCTGTGTTGTATGTGGAT
Source organism: Scyliorhinus torazame (assembly GCF_047496885.1). Lineage (NCBI taxonomy): Eukaryota > Metazoa > Chordata > Chondrichthyes > Carcharhiniformes > Scyliorhinidae > Scyliorhinus > Scyliorhinus torazame. The sequence goes on along the minus strand of NC_092724.1, from coordinate 139,045,239 downwards.
TATTTTTTTTATATGCCCCCGATAAATATTATAGTCGGGTAAATGATGTACATCTCATAACTGGTGCATGTCTGCTGTCTGAGCTACGGACAGCTCGAATGCATGTTTTGCATTCGCGCTGTGAGTGTTTATACGTAGCAATGCATTAATTGAAGCTCCTTTTTACATTGAATATAAATTCAGTTATACTGATAATTCATAGTTGATATTCTGGTAGATCGGAGGCATAGTGGCGCAGTGGTTAGCACTCTGCCTCACGTCGCCGAGGACCCAGGTTTGATCCCGGCCCCAGGTCACTGTCCGTGTGGAGTTTGCACATTCTTCCCGGGTTTGCGTGGACACAACCCAAAGATGTGCCGGTTAGAACAAAGAACAAGAACAAAGAAATGTACAGTACAGGAACAGGCCCTTCGGCCCTCCAAGCCCGTGCCGACCATGCTGCCCGACTAAACTACAATCTTCTACACTTCCTGGGTCCGTATCCCTCTATTCCCATCCTATTCATGTATTTGTCAAGATGCCCCTTAAATGTCACTATCGTCCCTGCTTCCACCACCTCCTCCGGTAGCGAGTTCCAGGCACCCACTACCCTCTGTGTAAAAAAACTTGCCTCGTACATCTACTCTAAACCTTGCCCCTCTCACCTTAAACCTATGCCCCCTAGTAATTGACCCCTCTACCCCGGGGAAAAGCCTCTGACTATCCACTCTGTCTACGCCCCTCATAATTTTGTAGACCTCTATCAGGTCGCCCCTCAACCTCCGTCGTTCCAGTGAGAACAAACCGAGTTTATTCAACCGCTCCTCATAGCTAATGCCCTCCATACCAGGCAACATTCTGGTAAATCTCTTCTGCACCCTCTTTAAAGCCTCCACATTCTTCTGGTGGTGTGGCACAGTTATGTGGATTGGCCACGCTAAATGGCCCCTTAATTGGAAAAAAAATAATTGGGTGCTCTAAAAAGAATTTTTTAACTCCAAAAAGAAAAGATATCTGGGTAGATTTCCTTCTGTAAGTAACCTGAAATTTGTTTACTCTTTAAATTAGCGTTGTTGAAAAGATTGCCACCTCACATTTCACAGCAGCAGGTTTGAGTGCTGCACTTAAATGGTTCCACAGCACATGCTCTTATTCAAGCCAGGAGGATGGCAGTGAGGAAACCATCTCTGAGCTGTATGGGAGGGGCCTTCAGCCATTTGCTGAATGCTGTGGAGGAGAGGTGGGATATAGTATACCCTCGTGCTGTCAGGAGGCCTTCCAGCAAGGTGACAAATCTGGCCTGGGTGACAGTGGAGGCACAGGTCCGTACCAGCAGCCTGACCAAGAGGATGGGTATGCAATGCGGGGAAAAGATGAATGATCTACTCCGAACAGCCAGGGTAAATGCTGCCTGTTTCTTCTCTGCACTCCACCCTTCTTTCACCGCCCGCCCCGCAGAATGTCATCTTGATCATAAATGCTGCCACCTCACTGGGCCCCATACCCAACCTCGCACCAGCATCCTCAAACCCCCCCCCCACCGGCACTCTTCATCAGAACCCCTCCCTGCCTAGGCGCAGTGTCCACACATGCCAGGTGTCATCGACCTCTGGCCCACCAGGAGGGGAGTCAGCGTGCTGGCAGCGGACAGAACGGAGTCAGACATAAGCAATAGCTGAGGAGCATCACAGAACATTCCTCACTGTTAGTCATCACCACCTTCCTGCATTGACTGGTCAGCAAGGATTTCCCAGCACCCCGATAACTAAGATTTCCGCAGTCATTATCCCATGGTTGTGAAGGGGTCATGATGGACTAGCGTGGGGGGGGGGGGGGGCTTGTTGAGCTGTCAGACAACATGCTGGTTGTACTGCATGATGCGGGAAGCGATGCGGGTACCCCTAGCCCTTCTGCCCCTGTGCCCCCGACCTGGCCTCCATCCTTGGGCTCTTCATTGGCATCTTTCTTTAATCCCTCCAGGATTTCCTCCTCATCTGAGGAAATGTGACATTCTTCCAGGTCTTCATCAGTAAGGTTGTCGCCCGACTGCTGAGCCAGGTTATGTAGGAAACAGCAGAGCACCACGATGTGGATCTCACCCCTCGGGTCAAGACATTGGAAATGTGTCTTGAGGAGCCCCATGCACCGCTCTATCGCAGACCGGGTGACACTGTGAGCTTTGTTGTGTCAGGCCTCTGCTATGGTCTCTGGCCTCCGCATTGACATCATCAGCTAAAACCTCAGCGGATATCCCTTGTCCCCTATAAGCCGTCCTGCAGCCTAGGCGGCCCTCGGAAATTGCAGGAATTTGCGATTGCACGAGGATGTAGCTGTCGTGCACACTCCCTGAAATACAGGCGCACACCTACATGAATCGTATCTGGTAGTTTCACAACAGCTGGACATTGAGGGAGTGGAACCCCTTCCTGATAATGAAGGGGACTCCCTGGTGCCATGGGGTGCGTAGAGTGGCATGAATGCAATCGATCGCCCCCCGCACCTGTGTCAGACGAGCTTTGGTGCCGAGTCCCACATCCCTCTCATCCTGTTTCGCCTGGTTCAGGTCGAAATGAATAAAGTTCAAAGCCCTCAGGCCCCAGAGTCTGCTCTATAGCCCCCTGGTCTCCTGTCGCTGGATGTTCCCTGGGTGCAGCCGCTCCTTGGTGCTGGAGACTGTGCTCCTCCAGCACTATGATAAGAAGAATAGTCAGATCCATTGGCTCCATACCGATGTTGCTCGGTTACCTGCAAGGGATGAGAGAGAGCGAGAGAAACCGTCAGGTTGGTGTTGCTTCTGCTTAACAACGGGACCTCCCCTTCCCCATTGGCCTCCCAGACCTAGAAGAAGCCAGTCCCACGCCTTATCTGGTACCTAATGCTCAGTCACATGACAGTCACCATCTCCATGGTATGACTGGTCTCGGACTAGGCCCTCACCCAGTCAGAGTCGCCTTTGGCCTCCCATCTGGTTCCCCCTCCCTTATTCTCTGTATCACTGGGTGCTCTGACAGGAGGTTCATATGAGCACCCATCCCTCATAGCCAGGATCAACTGGATGATGATATCCAACTTGGGGGCTAATGCATCCTCAATGGCAGGCACTGGTGTCTGGCAAATAAGCAAGCCCACTGTCTCTGGATCCCTTGTACCAAAGCATTTATCCGTGAACCCTGAATTTTCAGCCCATACCTTGACTTTGAGACTGTGGGGAGCTGATATTGTTTTTTTTTTAGGAATTTAGAGTACCCTATTATATTCTTTTCCAATTAAGGTGCAATTTAGCATGACCAATCCATTTAACCTGCACATCTTTGGGTTGTGGGGGTGAAACCCACCCAGACATGGAGAGAATGTGGAAACCCCACACAGGCAGTGACCTGGGGCCAGGATCGCACCCGGGTCCTCAGTGCCATAGGCAGCAGTGCTAACCACTGCACCGCCGGAGCTGACATTGTTACGGGTTAACTCTTGATGGTAAATTAGTTTGACGAGCATGAGTGCCAGGAATGTTAGAGGACACAATTTATTTGTGCTTCAGGGATAGACAAAGCTAATCGGCACCCTTCTTACTCAGGCTGCATCATTCCGAGATCTCATTGCTGTCATGCCTCTACATTTAAGACTCCTGAACTGTTACTACTTATTTTAAGTATATTATCATGGACTTAAATTGATGCAAATTAGGTTCGTGCCATTCCAAGGCGTGAACCTGATTGCATCATAAGGGGAGGGGCCAGGAAGTTCACGTTTTTGAAATCTCACCAGCGCAAATCCGGTTTTTGGCCTCTAGCGATATTTAGCGGCCATGATGGGATTTGAGCCCGCGGCCAACAGGCCTCCTAAACCCCGCCCATTGTCTCTTTGCATGAAGGCACCATGTTCTGAATTTACTGGGATCTCCCTGGATAAATGCAGTTTCTGCTGAAGCTCATCTCCAAACTGGGGAAGGGGGTTGTCAGGGAGATGAGGGGGCAGAAGAGGAGGACAGTGTGATAACATGTTGCCCTTGGGGCTGGCAGAGGTGACTAAAAAACACACATCATTTAAAATGGGCCAAATTGAGCCCTGCTGGGACCTAAATTTCAGCAAACATTGGCCACTACTCATTCGAACGTGCCCATCTACTACGAAAAAGAAAGAATTGGCAACTTGTGGTGAAACCACTGTGTTGTATTGTGTTGCCACAGTATTACGTGTTGTACAGTATTGCCGCTATATTACATGTTGTATGGTTTTGGCTGTGCCCGTGGCTCCTCCCCCAAGGGCCTGGGTATATAAGCTGCTGACCTTTCACACGGCCTCATTCTGGGGCACGCTGCCAGCTCTATTGTAAGTCAATTAAAGCCATAGTTAATTCACTCTGCGTTCTCCGTCTTAATTAATGGCATATCAATTTAATTGACTTACATTAAATCGAAGAGCTGTTTAACATGGATCCGGTTCTCAAACCGGACCTCCTGCAGATAGACCCCCAATCAGCCGACGCCGATGTCTTCTTCGCACACTGGCTACGCTGTCTAAAATCCTTCATCAATTCTGCCGTCGTCGCCGTCTCCGAGGAACACAAGCTGCGAGTCCTCATCTCCCGGGTGAGCCTGCAAATTTTTCTCATCTTCTGGGACGCGGCTTCGTTTGATGAAGCCATTAATCTTTTGAAAGGACGGTATGTGAAACGGGTTAACGGACTGTTCGCCAGGCACCTCCTTGCTACACGGCGTCAGCGCCCTGGAGAGTCGCTGGCAGAATATCTGCGCGTTTTGCGGGTGCTCGGTGGGGCCTGCAACTGCGAGGCGGTGTCGGCTGCTAAGCACACCGAACTCCTGATCCGGGACGCCTATGTTGCCGGCATTGACTCACACTGCATTTGCCAGCACCTGCTAGGGAGGGAGACACTCGACCTCCAGGAAATGGCGCAGCTTGCTGAATCGCTGGAGGTGGCCTTCCGTGACATGGGTGCCTATGCCTCCGACCACACGGCACCCTTGGGGACACGGGGGCCGCCATCTTCTACACCACCCGCCACGTGCAACCCGCGGGCACCATCATCTTCAACGCAAACCGCCAAGTGCGATCCACGGGGGCCGCCATCATTTTTGAAGTCCACCGCCACATCTTCGACGCCATTTTTGAAGTCCACCGCCGCCTCCCGGAACTCCGGCTCACCCGTCCGTCAGCTGGCCTCCGCTACTCTTGACCGGCCCACCTGCTGTCCAAAGCCTGCCCGCTGTCCGAAGCCAGCCTGCTGTCCGGTGGCCGCCTCCATCACCCTAAACCAGTCTCGGCCTCGCGGCCTCGCTTAATCTATGATGGTGGTCCGGATCAATGGCCACGAGACGGCCTGCTTTTTTGATTTGGGGAGCACAGTCAGCTTCATACACCTGGACACGGTATGGCGCTACTCCCTTCCCGTTTTACCCGCAGCCCAGAGAATCTGCCTGCCTCTGGGTCACATACCGTGCAAATTTGTGGGTACTGTGTCGTGATCCTCATGGTACGGGTAGTATCTTTCAAACATTTTAAGCTCTTTGTCCTCCCACACCTCTGTGCGGCAATTCTTCTGGGTCTCGACTTCCAGTGCAACCTCCAGAATATCACCCTGAAGTTCGATGGACCCCTGCCCCCTCTCACCGTCTGTAGCCTCTCGACCCTTAGGGTCACCCCTCCCTCGCTCTTCGCCAACCTCACCCCAGGCAGTAAGCCCGTCGCCACTAAGAGCAGACGATACAGTGCTCGGGACATGACCTTCATCAAGTCGGAGGTTCAGCGACTCCTGCGGGAAGGGATCATAGAGGCCAGTAACAGCCCCTGGAGAGCTCAGCTGGTGGTCGTCAAGACTGGGGAGAAGCATTGGATGGTCATTGACTACAGTCAGACCATTAACCGGTACACGCAGCTCGATGCGTACCCCCTTCCCCACATACCTGACATGGTCAATCAGATTGCGCAGTACCGGGTCTTTTCCACCGTGGACCTGAAGCCCGCGTACCACCAGCTCCCTCTCCGCCCGGAGGACCGCCAGTACACTGCTTTTGAGGCAGACGGCCGCCTCTACCACTTTCTCCGGGTTCCCTTCGGCGTCACCAATGGGGTCTCGGTCTTCCAGCAAGTGATGGACTGAATGGTGGACCAGTACGGGCTGCGGGCTACATACCCGTACTTAGATAATGTCACCATCTGTGACCATGATCAGCAGGACCACAAGGCTAACCTCAAGAAATTCCTCCGCACCGCCCAGCTCCTTAACCTGACCTACAATAAGGAGAAGTGCGTTTTCCGCACAACCCGGCTAGCCATCCTCGGCTATGTCGTGGAAAACGGAGTCCAAGGGCCCGAGCCCGATCGCATGCGCCCCCTCACAGAACTCCCCCTTCCCCACAGCTTCAAGGTCCTCAAACAATGCCTGGGGCTTTTCTCCTACTATGCCCAGTGGGTCCCCAACTATGCGGACAAAGCCCGCCCACTTATTAAAACCACCACATTTCCCCTGATGGCTGAGGCCCGCTCGGCCTTCGGCCGTATCAAGGCCGATACAACTAAGGCCGCCATGCACGCGATGGACGAGTCCACCCCTACCAGATCGAGAGCGATGTGTCAGACGTCGCCCTGGCTGCTACCCTCAACCAGGCGGGCAGGCCAGTAGCCTTCTTTTCTAGAAACCTCAATGCTTCAGAGATTCAACACTCCTCTGTCGAGAGGGAAGCACAAGCCATCGTGGAAGCTGTGCGGCATTGGAGGCACTACCTAGCTGGTAGGAGGTTCACCCTCGTCACCGACTAACAGTCGGTGGCCTTTATGATTGACAACGCACAACGGGGAAAAATCAAAAACGATAAGATACTGAGGTGGAAGATCAAACTCTCCACCTACAGCTATGATATCCAGTATCGTCCTGGGAAGCTTAATGAGCCCCCAGATGCCCTTTCCCGTGGTACTTGTACCAGCGCACAAGTAGACCGACTGCGGGCCCTCCACAATGGCCTCTGTCACCCGGCTTTTCCATTATATCAAGGCTCGCAACCTGCCTTACTCCATAGAGGAGGTCAGAACCATGTCCAGGGACTGCCAGGTCTGCGCGGAGTGCGAACCGCACTTCTATCGGTCATACAGAACACGCCTGGTAAGGGCCTCATGCCACTTTGAACGCCTCAGCATGGATTTCAAAGGGCCCCTCCCCTCCACTAACTGTAGCATGTACTTCCTCAACATCCTTGACGAGTACTCACGCTTCCCTTTCGTCATCCCATGCCCTGACATGACCTCTGCCACAGTCATCAAGGCCCTGAGCAGTGTCTTCACCTTGTTCGGTTTCCCCACTTCCATCCATCGTGATCGGGGTTCCTCCTTCATGAGTAATGAGCTGCTTCAGTTCCTGCTTAGCAAGGGCATCGCCTCAAGCAGGACTACCAGCTACAATCCCCGGGGGAACGGACAGGTGGAGAGGGAGAACGCGACGGTCTGGAAGGCCGTTCTTCTTGCTCTACGGTCTAGAGGTCTCCCAGTCTCCCGCTGGCAGGAGGTCCTTCCCGAGGCACTCCAATCCATCCGGTCGTTTCTCTGCACCGCTACTATGTGACCCCCCCACGAGAGGATGTTTGCTTTCCCCAGAAGGTCCACCTCGGGGGTCTCGCTCCCGACCTGGCTGATAGTTCCAGGGCCCGTCATCCGCCGACGACATGTGAGGACTCATAAGTCGGATCCTCTGGTCGAGAGGGTTCTTCTTTTCCATGCGAATCCCCAGTACGCCTATGTGGCTCAGCATGACGGGCGGGAGGACGCAGTCTCCCTTCGAGATTTGGCACCCGTAGGTTCCCCAGTGACTGTCACCGGCGCTCCCCACCCTATCCCTCCCCTCTCTACTACTACTCGATCCGACCCTATACCCCCTTCCCCCGTTGCTGCCCACCCGTCTGGGAACACAGAAGCTGTCTTGCTCCCAGACACGCCGGCCTCAACGCTTCCGCCGACTATGATGCCCACACCACTGCCGGAACTGAGGCAGTCAAGGCGGACAATCAAATCCCTCGTCAGGCTCAATCTCTGATGCAACTTGTTCACTTCACCCCCGCTGGTCATTTTTTTCAACAGGGGGTGAATGTGGTGAAAACACTGTGTTGTATTGTGTTGCCACAGTATTACATGTTGTACAGTATTACCACTATATTACATGTTGTACGGTTTTGGCTCTGCCCGTGGCTCCTCCCCCTAGGGCCTGGGTACATAAGCTGCCGACCTTTCACACTGCCTCATTCTGGGGCACGCTGCCAGTTCTGTTGTAAGTCAATTAAAGCCATAGTTAATTCACTCTGCGTTCTCCGTCTTAATTGATGGCATATTACAACTATATTATATTGTGCACTTCAAAGTGCTCTACAGTACTTGGCCGCAGTTTAATACAGGAAACAGATCAGCCAGCTAACTGACAGCAAGGTCTTACAAACAGAAATGTGCTTGTGGACAGGTCATTTGTTTTAGTGATGCTGGCTGAGGAATAAATATTCGGGAGAATTCCCCTGCTCTTCGTCAGAATAGGGAGGTAGGACTTTTTTTTCTGCCCGCCTGAGAGGGCAGCTCATGCCTTGAGTTAAAATTTCATCTGAAAGACAGCGGGCACGATCTAACCGAATTGCAGCAGAGTCCCGTGTCGAGCGCGTTTAGCCCGGTGCTTCCCAGCACTCACAGCACCAAGAAAGATCATACTATCCAATGGGACGTTGTTGCAATCCGAGGCCTCAGTGGGGAATGCCCCGCCATGCCTGCACTTAGTCCCATTTCTTGTGCTGTGGAGCTCCACTCGCCAGAATGCCTCAGTGCAGGAGGAGATTGTGACGCCATTTTTAAATGGTGACCCCCAAAACCCCAATTCACCAACAAAGGGAATCCTCGGGCCTCCCCTCATACGGGTACGGCAACCCAGGCCTGATCCCCAGCGCAGGAAAAATGCCAGCATGGCACATTGGCTGTGGCAGCTTGGCAGTGCCCCTGTACACCTGGGAAGTGCCAGGCTGGCAACCAGATGTCTCTGCCAGGGTGCCATGTTGGCAGCACCAGTGCCAGGCTGGCAGTGCCAGGTGCCCAGGTAGCACCAGCAGTGCCAAGGTGCCATCCTGCACAGAGTTTAACCAGCTGACGGCCTCCAATCTCCTGAGACACCCCACCAAGTGCCGATCCGTCTGGTCCCCATTTGAGGGAATCAGTACTGAACAGCGCTCGCCTAAGGTCTCCAAAGCAAAGGGGTTAGATCCAACGCCTCAGTATATCAGGCGAGTGCATGTTAGAGTGAGACTAGCTGTCTTACTCTAATATGCAGATTTGCCAAATATTGATCCCGGCAATAATGGGCAGGATTCAGTTTGAGTTCTTTTGCAAGATCCCATTAGATCTCGTGAGGTGTGGTGAGCCGGGTAGGTCCCGGAAGAGGGATCTCCAGGCATCTACCGGCCGCGACGTGCCCCTGTTCACCCAAATGGGGGCACGGCGCAGCCACTAGACCACATCCAGCGGTTCTTTTTAAAAAAAATATTTTTATTAGACATGTACCCAAAGGATACAAAAAGTACAAAAATTATAAACATTACAAACAACAGTAAACCAAATAATAACCAGTAAACCCACCCCCATCCCCCCTACCCCCCTCTAACAGCTAACGGTGACCTATTCCTTAAAATACAATATGAACGGTTGCCATCTACAGTAGAACCCTTCAATTCACCCTCTCATGGTGGATTTGACCTTCTCGAAGTGCAAAAACTCCATTAAGTCACCCAGCCATGCCGAGGCATGAGGTGGCATCATCAGTCTCCAACTCAGGAGGATTCATCTCCGAGCAACCAGTGATACAGCACCCATCCACAGCTCCAGCAGGTTCGATACCCGAATAGAGCCATTAAAGGACAGGGCTCCAGCATCATAATCAGGATTGCTGATATGGTGTTGAAAAAAAGAGACCGAGAAACCCACAAGCTTGGGGCAGGATCTGAGCATGTGCGTGTGGTTTGCAGGCCCTCTCGAACAGCGCTCGCACCTATCCTCCACGCCCACAAATGATTCATTCTGGCCTGGGTGAGGTTCACCCTAAACACTACCATGAGCTGGATCAGGCCCAGCCTTGCAAAGGATGACATGATGTACACCCTGTGGAGGGACTCACCCCAAACCTCCTCCTCCAGTATGGGTCCCACTCCCCCTTCCATTTCGCCTTCACCCCCTTCACCGAGACCAACTTTTCCCCCAAAATCTGTTCGTAGACGCTGAATGTACTACCCTCTTCCGACCCCGAACAGGAAAGAATTCCATCAGATAATGTTGATGGCGTCGCCACCCGGAATGACGGGAACAAAATTTCAAACTTGGAGGTACCTAAACACGTCCAGGCTCCAGAGCCCAACTTTCTCATTCAGCTCCTCGAGGCTGGCAAAGCGCTCTTCCAAAAATAAACCCCTCACTCTTTCCAGCCCCTTCACCTTCCACCTCCCAAATATGGCAACCAACGTGCCCGATTCGACCAAGTGGTTCATACAAATAGGGGCCCACCATGACGCTGATCCCAGCTTGAAGTACTGCAGGGAATTACCTCCATATTTTTAAAGTGTAGACAACCACTGGGTTTATGAGTACTTTGCCGGAGAAAAAGGCAAAGATTCCGTCGCCAGTGCCCCCAAACCGGACCCCCTGCATCACCTAGACTCCATCCGCACCCAGATAGATCCCTGGTTTTCACACCGCCCCAACACCTTCTCCACATTGGAAACCCTGCAGTAAAACAGGCCCCCACCCCCACACCCCGAATGTCTATCCCTCTGCAGGACCCCCCCACTGAATTCCCGGAGTTCTCCCTGCCCATCTGAAACCCGATATAAGCCACTCAATCCTCCGAAATAGGACTTGGGTAGGAATACCGAAAGACACTGAAATAAAAATAAAAATCTTGGCAAGATGTCCATTTGACGGATTGCACCTGGCCTGCCAAGGCCGCCCCAACTTTGCAGGTCCGCCTTGACCCTCTTCACGAGGGTGTAAATAATCCACAGAGCCGTGCCCAAATCCGAGCCCACCTGGATCCCCAAATACCGAAAGCTAGTCCCGACCAGACGGAAAGCCAAATCCTCCAAACTGGCTCCCCTCCCAGAAGTGTTAACCACAAAATACTCACTCTTCCCTAAAATTAACTTGTATCCCAAGAAGGAGCCATAGTTCTTCAATATACTCATTATGTCTCCCTTAACTGGCCCCAGGTATAAAAGAAGATCGTCCGCATACAAGGACATCCTGTGCTCCATCCCACCTGTAACAATCTCTCTTGACTTATTTGAAGCCCTCAACTTATTTTGGCTCAATCGTTCGCACGAACAAGAGGGGAGACAGAGGACACCCCTGTCTTGTCCCCCTATTTATGCCAAACGATCCCGAACTCATGGTGTTGGTCCACATGCTGCCTGAAGGACCGCACACCCGACACAAAACCAGGGCCCAACCCAAACTTCTCCAAGACTGTGAAGAGGTACCTCCACTCAATCCTGTCAAATGCTTTTTTCTGCGTCTAGCGACACAATTATCTCTGGTTCCGGCCCAGCTGCTGGAGCGAGAACCACATTGAGCAGACATCTCATATTGGATGGCAACTTTCGGTGAGATTGGGCAACAAGGCCCACACTCCATGGGATCCTTATCCTTTTTCAGGATAAGGGAGATGGACGCCTGCTTCAATGTCTCAGGGAGAGAACTCCGCTCCAGGGAATCATTATACATCCCCATCAGTAATAGAACCAACTGATCAGCAAACCTCTTATAGAATTCTCCCAGTAACCCATCTGGCCCTGGCGCCTTCCCCATCTGCATCTGTCCCACAGCTGTTCGGACCTCCTCCAATCCCAGCAGTACCTCTAGTTCCTCCCACAATTCCTCCTCCGCCTTTGGAAACTCCAGACCCTCTAAAAACTCTGCCATTTCCCGCTCGTCCCCCAGTGGCTCTGACCTATGCAGCCTCTCATAAACGTCCTCGAAATGCCCCATTCACCTTGCCTGGGCTGAGACCAGTCTACCCTCCGGATCCCTAACCTGAATGGTCTCCCTGGAAGCTGCCTTCTGCCTTAGCTGGTGGGCCGAGAGATGACTGGCCTTCTCCCCATACTCATACCCACCCCACCCCCGCAACCGCCTCAGCTGGCCCATCGCCCTGCCCATAGACAGCAGGTCAAACTGCATTTGTACCTTTTTCTTGCACACCTGTAGTTCCAGAATTGGGTTGTTTGCATACCAACGGTTCCACTCCCAGGATCTCATCCACTAACCTCAGTCGCTCCCTCTTGGCCTCCCCATCCACATGCGCCTTGTATGATATGGGGCAGGATTTACCGACCAACCTGTGGTGGAGGCAGCCATCAGTATTTACCGACCTCACTGTTGTCAACAGGGTTTCCTGGTGACATCACCCCTCATCGCTGGGAAACCCATGTGCCAGTATGGGACCGGAATATCCCTCCGGCATCCGGTAGATCATGCCCATGATCTCCCCTATAATCACCGCATTTAATGCCTCCCACAGAGGGGAAGAAAACACAAATTCCATACCCCCCAGGGTGCATAAACCGCCACGGGTCCGTCCCTCCTGTCTCCTCCATGAATGCAGCCAACTCCCTCGCCATCCCCGAAGGGGCCAGCGACTTGGCCTGGAGTTTCGCGACCAGCACACAATTAAAATACTCCCTAAAATGAGTTGGTGCGTATCTAAATCCGGTATTGCGACCAACAACTGCCTGATAAACTTTACACCGTCCCAATTCAGGGCATATACATTCACTAACACCACTGCGTTCCCCTCCAATGTGCCCACAACCATCATGTACCAAACCCCCTGATCAGCCAAAATCTTCCATCTGGAAATTGACCCTTTTGTTGATTAGGATCGCCACGCCCCAGGCCCTGCTCTCAAAGCCTGAATGAAAGACCTGGCTCACCAGGCCTTTTGCAACCTGGTCTGGTCCCACTCCCGCAGTGCGTCTCCTGTAAAAACGCCGCATTGGCCCCCAAACATTGTATTGGAAGAAAACTCTTGTCCTTTTTGCCAGACCACCCAGGTGACTAACCTTGTCGGGGGTCTCTCACCCCGCTCACCCTCGAGTCGGCCATTTCCACTGTGATACTTCATCTCCTCTGTACAAATTCCTGCGTCCCTGACCCACCTAAGATGGACAGCACGGTAACACAGTGGTTAGCAAAGTTGCTTCTCAGCTCCAGTGTCCCAGGTTCGATTCCCGGCTGGGTCACTGTCTGTGCGGAGTCTGCAAATTCTCCTCGTGCCTGCGTGGGTTTCCTCCCACAGTCCAAAGATGTGCAGGTTAGGTGGATTGGCCATAATAAATTGCCCTTAGCGTCCAAAGAAAAGGTTACGTGGGGTTACTGGGTTACGGGGAATGAGTGGAGATATGGGCTTAAGTGGGGTGCTCTTTCCAAGGGCCGGTGCAGACCCGATGGGTCGAATGGCCTCCTTGTGCACTGTAAATTCTATGATTCTATGATAAGATGGCCACAAACCCCACCCCAAGGATGAGACAAAGAAAAGCCCCTGGTCGCTGTTAGCTCTCCTCCCCCCCTTCCCCACCCAGTATCTCCTCCCTAACTCCCCCCCCCCCCCCCCACCCCACCCCAGGCTTGCAGACTACCTGCTGCCTTGGCTGACCTCATTCCCCCACCAAACAAACAAACAACTAGACCCATTGTGCTGCATCAACACTGACCCAACACGTTGCAGTTCCTCCCCCCCACTCAACTCCTGTTCACTAGTTACTCCTGCTTTCTAGTGAGGTGGTCCCCACCGAGGATCCCCCTTCCAAAAAGCTAACCAAAAACACCAGCTTAATCCCTCCTCGCCCGTCCTATCCACCCAAGTGCCCAAAGCCTGGCATCCAAATTATCCTCCCATTCTCCTACCAATATCCTATCAAGCCCCCCTTTTACAACCCCGACATACGAAAAAAAATGAGCACATTATAATAAGAAAACACATGAACACATTGTAATAAGACATCAGCAACCTGCTCTTTCCCAGCCTTCGCGGTCTTACCCAGCTGCTCTTGGGACCAATGCCTCCTCGTTAGAGCACCCTACCCCTGTCCACTCCCCATCCTATTCCTGTGACCTAACCTGCACATCCCTGGATACAAGGAGGTAATTTGGCACGGCCAATCCACCTAACTTGCACATCTTTGGACTGTGGGAGGAAACCGGAGCGCCCGGAGGAAACCCACGCAGACACGAGGAGATAGTGCAAACTCCACACAGACAGTCACCCAAGGCCAGAATTGAAGCCAGGTCCCTGGCGCTGTGAGGCATCAGTGCTAACCACTGTGCCACCGTGCCGCCCCACTGCTTATCTAATTTTTAAATGTCAGCACAGACTATACGGACCAGAGCTTGTCCTGATTGCGCAATTATTCCACACAAATGCAAAGCACTATTGATTTTCAGGCTCCCTTTCTCAATGCATCAGTGCATCCAGCCCATATACCGCATCTGGTTGAGTATTTTTGACATTGCAATTGTTGAACGAACTATTTATGTATGAACAGAGGGTTTGCTATAGTGGGAACAAGGTTTGATCATGTTGCAAAGCAGATTATGCTAAATAGAAAGCTGGGCTTTTCCCTGCCTCAGGATTTCTGAGTTTATTTGGGGATCTCTGGTGATCCGCTTGGCCGAGACGTTTACAGGCACCTATTTTGTGGCACTTTGTGTGGGTGTTTTTCAAAAATGTGTTCTTCCATGGGATGTGGGTGTCACTGGCAAGGCCAGCATTTGTTACCCATCCCTAATTGCCCTTGAACTGAGGGCTTGCTCGGCCATTTCAGACGGCAGTTAAGAATCAACCAAATTGCAGCGGATCTAGGAGTCACATGTAGGCCAGACCAGGTACGGGTGACGTATTTCCTTCTCGAACGGATAGATGGGTTTGTACAATACGCGATGAGAGTTTCATGGGCACCATCACTATGACTAGCTTTCAATTCCAGATTGTGATGAGGCCCAAACCACATTCCTATCCAACTGGTAAGCCTGACAGTGCCAGGCCGCTCGCCGGTGAAGTGTGATTGTAAATCAGACCACTGTTCACGCCAGAGTGTGAGCAATGGGCTTGTTTGATTAGCGAGAATTGAAAGGTGCCCTAGTGGGGGAAGTGGTAAGGGAGGTGGAGCAATGCTTAAGCAAGATGGGATAATGATTGGGGCCGGGATGGGGTGAGGATTCTGGTGTGTGATGATTGGGTTAGAGAGGATTGTGATGGCCAGGGCTTGGGTTAGATTGTCTATGACAATCACATAGAAACATGCATAGAAAATAGAAAGAGGAGGAGGCCCTTCGAGCCTGCTCCACCATTCATTATGGCCATGGCTGATCATCAACTTCAAGATCCTGCCTTCCCCCCCATATCCCTTGATCACTTTAGCCCCAAGAGCTTTATCTAATTCCTTCTTGAAATCACACAATGTTTTCCCTTCAACTACTTTTTGTGGTAGTGAATTCCACAGATTCACCACTCTCTGAGTGAAAAACTTTCTCCTCACCTCAGACCTTAAAGGTCTCGGGCTAGATTCTCCGCTGTCAGGATTCTCCGTTGCACCAGAAGCGCACCCACGCCCGGCCACGCTGCCCACAATGCGAAACCCCATTGGTCAGCTGGCGAGACAGAGACTCCCGCCCCTGATCTTTAAACTTTGGACCTCTAGTCCTGGACACCCCACCATCGGCAACATTCTTTCTGAATCTACTTCATCTAACCCTGTTGAATTTTATAAGTTTCTAGGAGATCCCTCCTCACTCTTCTGAACTCCAATAAATACAATCCTAACCGATTTAGTCTCCCCTCATATGATAGGCCCGTCATCCCAGGAATCAGACTGGGAAACCTTCACTGCACTTCCTTTTTAAAAAAAATATGTTTATTCAAATTTTCCAATAAAATTTTTAACAACTCCCCCCCCATAACAAAAAGAAAGAAACACAAACACAGCAGTCAAAAATTATACAAAACTTATACATTGGGTTTCCCCATATACAGTAACCCCCCCATATGACATTCAAAGGTACCCGTAGGGAAGCCCACCCCCCCCCCACCCCCCCCCGAAATCCCCCCCCAAAAGAGATACCCCTCCCCCCCACCACCCTTGGGTTGCTGCTGCTGCTGACCTCCTTGTAACGCTCCACGAGATAGTCTAGGAACGGTTGCCACCGCCTGAAGAACCCCTGCACAGACCCTCGTAAGGCAAACTTTATCCTCTCCAGCTTAATGAACCCTGCCATGTCATTTATCCAGGCTTTCACACTGGGGGGCTTCACGTCCTTCCATAATAGCAAGATCCTCCGCCGGGCTACCAGGGACGCAAAGGCCAGGATACCGGCCTCTTTCGCCTCCTGCACTCCCGGCTCGTCCGTTACCCCAAATAGTGCCAACCCCCAACTCGGCTTGACCTGGTCTTTCACCACCTTGGACATAGTCCTCGCGAAACCCCTCCAAAACTCATCCAGTGCCGGGCACGACCAGAACATGTGGACGTGATTCGCCGGGCTTCCCGAGCACCTCCCACATCTATCCTCCACCCCAAAGAACCTACTCAACCTCGCCCCTGTCATATGCACTCTGTGAGTAACCTTGAATTGTATTAGGCTGAGCCTGGCACAAGAGGAGGAAGAATTAACCTTACTCAGGGCATCAGCCCACAGACCCTCATCTATCTCCTCCCCAAGCTCCTCCTCCCACTTGCCCTTTAACTCCTCCACCGAGGCCTCCTCCTCTTCTTTCAGCTCCTAGTAGATCGCCAAAACCCTGCCTTCTCCAACCCATACACCCGAAATCACCCTGTCCTGAATCCCACGTGCCTGCAGCAGTGGGAATTCTCTCACCTGCCGCCTCACAAACGCCCTCACTTGCATGTACCTGAAAGCATTTCCCGGCGGTAACCCAAACTTCTCCTCCAGCGCCCCTAGGCTCGCAAACGTCCCATCTATTAACAGGTCCCCCATTCTTCTAATCCCTGCCCGATGCCAGCTCCAAAACCCCCATCCATCCTTCCCGGGACGAACCAATGGTTCTCCCGAATTGGGGACCAAACCGAGGCTCCCACCTCGCCCCTGTGTCGTCTCCACTGCCCCCAGATCTTCAACGTCGCCGCCACCACCGGACTTGTGGTGTACCTTGTTGGCGAGAGCAGCAGCGGTGCCGTCGCCAGCGCCCTCAGGCTCGTGCCCACACAGGACGCCATCTCTAACCTCTTCCACGCTGCCCCATCTCCCTCCATTACCCACTTACGGATCATCGCCACATTGGCAGCCCAATAATAGCCGCACAAATTCGGCAGAGCCAGCCCTCCCCTGTCCCTGCTACGCTCCAGAAACACCCTCTTTACCCTCGGGGTCTTATTTGCCCACACGAAACCCATGATGCTCCTACCTACCCGTTTGAAAAAGGCCTTGGGAATAATAATGGGAAGGCAGTGGAACACAAAGAGAAACCTCGGGAGGACCATCATTTTAACCGACTGCACCCTGCCCGCTAGCGAGAGTGGCAGCACATCCCATCTTTTGAAATCCTCCTCAATCTGCTCCACCAACCGCGTCAAATTGAGCTTGTGCAGGGCCCCCCAGTTCCCAGCCACCTGGATCCCTAAGTACCGAAAGCTCCTTTCCGCCCTCTTCAACGGCAGGTCGTCTATCCCCTTTTCCTGGTCCCCTGGATGCACCACAAAGAGCTCACTTTTCCCTACATTGAGCTTATACCCCGAGAAGTCCCCAAACTCCCTTAGAATCCGCATGACCTCCGCCATCCCCTCCACTGGATCTGCCACATACAGCAACAGGTCATCCGCATACAGCAACACCCGATGTTCCTCTCCCCCTCGGACCAGTCTCCTCCATTTCCTGGACTCCCTTAGTGCCATGGCCAGAGGCTCAATTGCCAATGCAAACAACAAGGTGGACAGGGGGCACCCCTGCCTGGTCACTCGGTACAGCCGAAAGTACTCCGACCTCCGCCGATTCGTAACCACACTCGCCACCGGGGCTCTATATAGCAACCTGACCCAGCTGATGAACCCCTCCCTGAACCCAAACCTCCGCAGCACTTCCCAAAGATACTCCCACTCCACCTGGTCGAAGGCCTTCTCCGCGTCCATAGCTGCCACTACCTCCGCTTCTCCCTCCACCGAGGGCATCATAATCACACTGAGGAGCCTCCGCACATTGGTGTTTAGCTGCCTGCCCTATACAAATCCCGTCTGATCCTCATGAATCACCCCCGGGACACAGTCCTCAATTCTCGTAGCCAGCACTTTTGCCAGCAACTTAGCATCCACATTGAGGAGCGAGATCGGTCTATACGACCCACATTGCAGTGGGTCCTTGTCCCACTTCAGGATCAGAGAGATCAGCGCCCCGGACATTGTCTTATTGAAAGTCCTCACTAGCAACGGGCCCAGCAGGTCCACGTATTTCCTGTAAATATCGACCGGGAACCCATCTGGCCCTGGGGCCTTCCCCGCCTGCATGCTCCCCAATCCTTGAACCAGCTCCTCCAGCCCAATTGGCGCCCCTAAACCAGCCACCTCCTGTACCTCCACCGTCGGGAACCTCAGCTGATCCAAAAATCGTCGCATCCCCTCTTCCCTCGCTGGGGGCTCAGATCTGTACAGATCTCTATAGAAGTCCCTAAATACCTTGTTTATTCTCACCGCACTGCGCACCGTATTCCCCCCGCTATCCTTAACTCCACCTATCTCCATCGCTGCCTCCCTCTTACGAAGCTGGTGTGCCAGCATCCGACTCGCCTTCTCCCCATACTCATACATCGCCCCCTGCACTTTCCTCCACTGTGCCTCTGCTTTCCCTGTGGTCAACAGGTCGAACTCCGTCTGGAGGTTCCGTCGCTCCCTGAGTAGCCCCTCCTCGGGGCCTCTGCATACCTCCTGTCCACCATTAAAATCTCCCCCACCAACCTCTCCCTCTCCCTGCCCTCTCTCTTCTCCCTGTAGGCTCTGATGGAGATTAACTCTCCCCTGACCACCGCCTTCAGCGCCTCCCAGACTACCCCCACCTGCACCTCCCCATTGTCATTGGCCTCCAAATATCTTTCAATACACCCCCGCACCCGCCCACACACCTCCTCATCCGCCAATAATCCCACATCTAGACGCCACAGCGGGCGCTGGTCCCTCTCTTTCCCCAACTCCAGCTCCACCCAATGCGGGGCGTGGTCCGAGATGGCTATGGCCGAATATTCCGTTCCCTCCACTTTCGGGATTAGCGCCCTACTCAAAATTTAAAAATCTATCCGGGAGTAGGCTCTATGGACATGGGAAAAGAATGAAAATTCCCTGGCCAGCGGCCTGACAAACCTCCATGGATCCACTCCCCCCATCTGGTCCATAAACCCCCTGAGCACCTTGGCCGCAGCTGGCCTCTTACCCGTCCTGGACCTAGAGTGATCCAGTGCTGGGTCCAGCACCGTGTTGAAATCCCACCCCCATTATCAAGCTTCCTACCTCCAGGTCCGGAATCCGACCCAGCATGCGTTTCATAAATCCGGCATCATCCCAGTTCGGGGCATATACGTTCACCAGTACCACTCGTACCCCCTGCAACCTACCGCTCACCATCACATATCGACCTCCATTATCCACTACAATATTCATTGCCTCAAACGACACCCGCTTCCCCACCAGTATTGCAACCCCTCTGTTCTTCGCATCCAGCCCTGAATGGAATACCTGTCCTACCCATCCTTTCTCAGCCTAACCTGATCTGCCACCTTCAAATGTGTCTCCTGAAGCATGACCACGTCTGCCTTCAGTCCCTTCAAGTGCGCAAATACCCGGGCCCTCTTGACCGGCCCGTTCAGGCCCCTCACATTCCAAGTTATCAGCCGGATTGGGGGGCTGCTCAACCCCCCCCCCTACCGACTAGCCATCTCCTTTTCTAGGCCAGTCACGTGCCCACGCCTACCACACCCTCCGGTCCCCCAGACGGCGGACCCCCACCCCGACCACCTCTCCTACTTCCCACTCCCCTTTGGCCAATGCAGCAGCAACCCTATACCCCCCTCTCCCGCCCCCCCCCCCCCCTCCCCCTGCTAGATCCACATTTAGCCCTTTTGCTCCCCCCCATAACACTCCCATAAGTCAGCTGACTCCTGCTGACCCCGGCCTCTCCCGCCATTCCATCGTGTGAGAATCCCCCCTCCCCCTCCCTGGCAGTCAGTGTGCGCTCCTCTCCAGCACCGCCCACTCCGCCATAGCAAGAACATCATTCCTCAGGTATAGACACCAAAACTGCACACAATACTCCAGGTGTGATCTCACCAATGCCCTATAAAATTGCGGTAAAATATCCCTATTCCTATACTCAAATCCTCTTGCTATGAAGGCAAACATATCATTTGCTTTCTTTACTATCTGCTTTACCTGCGCAATTATTTTCTGCGACTGGTGCATGAGGACAGCAAAAGTGTGTGTGGGGGGGGGCGCGGCAATGATCAGGAGACTCGGTGCATTTTAAAATTCCTGCCTTTGTAAATTTGATCCGAATAAGCAATTTTAAAGAATGTATTGTCTGCGTCCCATGGGAACATTCGAGAACACAACTTTATACTTCCAAATACCCAAGAGCTCAGCATCATACTCACCGTTACATACTGGACAGTGGCAGATCCTCCTTTATATTGGCTTCTTCCAGGAACACTCACTTACTGCTTGACATGACAGTGAGTACCGACACGCTTGCATGCACATTAATGAACTTTTAAAAAAAAACCTCAGGTACATCTAAATCTGAAATGTCTGAAATAAATCAAATTCATCTAATCTGAAAATTAACTGACAAATTTAGGCCAATTCAGGCCTGTAATTTGATTACACCTGGTGCGGATGAATGATGATGTAGCCATCTCAGATGGCCACCTGCAAAGGACCATGGGAATTATGGCCAACCCAGGACTGAGACACACTCAGAGATTGTGTATTTGTAACCCAGATAGCTAGACGTGATCGAAACCCCGAGCTCGTTTGCATTCTAATGGCCCATTTCCCCAGAACAAAAGGACAGTACTCAGGTAACCGATACAGATGCAGACTAACCGGTGCCACTCCCTTTGTTAAGAAAGCCCAAACAGCCAAGGTCAATGACCGCTCAGGACACGCCCAGCCATCAAGTCACCCGCCCCTTTAGTGGCCAAAATCAAAGGCAATGATCGAAGCCTGTCGAATTATTGGGTCCAAAGCTAAGGACCGCCCCAAAGAGCATGAAATCCCAGAGGGATA
This sequence comes from Scyliorhinus torazame, assembly GCF_047496885.1. NCBI lineage: Eukaryota > Metazoa > Chordata > Chondrichthyes > Carcharhiniformes > Scyliorhinidae > Scyliorhinus > Scyliorhinus torazame. The sequence goes on along the minus strand of NC_092724.1, from coordinate 139,023,961 downwards.
AAAAGAGAAACAGCCATGTGTTCGGTCTCTCTTGGCCCCGGCCTAAACCTAAAACCAAGTGGAGCATTACGACCAGAAGACAAGTTCAAGACCAACGATCGCTACCAGACGGATGAGCCCAGCAGAAACGAAGCCACTTCTTCTATCCAGCCACACAAGATCCGAACAAAGGCCTTGTTCATCTGCACAGAGCCGGTTGCCCTGAAGTGAAGTATAGGTTGTTGTAGTTGTTAGATATAGTTTAACGTGTAGTGTTTTGTGTTGCATGTCGAAGTAAATCTTGTGTGTAAATAAACTATCTTTGAACTTGAACTGACTAACTGGTTGTTTGGTCTTTGATCGATATCCGGTAAAGCCTTGTGGTGGTATCATTTGATACCTGGCGACTCTGAAAAGCAATATTACCATTAATAACTGCCATATCTAATTAATTTGGCAACATTATTGGTGCCGATTGGTGGGATAGTATTCCACTCATTAAAAAGAGCAACATTATGGCCGACGCACGAGGTGGAGAAGCTCGGGCCTCGCCAGAGCGAGAAGGAGCAACCTGGCGCTCAAGGAGTCCGTCACGGGCAGCACGGTAGCATAGTGGTTAGCACAATTGCTTCACAGCTCCAGGGTTCCAGGTTCGATTCCCGGCTTGGGACACTGTCTGTGCGGAGTCTGCACGTTCTCCCCGTGTGTGCGTGGATTTCCTCCGGGTGCTCTGGTTTCCTCCCACAGTCCAAAGATGTGCAGGTTAGATGGATTGGCCATGTTAAATTGCCCTTAGTGTCCAAAAATTGGCCTTAGGGTTGGTTGAATGGGGTTACCGGGTTATGGGGATTGGGTGGTGTGGGCCTCGGTAGGGTGCTCTTTCCAAGAGCCGGTGCAGACTCGATGGGCCGAATGGCCTCCTTCTGCACTGTAAATTCTATGATCTATGATTATTGGTGTCTCCGGTGCCGATTGGCAACAATGATGTAAAGGATGAAAAGACATGAGCCAAATAAATCTGCATATACATTTTTTTTAAATTGGTGCCTGCGGTCCAGAACATAATGCAAACTTTTATTGCATCAACACGAAAATGGAAGTAATCCCTTTGCATTTTGGGAATTGTGGGGCGAGGGAGGGGGTTGTACAGTTCCAACATTGTTGTGATAGGATATTTCATCCTGATTTTTTTCAGCCAGGTTAGATTCCAGCTCTCAGCTGATGAACAGGAGACTGAAACTCCGGCCGTTGGGCAATTTAAATTCAGTGAGTAGCTCACACAGAGTCGGAAGATCTCAGGACTGATTGCTGGGCCCTGTGTATCTTTCAGAGCTCTGTCTGGAATCGCTATGTTAGGTCTCAGTGCATAAGTTACTGAGAGCCAGGAATAATGACGAGTCACAGTTCTATTTACCCGATCCCTACCCCAGATGCCTACTGCAATGTGTATGTGCCTTTAGGTGAAGCAAGGTGAATGGAGGATATTTTTGTAACAATAGTGTGTGCCAATTGTTGCACAATATTTGGCACCATTCACAACTCCTTGTTCATTACCAGCACAACATGGACAATATCGAGGCTTGGGCTGATGCGTAGAAGTAATATTTGCACCACACAGATGCCAGGTCCAACAAGAGAAAATGTAACCACTTCTCTTTGATATTCATTGCCATTACTATCATTGAATCTCCCACTATCAACCACCTTGGGCTATCATTGACCAGAAACTGAACTGGAACTCAGAGTACAAGAACACATCAGAGGCTGGGAATTCTGCGGCAAGTAACTCAGCTCCAAATTCCCCAAAGCCTGCCCGCCATCTACAAGGCACAAGCCAGAGTGTGATGGAATACTCTCCACGTGCCTGGAGGGTGAAGCTCCAACAACACTCAAGAAGCTCGACACCATCCAGGACAAAACAACCCACTTGATTGGCACCCAATCCCCCACCTTAAACATTCACTCCCTCCACCACTGATGCATAGTGGCAGCACTGTGTACCAATTACAAGACACACTGCAGAAAACCACCAAGGTTTTCCTTCGGCTGCACCGCCCAAACCAGTGACCTCTACCACCTAGAACAGGCATTGTCAAACTTGGGTGGGTCGCGGGCGGGTGTCGGGAGGGTCGCGGAGCCGTCCGTTGCAGTGCTCCTGATCGCGCAAATCTGCACGCAGCAGCCGGCTGTTAATAATGCTGGCTGCAAGCGGCCTTCAAAAAAAAATGTGTCCGCAATGTCCATGCATGCCAGATCATCGGCGCGCATGCGCAGTGCGGCCGATTTTTTTTTTTAACGGTTGCAGCTTTTTGTTTTACAATTTCGGGGGGGTTTATTCATTTATTTTATTCTTTTTTTTTTACTAGTTCGGGGGATTTAATTTGATAAAACTTTACAGGAAAAAAAATGCAGAACTCAAATGGGACCCAAAACCATTTCCTCCATTTTTGTCAGCAGCAAACAAGGTAAGAGAAAATGGTGGGTTGCGCAGGTCGCCCAGGTGTGGGTCATGAAGGTCAGCCGGCGTGGGTCGCGAAGGTCGGCCGGGTTGGGTCCCGAAGGTTGGCCGGTTGGAAATGTTGCTAACTTTTGGTTGGCTCTTAATTCGTAATTTGCTCTGTTTGTTTAACCTTTGCTCTAGAGTCGCCAGGTATCTTTATGATACCACCATGAGGTTCAAGTTCAAGTACTGATCAATAACTCAACACACCAATTAGTAAGATTAAAATTAAAACACATTTGTTATATACAGTAAGTCATTACTTATGCATAAACTCTACTTTCTAGACTATTCCTATCACTAAAAGGCCTATACGTAGCTTCGGAATTGGTCCACCAAGTCAGGGGAACAAATGGCCTTTCGTTCAGGTCCTGAGTCTGCAGGATTCAAAAGCTGGTATGGATTTGTAGCTAGGAGCGCCTATCTCGTAGCGAGCCTTGACTGGAGACTTACTTGGTTTTGTGCGGCAGCTGGGCAGTTCACTCTCAGGGGTTGATTCACATTGTTGAGTGATCCTGCCATGGACGATTTGAACTTGGGGGCTTTACGTTATAGTCCCCAGGGGCTTCTCGCCCTTTGGGGCGGATCCCGTACCTGGTTCCAAATGATTGGACTGCGTTCCGATCACTTGGATCGATTTCTCCAATACTGGAGTTGTTCCCTGATCGCTGGGCAGTCCCTAAATGTCTGTTGGCCTTCCTTTATCGTGGTTCCTGCTGGCGCCGAGGAGTCTGGCTTGGCCTTATTCACCTGAAGTGTTGCAATTGTGCCTGGGAATCGCTCATTGCTATGCAGATGGCTGCTGGTTTCAGTGCTGTCTGGTTTTTGGAAGTTCCAATACACAGGATTTCTGCACTTGCTCGTTTTTGCCTGTGTTGGCTGAATTTCCCTTTAGTCTTTGTGGTTCTCCATTTTAAGTCGGGAAGTGGCCAACCCAGGTGGCTACAGTTAAAATGGGCCCCCGGAAAAAAAGTTTGTAGAACACTGACCTAGAAGGACAAGGGCAACAATTGCATGGTATAAGATTCCTCTTGTTTAAAACCATGTTTGTTCCCTGTTTTCCCCTTTAATTTTTATTTTGCTATTACAATTTTTATCCATGGATGATTAATGACTCGGTGCCTTTAATGCAGACTTTACCTTTAATTCATGCAGGAGAAATCAGTGATGACTCAGTTAGACTGGCTTGGCCGGTGGCCAATGAACTGGTTCAAAATGCTGGGTTTTGCCAGTAACCGGGGGTGATTGGTTCTGATTTTCGTGGAATGTGTCCCTCTCCCCGGTAAGACTGGGCTGTTTTAGTTTCGCTTTCAGATCAGAAGCTGGAAGAAGCATCTCTGAAGTTTCTCGCTCAAAGATCTGATGAATTCTCTCTAAACAATCCAGGAGAAGAACCCTTTAATTCCCCCAGTAAGGTTGGATGTTATTTTAGTGAAACTGCAAAGGATTGAGATTTAAAACCCAGGCTGGAAGATGAGTTTGATGTGCGACAAAGAGTCTTAAGAGAGAGGGAGACACAAAGGGGGACCTTTGAGTGGAAGACCCAGTTTAATAAAGCCTAAAGTGTTTGTCCAGAGCATCAACTGGATGGGAACGCCACCACCTGCAAAGTCTCCAATTCATGCCGCATCCTGACCGAAAAATGTATCGCTGTTACGTCACTGTCGCTGGGTCAAAGTCCTGGAACTACCGCCCTCACAGCCCCTTTATGCCACTGTCTGCATGCAGGCAAGATGGTGGCTCACTATCACCTTCTCGAGGGCAATTATGGATAAGCAATAAATGCTGGCCTGGCCAAAGCTGCCCATTCACTGTGGACAAATTAGATACAATACAATCCTACAACTCACCACTGACAAACCCCGAAGCAGACAGACTGCGAAACATTGGTGTGGCACGGTGGCACAGTGGTTAGCACTGCTGCCTGACAGCAGCAAGGACCCCGGTTCAAATCCGGCATTGGGAGACTGTGTGGCGTTTGTACCTGCTCCCTGTGTCTGTGTGAGTTTCCTCCTACAGTCCAAAGATGTGCAGGTTAGGTGGATTGGTGAATTGTCCCTGAGTGTCCAATGGTTAGTGTATGGAGTTACAGGGATGGGGTGGGCTCAGAGAGGGTACTCTTTTGGAAGGGCGGTGCAAACTCGATGGGCCAAACGGCCTCTTTTTGCACTGTCGGGATTCTGTGATTCTACGATTGACAAAAGGTCAAACTTGATTATCAGCCAAATAAAACTGTTCTCTGAATTTAACAAAACAGAACAGATGGGTGGGAGTGGTTACACTGAAAATAGTTTTTATCTTGAGATTCAGATGGCAATAAAGAACACCAGCTACACTCTTTTAGCCTGCATCATCAAATTAACCTTACTCACACTATTGTACAATGTTTTTCCCCTAGATTTTTAGTTGATAACTCATTTCCTTCAGCTGGTCCCATGCAGCAGAGTGGCTGAACTTCTATAGGGAGATGTAAGCTGCCAATAACATCTTTTAATTTATGTTTAACATTTCAAATGAACTTTTTCTCATTTTCTCCTCTTTCCTCTCCAAAGGCAAGGCCCTCAGCTGAACAATCAAGACTAAAACAAACAACATTTACAACAGTCTTCTCAGAGCAGAAACAGGCCAAGGCATCGCCCGACTAGACAAAAGAAAATTGATCCACAAATAGGGAGAGATTAGGAGGTGGGGTCTGGTCAAAGAGCTAGGTTTAGCGGCCAAGGATGTGCCTGAGGCGAGTGGATAAAGAGAAACCAGTTTTATTGCAAAGGAATAACATGTACAATACTCTTCAGATCCCAGCTGGGTCTCAGATGTCGGTTCCCAGTGTGGCCGCCTTTTATATCAGAGTTCATGGGATCCCTGCTCCTCAGTGGCGGAAATTGTACTAAACGTGGCTCACGGAGAGACTAATTGCTCCGACCCTGTAGGTCTCGAGTGGGTTATAACATCCCACCCCCCTCACAAAGTCTGAAGACTCTTCCGATAATGGTGGAGTGGGAGAATGTCTGTGTCTTTTCACTCGTGGCTGCGCCTCGTGCCTGTTGAGCCGAACCAGGGACGTATATCTGGATGGCGAATGCTGTTTCCGCAATGAACGCCGCGATGGAGGTACCGTTAGAGACTGCTGTACGGCTGGTTCCCCGTTGGAAACCTCCAACGCCTGGGTCTCCATGTCGGAATCCGAATCAACATCCACTCCTATAACCAGATGCCGTAACCGATAGCATGTCCATACAATCTAGCATAGCTACTACTTCGTCGGACCTGAGAGGAGATGGAGGGTGCGTTGGCAATGGCAGTCTGCTTAACGTGTCCGTGGTTTGGGCACCTGGTCAATGCTCGAACGAATACTTATGTGCCACCAGTAAAAGGGCCCATCTCTGTATCCCAGCAGAGGTGACGGGTAGGACAGCCTTGTCCTCTTTGAAAGACCCCAGCAGCAGCTTGTGGCCCGTAAGGATCGTGAACCAGCACCCATAAACGTACTGGTGAAACTTTCTTATGGCAAATACGACAGCTAACACCCTTTTCCTCAATCTGCGCATGGCTCCGCTCTGCCAGGGCCAATGTCCTGGAGGCAAACGCTGTCGTCCATGCGGTGTGACAAAACAACGCCAATGCTGCACGGCGAAGTGTCACATGTGACTATGAAAGGTTTGACGGGGTCATAATGCGTGAGCAGGTCTGATGAGGTTAATTGCTTTTGGAATTGAGCAAATGCTTCTTCCTGTTGTGCTCTCCAAGCCCACTCCTGGTTTCTCTTTGGTGAGAGATGCAGGGGGGGACAACATTGTCGTGAAACCGGGGATGAACTTCCCCGAGACGTTTACTAGCCCAAGGAAGAAACGTAGTTTAATCGTGTTCTCTGGTGTAGGAGCTTGTTGGATAGCCAGTACCCTCTCTGCAATAGGGTGCAGTCCTTCCCGGTAGTCGAGACACTGTAGTCGAGATGAACCACCTCTTTCACGTGGGACACATATTTGTCCTTTTTAAGGCGAACACCTGCCTCCGAGAAACGGTGGAGAACCTCGTCCAAATTGCTCAAGTGTTCTTGTTCTGACATCCCAGTGACCAAAACGTCATTGAGATAAACTGTCACTCGTGGCAATCCTCTCAATATATTCTCCATGACCCTCTGGAAAATTGCACAAGTCAACGATACTCCAAAGGGCAGCCTGGTATATTCATCAAAGCCCCTGTGGGTATAGGAAGTGAGATATTGTCAGGATTCAGGGTCCAGTTCGAGCTGTAAGTATACATGTGATGCTCGATCAATGACTCCAGAAGCGAGATTGGATGACAATTGAAGGTTTTATTGGACTAGATGTTTCCCCCAGCAGCGCAGGTACAGAATGCAGCTGCTCGGGAGACACAGACTCTTATACTCCGCCTGACTGGGCGGAACCAGCAGGCAGACTTCACCAATGATCGTCCTGTGTCAGGTACCTCCCACACCAATTATCTTACAGCCTCAACCTAGGTACCGTAATACCCCTAATACTGACTATCACATTCACCCTCTGTTAAAAAAAGTGTCCGGCGTGGATTGTGGTCTTGCGTCATACAGTGGGAGAGGTTATGGTGATACCCATCGGTGGTACAGTGTTTTGCCTTATTACATGTCACAACCATTTACAGTATTCATTTTACATGTACATATCAGAATGAAGCAATTAGTCGATTCGGGGCCCTGGTCGTCCTCTGTGATCGTCGCAGTTTCGGCGGTGATGCAGGTGCCGGCTCGGGAATCCGTGACTCCGGGAGCATAACTTTGGCTTCTTCGGTAGCTTCATCACACCTGGGTGGGGCCAGTGGAAGAACCGATCCACCTGGGAAGGGGGCAGCCGTGGGTGTGCCGGTGGGAGGGAGGGTGGGGTTGGTGAGGGGGGTGTGGGTGGGGATCCAGCGGGCGGCAGGTCCCGTAGGGAGACCATATCCTGCCGGCCGTCGGGGTATGCTACGTAGGCATACTGAGGGCTAGCGTGAAGGAGGTGGACCCTCTCTACCAATGGGTCTGACTTGTGCACCTGCACGTGTTTGCGGAGCAGAATGGGTCCAGCAGCTGCCAGCCAGGTTGGGAGCGAGGTCCCAGAGGAGGACTTCCTAGGGAAAACAAGGAGACATTCATGAGGTGTTTCATTTGTCATGGTACACAGCATTGATTGGATGGAGTGGAGTGCATCGGGAAGGACCTCCTGCCTGCGGGAGACTGGGAGATTCCTGGACCGTAGGGCCAGTAGGACAGTCTTCCAGACCATTCCGTTCTCCCTCTCTACCTGTCCGTTTCCCCAGGGGTTATAACTGGTCGTCCTGCTCGAGGCGATGCTCTTGCTGAGCAGGAATTGACGCAGTTTGTCGCTCATGAAGGAGAGCCCTCTATTGCTGAGTACGTAGGCGGGGAAACCGAACCGGGGTAAAGATACTGTGGGGGGCTTTTATGACGGTGGCTGCGGTCATGTCGGGGCAGGGGATGGCGAATGGGAACCGGAATTACTCGTCAATCACGTTCAGGAAGTACGTGTTGCGGTCGGTGGAGGGGAGGGGCCCTTTGAAGTCCATACTGAGGCGTTCAAAGGGACGGGAAGCCTTTATCAGGTGCGCTTTCTCTGGCCTGTAGAAATGTGGCTTGCACTCCACGCAGATCTGGCAGTTCCTGGTGGCGGTCCTGTCCTCCTTGAGGGAGATGGGCAGGTTGCGGGTCTTGATAAAATGGAAGAATCGAGTGACCCCCGGGTGGCAGAGGCCCTCGTGGAAGTCCCGGAGTCGGTCCACTTGTGCGTTGGCACATGTGCCGCGGGATAAGGCATCAGGAGGCTCATTTAGCTTCCCGGGACGATACAAGATCTCATAGTTGTAGGTGGAATGCTCGATCCACAACCGTAAGATCTTATCATTCTTTATCTTGCCCTGCTGTGCATTATCGAACATGAAAGCTATCGGCCATTGGTCAGTGAGGAGCGTGAATCTCCTGCCAGCCAGGTAATGCCTCCAGTGCCGCACAGCTTCTTCTATGGCCTGGGTCTCCTTTTCAACGGAGGAATGACGGATTTCTGAAGCATGGAGGGTGCGTGAGAAGAAGGCCATGGGCCTGCCCGCTTGGTTGAGGGTGGCCGCCAAAGCTACGTTGGACGCGTTGCTCTCGACTTGGAAGGGAAAGGATTCACCGATTGCATGCATCGTGGCCTTTGCGATGTCCACCTTTATGCGGCTGAAGGCCTGGCAGGCCTCTGCCGACAGGGGAAAACTGAGGATTGGATTAGTGGGCGGGCCTTATCCGCATAATTGGGGACCCACTGGACGTCATATGAAAAAATTCCAAGGCAGCGTTTCAGGGCCTTGGAGAAGTGGGGGAGGGGATCTCCATGAGGGGGCGCATGCGTTCGGGATCTGGGCCTATGACTCCATCATGCACTACGTAGCCGAGGATGGCTAGAGGGTCGATGCTGAACACACATTTGTCCTTGTTGTAGGTTAAGTTAAGGGTTTTTGCGGTATGGAGGAATTTGCGGAGGTTGGTGTTGTGGTCCTGCTGGTCGTGGCCGCAGGTGGTGACTTTGTCGAGCTACGGAAACCTGGCCTGCAAACCGTACCGGTCAACCATTCGGTCCATCTCCCGTTGGAAGACCGAGACATTTGTGACACCGAAGGGAACCCTTAGGAAGTGGTAGAGCTGCTCATCTGCTTCGAATGCAGTGTACTTGCGGTCGCCCGGGTGGATGGGGTGCTGGTGGTAGGTGGATGTGAGGTTCGCCGTGGAAAAGACCTTGTATTGTGCAATCTGATTGAGCAAATCAGATATGCGGAGAAGAGGGAATGCGTCGAGCTGCGTACACCTGTTGATGGTCTGACTATAATCGATGACCATCCTGTGCTTCTCCCCGGTCTTTACAACCACTACCTGAGCTCTCCAGGGGCTGTTGCTAGCCTCGATAATACCTTCCTTCAGTAGCCGCTGGACTTCTGACCTAATGAAGGTCCGGTCCTGGGCATTGTACCATCTGCTCCTGGTGGCGATGGGTTTGCAATCCGGGGTGTGGTTCGCAAAAAGGGAAGGCGGGTCGACCTTGAGGGTAGCGAGGCTTCAGACAGTGACGGGGGGTATAGGGCCGCCAAATTTAAAGTTTAGGAAGGTTGCATTGGAAGTCCAATCCCAAGAGCGTGGCAGCGCAGAGGTGAGGGAGGACGTAGAGTCGGAAATTTTTTCATTCTCTTCCCTGGACTGTGAGGTTCGCTACGCAGAACCCCTTGATCTCTACAGAGTGAGACCCGGAGGCCAGAGAGATTCTTCGGTTAACTGGGTGTGTGGGAAGGGAACAGCGCCTTACCGTGTTGGGGTGTATGAAGGTCTCTGCGCTCCCGGAGTCGATCAGGCAGGATGTTTTGCGCCTGTTGATGAGCACGGTCGTCGTCGCGGTCGAGAGCGTTCGGGGGCAAGACTGGTCCAGGGTCACCAAGGCGAGTCGTGGTAGAAGTTGAAGATTTTCCTCGGACGGTGTGTGGTCATCCGAATCGGGGTCCTGAGACTCCAGCCAAGATGGCGGCGCCCAAGGGTCGCACATGGGTGGGGGTGGGCAAGATGGCGGCACCCACGCATCGCACGTGGTCCCTGGGGAACAAGATGGCGGCGCCCGGGGCCCGCACCTGGCTCGGGAAAATGAAGATGGCGGCACCTGCGGCCCGCACGTGGCCCGTGGAGAGAGTTGTGATGGCGGCCCCGGTTCTCCCCCGGAGACAGCGGCAACCACCCGGGCATGGCATACCGCCACAAAATGGCCCTTTTTGCCACAACCTTTGCAGGTGGAGGAGTGGGCCAGGCAGCGGTGCCGGGGGTGCTTGGCTTACCCGCAATAATAACAGCGGGGCCCCCGGGGATGCCTGGTAGCCGGACGTCACAAGCTTGTGGGGGGATGGGGGATGCATCGGGGCCGGCTGCGGGTGGGTTCCACTTTGCCCAAGGGGCTGCCGCGCGGTCGGGGACGTCCGCGCGGGCGTTTCGGGAGGCCACATCCAGGGAGCTAGTAAGGGCCCGTGCTTCCTTGAGGCCTAGTGTCTCTATCTCCAACAGCTGCTGACGGATTTGGGAGGACAGCATACCTGCAACGAAAGAGTCCCGGATTAAAAGTTCTGTGTGGTCGCTGGCTGAAACATGCGGGCAGTCACAGTTCCTACCAAGTACCAGGAGCGTGCGATAGAATTCATCCGGCAATTCCCCCGGGATTTGTCGCCTTGTCGCTAGCAGATGTTGGGCGTAAACCTGGTTTACTGGGCAAATGTAGTGCCCTTTCAACAGGGCCATCGCGGCCTCGAAATCGTCCGCATCCTCGATGAGGGTGTAGATCTCTGGGCTCACCCTCGAGTGGAGAACTTGCAGTTTCTGGTCCTCCTTGTGTGCAGTCGTGGTCGTCCTGAGGTACCCTTTGAAGCACGCCAGCCAGTGTTTGAAGGTTGCCGCTGAGTTTGCCGCGTGGGGGCTGGGTTACAGACACTGGCTTGATTCGGAGCTCCATTCTTTAAAATCTAGTCCAATAAATTGATGCTCGATCAATGACTACAGAAGCAAGATTGGAAGACAATGGAAGGCTTTATTGGACTAGATGTTTCCCCCAGCAGCGCAGGTACAGAATGCAGCTGCTCGGGAGACACAGACTCTTATACACCGCCTTACTGGGCGGAACCAGCAGGCAGGCTTCACCAATGATCTTCCTGTCTCAGGTACCTCCCACACCAATGATCTTACAGCCTCAACCTAGGTACCGTAATACCCCGAATACCGATATGGTTCATGTCAAAATTCATGAATGAATGACCACCAGTTAGTTTGGCATAGAAATCTTTGTTGCGAGGCATCGGGTATCTGTCCAGCCTGGAAGCCCTATTTACTGTCAGCTCGTAGATGCCACAGAGTCAAACTGCTTTGTCCGGTTTAAGCACGGGACCCACAGGTGCCGCCCTATCGGCGAACCGCACCGGCCTGATAACTCCGAGGCCCTCATATCGGCTCAGTTCAGCTTCGATTTTAGCCAATAGCTTACAAAGAACTGGACGGGCCCTAAAATATCGTGGCTCTGCATCCGGATCCACCTGCACCTTCTTCATGGCCCCCTTAATGTTTCCTATCCTGGCTGGAAAACCAGCAAGTCCTTCCCTAACACTTCATAGTGGCCTCCAGTTCCCACCAGAAGAATTTGTTACCAGTTAAGGTGGAGGCACTGCAACCAGTCACGCCCAATGGGTCGGGGCCGTGGCCCTTTACTACAATCAGTGGGAGTCTTACCGAATGCTGCCCATAAATCACTGGAGTTAGCGTGTTCCCCACAATGGCGGGTGGTTCACCCATATGTGTTGCTCACCTCACCTCTGTGTCCTGCAGATTCAGTTGTTGCATCCCAGTTTTTATTTTATCAAATGTTTGCCTTCCAATGACCGGCCCTGCGCCTCCTGTTCCATCTCTCAAGGGTGACTGTTGACTTGTACACTGATGCTCATGGGATCCATTCTGGGTCCCATGATGCAATTTCATTGCATGCACTCCTCATCCTGTTGGTCTAGGTCAAGGGTACAGTCTCTGGGCTGGCGCCTGCAGCCTCTGTTTGGGTGGCGGGGTTGTTTGGGATTAGCGTTCCCTGCTGTTTCTACGTCTGCATGTCCCACATTGCCTGCACTCCCCTTCTGCCGACTGGGGGGAGGTGTCACATCTGGCTGTCTTGGTTGAAAATGAACGAATCGGCAGCACGGTGGCGCAGTGGGTTAGCCCTGCTGCCTCACGGCACCGAGGTCCCAGGTTCGATCCCGGCTCTGGGTCACTGTCCGTGTGGAGTTTACACATTCTCCCCGTGTTTGCGTGGGATTCACCCCCACAACCCAAAGTTGTGCAGGGTAGGTGGATTGGCCACGCTAAATTGCCCCTTAATTGGAAAAAATGAATTGGGTACTCTAAATTTATTTTTGAAAAGAAAAAAGAAAGTGAACGAATCGGGTCTCTACGGTAGTCATTCCAGGGTGCGGTGGGGGGTGGGTGGGGGGGGGGGGGGTGCTGCTGCTTGCCGGGAGATGGCGGGTCCTACAGTCTGCACCTTCATTCCTAGAAGTTCCTGCACTCCCTTTTCCGCGCTTTCTCGCAAGAGCAAAATCTGCGTAGTGATGGTCTAAAGATGACTCAGCCAACAACTTTCTTTGGGATGCCATATTATTAACGCTGCAGACCAATGTGTCCAGTAGCATCGCAGAGAGTGAATTGCCATACTCACAAAGCTCATATAGTTTCCTCAACCAACTCGGTCATTCATCTCAGCCGTGTTAAAATGGTACCTCTGCACAATGGCTGACAGTCTGGGGTTATAATGCTGTGCCACCAGGATCACCAGCTCTTCAAAGGACTTGGTGTTCGGGACTGCAGGATACGTCAGGCTCTTTACCACCTCACAGGCAGTTAAAAGTATTACTGCCTATCGGTCTTTACCGGCGATTGCATTTGCCCGAAAAAAGTAACGCGTACGTTTGGCATATTGCATCCAATCCTCGACTCTCGCATCAAACATGTCCATCTTCCGAATGGCTGCATTGTGGAAAAGAAATTCCAACCTTAGTTTTACAAGCATGTTGCCTGGTATGGAGGGTATTAGCTATGAGGAGCGGTTGAATAAACTCTTATGTGGAGGTCTACAAAATTATGAGGGGCATAGACAGAGTGGATATGCAGAGGCTTTTTCCCAGGGTAGATGAGTCAATTACTCATCGGTTTAAGGTGCGAGAGGCAAGGTTTAGAGTAGATGTATGAGGCAAGTTTTTTACGCAGAGGGTAGTGGGTGCCTGGAACTCGCTGCCGGAGGAAGTGGTGGAAGCAGGGACGATAGTGACGTTTAAGGGGCATCTTGACAAATACATGAATAGGATGGGAATAGAGGGATATGGACCCAGGAAGTGTGGAAGATTTTAGTTTAGACGGGCAGCATGGTTGGCACAGGCTTGGAGGGCCGAAGGGCCTGTTCCTGTGCTGTACATTTCTTTGTTCTTTGTTCTTTTGCAGAAGAAGTTGGTGTTCGTCCGACAGTCAACCCCGTCAACTGTAGCTCCACTTTTATTCTCGTTGCCAGTTTGGTGGCCACAGATGGGTCCGAGGCAAGGTAATAAAGAGAAACCAGTTTTATTGCAAAGGAATAAGATATACAATACGCTTCAGATCCGAGCGGAGTCTGAGATGTCAGTTCCAACTCTGACCGACTTTTAGATCAAAGTCTATTGCCCTGTCTATGGGAGCTCATACCACATGGGAGTGTGGGTTATAACACTAGCATTTGAGGGGATTCCGCTTTAGGAAGGTGCAGATGTGGAGCTGTTTGGAAGGGAGTCCCAGAGGAATGGGCCTGAGGCAGCTGAAAGCTCTCCCACCAAGGCTGGGGCAAAATAATTCCCTTAGCTTCACGCAGTCCATCGTAAATGGTCCCAGTCGCCATTCCTCGCATAATCAATGACAGTAAATTTTATTGGACTATTTAACCATGGAAGCCATCACAGTTCTCACCAAGTGCTCACGCTCGGACACTTTTAAATACGCTGCTTCCCCTTTCTACTCCAGGAACCATTCCTGAGCTATTTACCTGTTTAGCGCTGCTTACCCATATTGCTTTTAGTCAGCAGGTCATCAGGGGAGCATGGGTTGTGCTTGTAGCTGTGTGCTGTCCTCAAGGTCAAAGCCAACCTGCCCCCTTATTGTCCAGATTATCCTTGGTGGCGGATGCAGGGGTGGAGCTGAAATGCGGGTCTGGTTTATCTCAGAGCCAGGTCCTTTTAATCAGTTTTGGCATTCATCAACACCCAAAAGAATATCAAATTTAATGTAATGGCTATGTAAACCTACCATTCTTCTCCAACAGTGCAGAACAGCAAAAAGATAAAGAGCAAAACTCTCATAAATCTGGGACAGCTGAACGGTTACTTATTATATTGCCAGCTGCGTAAATCCCCTTCTGCACCACAGCTGCAAATTTGCACTTGTGAATTCACAGCTGATTCACAGCAGAGTTATTAATGCAAACCAGGTGCTCCTAGTTACTCCAATGTGAGATCCCAGTGAAAAAAATACTCCCACCTTTGGAATGTCAGATGGAAGTCAGCAGTGAAGCAGCGGGATTTACTTTGGCCGGCGGTAAATAAACACGTCCTTTCTTGGCCTGGAGGAAAACGCCAACACTAAGGTCAGGCTCTCCATCGCTGATGGCCTTTGGAAGCAGAGTGAACCATGTGAGAAACTAGCAGAGAAAGACAGAGGGATCACAGTCAGTTTAGATCATTCTGACCTGAGTGGGAAATGCAGAGTTGGCAAGGACAGATGTTCTTATGTGGGCAGTGGCAGATGGGGGGGTGTCAGGTTCACAGCAGAGCTGGGATCTTATGAGTCAACCTAACACAGAAACACAGGGGCGGTAGTTATTGGGGTGATAGGGCTGCTGACAGCCCTATGTCCTCTCTTTAAGGGAAGGCACGTTGCATCACGTGACACCCAGGCACGTGACGGGACAGTGGTGGTCCTTTCTTGTTATTCAGGACCCCAGAGGTGGACGTCCCCGCCTGTCTGGAGGGAAGGACATCCACATATCTTCCCACCACATACATAATGGATGGGGGAGGGGTGTTGGGGCAGAGAAGGGAAGGTGGTGGGGTGCCCAACTATTCTGTTACCTTAAGGGATCTGTACACATTCAATGAAGATCCTCTACCCTTATTCGTATCCTACCATTTATTGAATATTCCCATGCCTTGTTACCTTTCCTGAAGTCCATATCTCATACTTTACCGGTTGACATTCCAATTGCCATTTTTCTATCCTCACAACCAGTTCATTAATATCTTCCTACGGTCTGCAGCTTTCTTCCTCATTTTCATATCATCTTCAAAATCCTTAATCATGCTCCCAATGTTTAAGTCTAAATCATTGATATAAACCACGAAAAGCAAGGGATTGGTACAGTGCCCTGCAGAACCCCACTGGAAACAATCCTCGCGTGACAAAAAACCCATCGACCATGACCCTTTGCATCCTACCTCTGAGGGAATCTTGTGTCCGACTTGCCATT
Organism: Scyliorhinus torazame; assembly: GCF_047496885.1. Classification (NCBI taxonomy): domain Eukaryota; kingdom Metazoa; phylum Chordata; class Chondrichthyes; order Carcharhiniformes; family Scyliorhinidae; genus Scyliorhinus; species Scyliorhinus torazame. The sequence goes on along the minus strand of NC_092724.1, from coordinate 139,008,406 downwards.
TGCCCTCGAATGGCAAGTCGGACACAAAATTCATTTCGTTTTCTAAGCAGCCTACCGTGTGGAACCTGTCAAAAGCCTTGCTAAATTCCACATCGGCCACATCAAATGTGCAACTTCTTTAACCCCCCCCCCCTTGTTATCTCCTCAGAAATTTCAATCAAACTAGTCAAACATGACCTTCCCTTAAAAATTCCAACTGACTGTCATTGATTATTCCAGCCTTTCTAAATGACAATTTGGAACGTCTCTCAGAATTCTTCTCTATAATTTGTTCCCTAACAGACTGACAGGTCTGTAATTACTCAGCATATCTCTTCCTCCCTTTTAAAATAAGTTCTCGCTTGTATTCCGCCCCACCCACCCGGTGTTTTCCAGCGGTGGGATCCAGCTTGCTATTGGCCACTGGTGGGATATTCTGGTCCCATCAATGTCTACGGTGTTTTGCATGGCTTGCATCTCCTGCCGCTCAGGAACCTGGGGGGAGGGGTGTGTCCTCCATTGGTGAGTCCAGAAGGTCCCGGAAGGGCCTGAACAATTCAGCTCATAGGCCTTTGACTTTTTACGAGTAGCTAGTAAATCACATACGGGATTGTCATTGTCAGTGGATGAATGCAATCTTTTGTACACAAGGTGATGATGGTATTGGGAGAGATATTTCCGAGACTCTCCATGGAGCCATCTAAAGGTCAGAGCTTGTAACTGCACAATGACAGTCAATAGAGCTAAATAGAACAGAAAATGTCGACTGGAAGCATTCCTAAATTATGTCTACAGAAAACAAGAACTGCCTGCTGTAAACATGATTTTTAAATGATATTTGGGTTAGCATACAGGAAACCATTGTAAGGTGTTGGGTGTAGTTCAGTAGGCCCTGTTAAGGTACCCATAGCCTTAGGTAGTTCAATAGCAAGTATTTATTCACTATTAGAAACCATACACAGAGATACAATAAAGGTCCAGGCTCGGAACTGTCTCCATTCTTGTTTCTACACACAGCTCTGTCCAACACTACACTGATCCTTCTGTGTGGGCCACATGTTCTCTTACCTCACTGTGTGGGCGGAACTTCACTCAGTCCCGGAGTTAACCCTTTACGTGCTATTTAACTGTTCAGATAATTAAAACAACAAGGAATTGATGTTAAGCCCCAGCAGGTTGGCAGACATACAGGGCCAGTGCAAAAGGGGCTTGCAGGTTTAGGTTTGAGGCCTGGGTTAATTTAACTGTCAGGTTCTATGCTGCCAGTCAGTTACCTGACCAAAATGGGCAGAAAGTGTCAGAAAAGACCCTTTGCTGACATCAAGGGCAAGCTGGCAAGTTGTGAGGAGGGTGTTTCAGGATGGACTTGAGGTGGAAATCAGAATGGGTTGCTGATTTACATCAATGTACATACCTGCTTTCGCAGCTATATTGCAGTGAGCAATGTAAAATGGAAGGTAACAGTATGTCTTAAAGAAGTCTCCATAGTCTTCTGTAGGTTAACTGTAAGTCTTTATTAACAACTGGAACTATTTACATATGTACAGGGGACAAACTAGGAGCTTAGAACAAACAAAGAGAACAAAGAAATGTACAGCACAGGAACAGGCCCTTCGGCCCTCCAAGCCCGCGCCGACCATACTGCCCGACTAAACTACAATCTTCTACACTTCCTGGGTCCGTATCCTTCTATTCCCATCCTATTCATATATTTGTCAAGATGCCCCTTAAATGTCCCTATCGTCCCTGCTTCCACTACCTCCTCCGGTAGCGAGTTCCAGGCACCCACTACCCTCTGCGTAAAAAACTTGCCTCGTACATCTACTCTAAACCTTGCCCCTCTCACCTTAAACCTATGCCCCCTAGTAATTGACCCCTCTACCCTGGGGAAAAGCCTCTGACTATCCACTCTGTCTATGCCCCTCATAATTTTGTAGACCTCTATCAGGTCGCCCCTCAACCTCCTTCGTTCCAGAGAGAACAAACCGAGTTTATTCAATCGCTCCTCATAGCTTATGCCCTCCATACCAGGCAACATTCTGGTAAATCTCTTCTGCACCCTCTCTAGAGCCTCCACATCCTTCTGGTAGTGTGGCGACCAGAATTGAACACTATACTCCAAGTGTGGCCTAACTAAGGTTCTATACAGCTGCAACGTGACTTGCCAATTCTTATACTCAATGCCCCGTCCAATGAAGGCAAGCATGCCGTATGCCTTCTTGACTACCTTCTCCATCTGTGTTGCCCCTTTCAATGACCTGTGGACCTGTACTCCTAGATCTCTTTGACTTTCAATATTCTTGAGGGTTCTACCATTCACTGTATATTCCCTACCTGCATTAGCCCTTCCAAAATGCATTACCTCACATTTGTCCGGATTAAACTCCATCTGCCATCTCTCCGCCCAAGTCTCCAGACAATCTAAATCCTGCTGTATCCTCAGACAGTCCTCATCGCTATCCGCAATTCCACCAACCTTTGTGTCGTCTGCAAACTTACTAATCAGACCAGTTACATTTTCCTCCAAATCATTTATATATACTACAAACAGCAAAGGTCCCAGCACTGATCCCTGTGGAACACCACTGGTCACAGCCCTCCAATTAGAAAAGCATCCCTCCATTGCTACCCTCTGCCTTCTATGGCCTAGCCAGTTCTGAATCCACCTTGCCAGCTCACCCCTGATCCCGTGTGACTTCACCTTTTGTACTAGTCTACCATGAGGGACCTTGTCAAAGGCCTTACTGAAGTCCATGTAGACAACATCCACTGCCCTACCTGCATCAATCATCTTAGTGACCTCCTCGAAAAACTCTATCAAGTTAGTGAGACACGACCTCCCCTTCACAAAACCGTGCTGCCTCTCACTAATACGTCCATTTGCTTCCAAATGGGAGTAGATCCTGTCTCGAAGAATTCTCTCCAGTAATTTCCCTACCACTGAAGTAAGGCTCACCGGCCTGTAGTTCCCGGGATTATCCTTGCTACCCTTCTTAAACAGAGGAACAACATTGGCTATTCTCCAGTCCTCCGGGACATCCCCTGAAGACAGCGAGGATCCAAAGATTTCTGTCAAGGCCTCAGCAATTTCCTCTCCAGCCTCCTTCAGTATTCTGGGGTAGATCCCATCAGGCCCTGGGGACTTATCTACCTTAATATTTTTTAAGACACCCAACACCTCGTCTTTTTGGATCACAATGTGACCCAGGCTATCTACACCCCCTTCTCCAGACTCAACATCTACCAATTCCTTCTCTTTGGTGAATACTGATGCAAAGTATTCATTTAGTACCTCGCCCATTTCCTCTGGCTCCACACATAGATTCCCTTGCCTATCCTTCAGTGGGCCAACCCTTTCCCTGGCTACCCTCTTGCTTTTTATGTACGTGTAAAAAGCCTTGGGATTTTCCTTAACCCTATTTGCCAATGACTTTTCATGACCCCTTCTAGCCCTCCTGACTCCTTGCTTAAGTTCCTTCCTACTTTCCTTATATGCCACACAGGCTTCGTCTGTTCCCAGCCTTTTAGCCCTGACAAATGCCTCCTTTTTCTTTTTGACGAGGCCTACAATATCACTCGTCATCCAAGGTTCCCGAAAATTGCCGTATTTATCTTTCTTCCTCACAGGAACATGCCTGTCCTGTATTCCCTTCAACTGACACTTGAAAGCCTCCCACATGTCAGATGTTGATTTGCCCTCAAACATCCGCCCCCAATCTATGTTCTTCAGTTCCCGCCTAATATTGTCATAATTAGCCTTCCCCCAATTTAGCACATTCATCCTCGGACCACTCTTATCCTTGTCCACCAGTACTTTAAAACTTACTGAATTGTGGTCACTGTTACCGAAATGCTCCCCTACTGAAACATCTACCACCTGGCCGGGCTCATTCCCCAATACCAGGTCCAGTACCGCCCCTTCCCTAGTTGGACTGTTTACATATTGTTTTAAGAAGCCCTCCTGGATGCTCCTTACAAACTCCGCCCCGTCTAAGCCCCTGGCACTAAGTGAGTCCCAGTCAATATTGGGGAAGTTGAAGTCTCCCATCACCACAACCCTGTTGTTTTTACTCTTTTCCAAAATCTGTCTACCTATCTGCTCCTCTATCTCCCGCTGGCTGTTGGGAGGCCTGTAGTATACCCCCAACATTGTGACTGCACCCTTCTTATTCCTGATCTCTACCCATATAGCCTCACTGCCCTCTGAGGTGTCCTCTCGCAGTATAGCTGTGATATTCTCCCGAACAAGTAGCGCAACTCCGCCTCCCCTTTTACATCCCCCTCTATCCCGCCTGAAACATCTAAATCCTGGAATGTTTAGCTGCCAATCCTGCCCTTCCCTCAACCAGGTCTCTGTAATGGCAATAACATCATAGTTCCAAGTAGTAATCCAAGCTCTAAGTTCATCTGCCTTACCCGTAATGCTCCTTGCATTAAAACATATGCACTTCAGGCCACCAGACCCGCTGTGTTCAGCAACTTTTCCCCGTCTGCTCTGCCTCAGAGCCACACTGTCCCTATTCCCTAGTTCTCCCTCAATGCTCTCACCTTCTGACCTATTGCTCCCGTACCCACCCCCCTGCCATACTAGTTTAAACCCTCCCGTGTGACACTAGCAAACCTCGCGGCCAGGATATTTATGCCTCTCCGGTTTAGATGCAACCCGTCCATCTTATACAGGTCACACCTGCCCCGGAAGAGCTCCCAGTGGTCCAGAAAACGGTCTTAGGTCTATTCACATCTCTGCCCAACACCACACTAACCCTGGGTCTGGGTCATGTGTCTTCTTACCTCACAGTGTAGGTGGTTCTTTACTCTGTCCGACATTAACCCTATCCGTGTCAGACCCTTATACTACAATGTTAATCCCACAATTCTGTAGATACCAGGGAATCTAAATTAGAAACCAGGGGTGGGATTCTCCCATCGCGCGGCTAAGTGTTGACCCCGGTGTAAAAACGGGAGTGTTTTACTCCGGCGTCAACAGACCTTTTGGCGCCGATTCTCCGGGCCACGCCACTCCAGCTGCTGACCCTGGCGTCAACTGGGCGCCACGGGGTCCGCGCATGCGCAGCGGCACCGGCGCCAACGCGCACATGCGCAGTGGCTCCCTTCTCCGCGCTGGCCCCAACGCCAAATGGCATAGGTTTACAGGGGCCGGCGCGGAAGATAGGAGGCCCCCAGCCCGAGAGGCCGGCCCGCCGATCAGGCCCCCCCCCCCCCCCCCCCCCCACAGGCTGCCCCCAGACCCTTCAACGCCGAGGTCCTGCCGGCTCAGAGTATGTTAGAACGGCGCTGGCGGGACTTGGGCTTTTTGTCACGGCCACTCGGCCCATGCGGGCCGGAGAATTGCGGGGGAGCCGCGTAGAGCGGCCCCCAACCGGCACCGCGCTGACCACGCCAGCCCCAATGGCGCCGATTCTCCGCTCTGTGGAGAATCACGTCCTGCCATCGGGGAGGCGTTGCGCGATTCACGCGGCCCCCCCCTGGCGATTCTCCGACCCGGCACGGGGGTCGGAGAATCCCGCCCCAGCTCTTTCCAAGGGCCGGTTCAGATTCGATAGGACGAATGGCATTGTAAATTCTATGAAAAACACAAAGTGCCGGAAAAACTCAACAGGTCTGCCAGCATCTGTGGAAAGAGAAAAGAGTTAATGCTCCAGGTCCAATATGACCCTTCATCGGAAAAATTCTTCGGTTGTGAAGACGAGTCATGCTGGACTGGGAATGTTAACTCTGTTTCTCTCCTCACAGGTGCTGTCGGACCTGCTGGGTTTTTCTAGTATTTTCTCTTTTTATTATGCTAACCCACTTAGGCTTTACTTTTATAGATGTGTTTTGGTTCGCATTGTTTAAACAAGCACTTTCTGGTAAACACCTGCCTCGTGGTCAATTTGGACTATAACCTTGTTCGGACTCATTTCCAAAATAATATCAATTTTCCCGTGTATTTACAGTCAAGTGTAAAATGGCAGAATTGTCCTGACAACATCTGCATTTGGACTAAGAGTTAATATTGCGAGTAAACACTAATTGCCAAAGGGGTAGAAACACAAATGGAGCAAATTATTATAAGATGGATTGCACTAAATTAATTGTTTTTTTTTAAATAACTGAACCTCGTACCAACTGTGCTACAAGTCACACTTTGATCAGGAATTCATTCCAATTAAGTCCTTGGGGGCTTAATTTAATACTGACACAAAAGTTAAAAACAGCTTGTTTTGGTTTCAGTGGCTAACAGTGGTGATTGTAGAAAGCACCGTTTGAAAATTCCCCATAGACCTCAATATGTTTAGAAAATACCAGAAGATCTCATGTAACACAGGAAGTCGGTGGATGTACTGGTTTCGAATGACGGAAGCAAACTTCAGCATGTTCCTTTCGGAAGCAGATTTTTAACCTGAAAACCAAAGGTGGCAGGAGTTCGCAAGGGAATGAATTTCCATCTATTTATCGTCAGATTGCAGAGAATTATTTGTAGAGATGCCAGCGCAATATTTCTTCTGCTGTTAGACCAATAAAAAAAAAACATTTTCTGCGATGGTGGCATGGGTCTATTGACGGAAACATTTAGGAAGAAGTTTTGAAGGTTGTGACAAGAGGTCCCAAGAGTGTGTCAATATTTCAGGTGGTCCCCAGTACAATGAACGTTCAAAGGTTGCTTTTGTTGAGATCACCAGGACTACAAGGCACAATCCCGAAGCCCAGAAGCAGGCATGGTGTCTCTCTTGACGGGCAGTAAATCCTGGACCTGTCACGTAGCTCAGGAGGAAAATCAACAGAGCAATGACTGGCTTTCTTTCCCACTTTAATCGTAACAGTTTCTTTTTTTTTAAATATGTTTATTCAAAGTTTTTCAATAATTTTTACAAAACACTCCAAAGAGGAAAGTATACAAAATAAAAATAAAAAGGGCAATGCGCCAACAAACAAAGCAACTTAATCCTCTAACACTTAAACAATTTAACAAACTAAGAACAAAATGGGGCAAACGCCCCTTACATAAACCAAAACAAGAACCCCCCCCCCCCTCCCCTCCGGGTTGCTGCTGCTATTGACCTCCACCTAACGTTCCGCGAGAAAGTCAAGGAACGGTTGCCACCGCCTGGAGAACCCCTGTACAAACCCTCGCAGGACAAACTTTATCTTCTCCAACCTGAGGAACCCCACCATGTCATTGATCCAAGCCTCCACACTTGGAGGCTTCACGTCCCTCCACATTAGTAAGATCCTTCTCTGGGCTACCAAAGAGGCAAAGGCCTGAACTCCGGCCTCTTTCGGCTCCTGCGCTCCCGGCTCGTCTGACACCCCAAATATCGCTATCCCCCAGCTCAGTTTTACCCAAGTATCCAAGACCTTGCAAAGCCCCTCCAAAACCCCGCAAGCGCCTGACACGCCCACAACATATGAGTGTGGTTTGCTGGGCTCCCCAAACACCTCACACACCTGTTCTCTACCCCAAAAAACTTACACATCCTCGCCCCTGTCATATGCGCCCTGTGCACCATTTTAAACTGGATCAGGCTGAGCCTGGCGCAAGACGAGGAGGAAGGGGCTGGTTTAGCACACTGGGCTAAATTGCTGGCTTTTAAAGCAGACCAAGGCAGGCCAGCAGCACAGTTCGATTCCCGTACCAGCCTCCCCGAACAGGCGCCGGAATGTGGCGACTAGGGGCTTTTCACAGTAACTTCATTGAAGCCTACTCGTGACAATAAGCGATTTTCATTTCATTTCATTTCATTTCTATTGCCCAGGGCATCAGCCCACAGGCCCTCATCAAGCTCCTCACCCAGCTCCTCATCCCACTTGCCCTTCAGCTCCTCCACGGAGGCTTCCTCCGCCTCCTGCAGCTCCTGGTATATCGCCGAGACCTTACCCTCTCCGACCCACATGTCCGAAATCACCCTGTCCTGTATCCTCCGGGCAGGCAGAAGCGGAAATTCACCTACCTGCTTCCTCACCAACACCCTAACCTGCATATACCTGAAGGCATTTCCCGGGGGTAACCCAAATTTCTCCTCCAGCGCCCTCAGACTGGCAAAAGTCCCGTCAATGAATAAGTTCCCCATCCTTTTAATTCCCGCCCAAATCCGCCATCCATCCTGCCCGGTGCAAACCTATGGTTGTTCCGTATCGGGGACCAGATTGAGGCCCCCACCTCCCCCCTGTGCCGTCTCCACTGCCCCCTGATCCTCAATGTCGCTGCCACCACCAGGCTCGTGGTGTACCGCATCGGCGGTAGTGGCAACGGTGCCATCACCAGTGCCCCCAGGCTAGCACCTACACATGACGCCGCCTCTAGTCTTTTCCACGCCACCCCCTCTCCCTCCAAGAACAGTCTCTTAACCCTCGGGGTCTTACTTGCCCATACGAACCCCATAATGCTCTTGCTCACTCGCTTGAAAAAGGCCTTAGGGATGAGAATGGGCAGGCAATGGAACACAAACAAGAACCTAGGGAGGACTGTCATCTTAACGGACTGCACCCTGCCCGCCAGGGAGAGTGGCAACACGTCCCATCGCTTAAAGTCCTCCTCCATCTGGTCCACCAACCGCGCCAAGTTGAGCTTATGCAGGACCCCACAACTCTTGACCACCTTGGTATCCAAATACCGGAAACTCCTCTCCACCCTCTTGAGCGGCAGTTCCTTCAGCCTCTTCCCCTGACTCCTCTTGTGCACCACAAAGAGCTCGCTCTTCCCAACATTGAGCTTGTATCCCGAGAAGTCTCCAAACTCCCTAAGGGTCTGCATGACCTCTGCCATCCCCTCCACTGGATCCACAATATACAAAAGCAGGTCATCCGCACATAATGAGACCCGATGCTCCTCCTCTCCCCGGACCAACCCCCTCCAGCTTCTAGAATCCCTTAGGGCCATGGCCAGCGGCTCAATTGCTAGGGCAAACAGCACGGGGGACAGGGGGCAACCCTGTCTCGTCCCAATGTACATTCTGAAGTACTCTGGCCTCAACCGATTTGTCGATACGCTCGCCACCGGGGCCTGGTACAACAATTTGACTCACCCTACGAACCCCTCCCCGAACCCAAACCTACCCAGCACTTCCACAGTGTGGTAGTCAGTATTAGAGATATTAAGGTACTCTGTAATACCTCTGTAATGGAAGACCATTGGTGTAGAAGGTACTCTGTTTTCATTGGTTAAGCCTGTCTGCTGGCTCCGCCCAGCAAGGCGGGGTATAAAAGCCCGTGACGCCCCAGCAGCTGCCTTCTGAACCTGCGCTGCTGGGGGAAACATCTAGTGTAATAAAGCCTTCAATTGTCTCTAATCTTGCTTCTGGAGTTATTGATCGAGCATCAATTTATTACACCAGATTTTAAAGAATAGAGCTCGGAATCAAGCCGGAGTGTCTGCAACTCAGCCCCCACACGGCGAACTCAGCGTCAACCTTCAAGCACTGGCTGGCGTGCTTCAGTGGATATCTCGGGACGGCCGAAAACACACCCATGGAAGACCAGAAACTACAAATTCTGCACTCGAGGGTGTACCCAGAGATCTACACCCTCATCGAGGATGCGGACGACTTCGAGGCTGCAATGGATCTGCTGAAAGGACATTATATTCCCCCTGTAAACCAGGTCTATGCCCGACATCTACTAGCGACGAGGTGACAAATCCCTGGGGAATCACTGGAGGAGTTCTACCGTGCGCTCCTGGTGTTGGGGAGAAACTGCAGCTGCCCGCAAGTTTCGGCAAGTGACCACACAGAACCTTTGATCCGGGACGCTTTCGTTGCAGGTATGCTGTCCTCCCAAATCCGCCAGTGATTGCTGGAGAAAGAGACACCCCGACACGGTATGGCGCTGTTCTCTCCCCGTTCACCCCGTTAACCAAAAAATCTCCTTGGCCTCCGGGTCTCATTCAGTAGAAATCAAGTAGCGAACCTCACGGTCCAGGGAAGGGAGTTTAAAAACTACCGGCTCTACGTCCTTCCGCACCTCTGCGCTGCCACACTCTTGGGTTAGATTTTCAGTGCAACCGCCAAAGCCTTACTTTCAAATTCGGCGGCCCTATACCCCCCCTCACTGTCTGCGGCCTCGCAACCCTCAAGATCGATCTGCCTTCCCTATTTGCGAAGCTCACCCCGGATTGCAAACCCATCGCCACCAGGAGCAGACGGTACAGTGCCCAGGACCGGACCTTTATTAGGTCGGAGGTCCAGCGATTACTGAGGGAAGGTGTCATTTAGGCTAGCAATAGCCCTTGGAGAGCTCAAATGGTGGTTGTAAAGACCAGGGAGAAGCATAGGATAGTCATAGACTATAGCACGACCATCAACAGATATATGCAGCTGGCTGCGTACCCTCTCCCCCGCATATCCGACCTGGTCAACAGGATCGCGCAATGCAAGGTCTTTTCCACGGTGGATCTAAAGTCTGCCTACCACCAGCTCCCCATCCGCCTCGGCGACCGCAAATACACTGCTTTCGAAGCAGATGGGTGACTTACCACTTCCTAAGGGTTCCCTTCGGTGTCACAAATGGAGTCTCGGTCCTCCAGCGCGAGATGGACCGAATGGTTGACCGGTACGGTTTACGGGCCACAGTCCCCTACCTCGATAATGTCACCATCTGCGGCCACGACCAGCAGGATCACGACACCAACCTCCAAATATTCCTCCATACCGCAAAAATCCTTAACACCACATATAACAAGGATAAATGCGTGTTCAGCACCGACCGCCTAGCCATCCTCGGCTACGTAGTGCGAAATGGAGTTATACGCCCAGAACCTGAACGCATGCGCCCCCTTATGGAGTTCCCCCTCCCTCACTGCTCCAAGGCCCTGAAACGCTGCCTAGGGTTTTTCTCTTATTATGCCCAGTGGGTCCCCAACTATGCGGACAAGGCCCGTCCCCTGATCCAATCCACGGTTTTGCCCTGTCGACAGAGGCCCGCCAGGCCTTCAGCCGCATCAAAGCAGACATTGCAAAGGCCACGATGCACGCCATCGACGAGTCCCTCCCCTTCCAGGTCGAGAGTGATGCGTCCGACGTAGCTCTGGCGGCCACCCTCAACCAAGCGGGCAGACCCGTGGCCTTCTTCTCACGCACCCTCCACGCTTCAGAAATCCGCCATTCCTCAGTTGAAAAGGAGGCCCAGGCCATAGTAGAAGCTGTGCGGCATTGGCGGCATTACCTGGCCAGCAGGAGATTCATTCTCCTCACTGACCAACGGTCGGTTGCTTTCGTGTTCTATAATGCACAGCAGGGCAAGATAAAAAACGACAAGATCTTACGGTGGAGGATTGAACTCTCCACCTACAACTACGAGATCGTGTATCGTCCCGGGAAGCTAAATGAGCCTCCTGATGCCCTATCCCACGGCACATGTGCCAACGCACAAGTGGACCACCTCCGAGCCCTCCACGAGGACCTCTGCCACCTGGGGGTCACTCGATTCTTCCAATTCATCAAGACCTGCAACCTGCCCTACTCTTCGAGGAAGTCAGGACAGCCACCAGGAACTGCCAAATCTGCGTGCAGTGCAAGCCGCACATCTATAGGCCAGAGAAAGCACACCTGATAAGGGCTTCCCGTCCCTTTGAACACCTCAGGATGGACTTTAAAGGCCCCCTCCCCTCCACCGACCGCAACACATACTTCCTGAACATGATTGACGAGTACTCCCGGTTCCCATGCGCCATCCCCTGCCCCGACATGACCGCAGCCACCGTCATAAAAGCCTTCCACAGTATCTTTACGCTGTTCGGTTTCCCCGCCTACATACACAGCAATAGGGGGTCCTCCTTTATGAGTGACGAACTGCGTCAATTGCTACTCAGCAAGGGCATTGCCTCCAGCAGGACGACCAGTTACAATCCCTGGGGAAACGGACAGGTAGAGAGGGAGAACGAAACGGTCTGGAAGACCATCCTACTGGCCCTACGGTCCAGGAATCTCCCAGTCTCCCGCGGGCAGGAGGTCCTCCCGGATGCCCTCCACTCCATCCGCTCACTGCTGTGTACACGACCAACCAAACACCTCACGAACGTCTCCTTGTCTTCCCTAGGAAGTCCTCCTCTGGGACCTCGCTCCCGACCTGGCTAGCAGCTCCCGGACCCATCCTGCTCCGCAAACACGTGCGGGCGCACAAATCGGACCCATTGGTCGAGAGGTTCCATCTCCTCCACGCTAACCCTCAGTACGCCTACGTGGCTATACCCCGACGGCCGACAGGATACGGTCTCCCTACGGGACCTGCCGCCCGCTGGAGCCCCACCCCCACCCCCACCACCAGTCCCACCCTCCCTCCCACCGGCGCACCCCACAGCCGCCCCCTTCCCAGGTGGATCGGTTCTCCCACCGCTGCCGAAGAAGCCAAAGCCATGCTGCCGGAGCCACAGACGCCCGAGCCGCCGCCTGCATCACCACCAAAGCTACGACGATCGCAGAGGACGACCAGGGCCCCCGATCGACTAATTGTTTCATTCTGAAATGTAAATAAATTTAGTAAATAGTTGCGATGTAACGAGGCGAAACACTGTACGGAGGTATATCAGGTACCTTCATAACCTTAACGTCTGCCACTCTGTAATGCGAGGCCACCACCCCCACCGGAGCCACCCCCCCGCCCGACTCTTTTTTTAACGGGGTGAATGTGGTAGTCAGTATTAGAGGTATTACGGTACTCTGTAATGCCGGAAGACCATTGGTGTAGAAGGTACTCTGTTCTCATTGGTTAAGCCTGTCTGCTGGCTCCGCCAAGAAAGGTGGAGTATAAGAGCCCGTGTCGCCCCAGCAGCTGCCTTCTGTACCTGCGCTGCTGGGGGAAACATCTAGTGTAATAAAGCCTTCAATTGTCTCCAATCTCGTTTCTGGAGTTATTGATCGAGCATCACTCCACCCGATCAAAGGCCTTCTCCGCGTCCATTGCCGCCACCACTTCCGCCTCCCCCCCCCCTCCGAGGGCATCATGATCACATTCAGGAGCCTCCGCACATTTGAATTCAATTGCCTGCCCTTCACAAGCCCCGCCTGGTCCTCGTGTATCACTCCCGGGCGCAATCCTCAATCCTAGTGGCCAGGACCTTCGCCAGCAACTTAGCGTCCACATTGAGGAGCAAAATAGGCCTATACGAGCCACACTGCAGCGGGTCCTTGTCCCACTTGAGGATAAGCGAGATCAGTGCCCGAGACATCGTCGGGGTAAGAATCCCTTCTTCCTTTGCCTCACTGAATGTTCTCACCAGCAACGGACCCAACAGTTCCACAAACTTCCTATAGAACTCGACCGGGAACCCATCTGGCCCTGGGGACTTGCCCGCCTGCATGCTCCCCAACCCCTTGATCAGCTCCTCCATCCCGATCGGGGGCCCCAAACCTGTCCCTCCTCCACCCTCGGGAACCTCAATTGGTCCAGGAACTGCCGCCTCCCCTCTCCCCCCTCCGTGGGTTCTGACTTGTACAGGTTCCCATAGAAATCCCTAAAGACCTCATTTATTTTGGCTGGACTCCGCACCGTGTTTCCCCCTCTGTCCCTGATTCCTCCAATTTCCCTAGCCGCCTCCTTCCTACATCGCTGATGCGCCAGCATCCGACTAGCCTTCTCCCCATACTCGTACGCTGCCCCCTGCACCTTCCTCCACTGGGCCTCAGCTTTCCCCATAGTCAGCAAATCAAACTCCATTTGGAGGCTCCGGCGCTCCTTCAGCAGCCCCTCATCAGGGGATTCCGCGTATCTCCTATCCTTCCTCAGTATCTCCCCCACCAATCTCTCCCTCTCCATCCTCTCCCTCTTCTCCCTGTGAGCCCTGATTGAGATTAGCTCTCCCCTGACCACCGTCTTTAGCGCCTCCCAGACCACACTCACTGGTACCTCCCCAATATCATTGGCCTCTATGTACCTTTGAATGTACCCTCGGACCCGCCCACAGGCCTCCTCCTCCGCCAGCAGTCCCACATCCATGTGCCACAGCGGGCGCTGGCCCCTCTCCTCCCCCAACTCCAGCTCCACCCAGTGCGGGGCGTGGTCCAAAATCGCTATGGCCGAGTACTCCGTCCCCTACACTCTTGGAATCAACGCCCTACTCACCACGAAGAAGTCTATCCGTGAATAGGCCTTATGCACATGGGAAAAGAAGGAGAACTCTCTCGCCGCTGGTCTGGCAAACGTCCACGGGTCCACTCCCCCCATCTGATCCATAAACCCCCTCAGAACCTTGGCCGCAGCTGGCCTCCTGGATCGATCCAGTGCCGGGTCCAGTACCGTATTGAAGTCCCCCCCCCCCCCCCCCCATTATCAGGTTCCCTGCCTCCAGGTCCGGGATCCGGCTCAGCATGCGCTTCATGAACCCTGCATCGTCCCAATTCGGGGCATATACATTCACCAGCACCCCCCGGACCCCCTGCAGCCTACCACTCACCATCACATAATGGCCCCCTTTATCCGCCACAATACTCACCGCCTCGAAGGTCACCCGCTTGCTCACCAGGATTGCGAGCCCCCTGTTCTTCGCATCCAGCCCAGAGTGATAGACCGGCCCCACCCATCCCTTCCTCAGCCTGATCTGATCCGCCACCTTCAGGTGCGACTCCTGCAACATAGCGACGTCTGCCTTCAGTCCCTTTAAGTGCGCAAACACCCGGGCCCTCTTGACCGGCCCATTCAGGCCTCTCACGTTCCACGTGATCGGCCGGATCGGGGGACTACCCCCCCCCCCCCCCCCCACCCCTGCCGACTAGCCATCTCCTTTCTTAGGCCAGCCACGTGCCCACGCCTCCCGCACTCTCCAGGCCCCCAGACAGGGGCTCCCCGCCCCGACTCTCCCTCTTACCTCCAGCACCCCCTCAGTCAGTACAGCAGCAACCCAGATCCCCCCCCCCCCCCCCAACCTCCCCCCCCTCCCCTGGCCAGGCAATTGCTTAGCCCCCCTGCTCCCCCCAATGCACGCCCGTAAGTCAGCTGACTCCTGCTGACCCCGGCCGCTCCCGCCTCTGCCGACGATCCCCCGATTGAATTCCCCCTCGAAGTTCCCCCCCCCAGTCCCCCTACAAACCATTGCGAGCTCCCGTCCGGTACCGCCCCCCCGCGTCGGGCCATGCATCCCCCCTTTTTATGTGCGGGAAAAAGCCCGCGTTCCCTGCCTGGGCCGGCCCCGCCCCCTGTGGCGCAGGTCCTTTCTCCCCGTTCCCCAAAGGCCCAGGGCCTCCGGCCCCCACTCCCCCCTTCAAACGCGGGGAACAGCCCCTCCCAAATCAATACACATACCCAGAAAACACACACATCAAATCAAATCACCCCTTCCCACTCCCCAGCATCCCCATAACCTGCCGCAAACCACTAATTCAAGTCCAGCTTTTCATTCTGGATGAAGGTCCACGCCTCGTCCGGCGTATCAAAATAGTGATGTCGGTCCTGATGCCTGACCCACAGCCGCGCTGGCTGCAACAGCCCAAACTTCACGAAATTCAACGTGCGAGGTCTTGCACTTTGGGAAAAAGAATAGAGGCATGGACTATTTTCTAAATGGTGACAAAATTCATAATGCTGAAGTGCAAAGGGACTTGAGAGTCCTAGTCCAGGATTCTCTAAAGGTAAACTTGCAGGTTGAGTCCGTAATTAAGAAAGCAAATGCAATGTTGTCATTTATCTCAAGAGGCTTGGAATATAAAAGCAGGGATATACTTCTGAAGCTTTATAAAGCACTAGTCACGCCCCACTTCGAATACTGTGAGCAATTTTGGGCCCCACACCTCAGGAAGGCATACTAGCACTGGAGCGGGTCCAGCGGAGATTCACACGGATGATCCCAGGAATGGTAGGCCTAACATACGATGAACGTCTGAGGATCCTGGGGTTATATTCATTGGAGTTTAGGAGGTTGAGGGGAGATCTAATGGAAACTTACAAGATAATGAATGGCTTAGGTAGGGTGGACGTAGGGAAGTTGTTTCCATTATCAGGGGAGACTAGGACCCGGGGGCACAGCCTTAGAATTAAAGAGAGTCACTTTAGAACAGAGATGAGGAGAAATTTCTTCAGCCAGAGAGTGGTGGCTCTGTGGAATTCATTGCCACAGAGGGCGGTGGAATTAAGGGCTATGGAGAGAGAGCGGGTAAATGAAGTTGAAATCAGCCATGATTGAATGGTGGAGTGGACTGGATGGGCCGAATGGCCTTACTTCCGCTCCTATGTCTTATGGTCTTATGGTCTTCACCCCCTTTTGATGGAGAACCGCCTTGGCCTGGTTGAATCCTGTCCTCTTCTTGGCCAGTTCTGCACTCCAGTCCTGGTAGATACGGATTTCAGCGTTCTTCCACCCGCTACTCCGCTCCTTCTTCACCCACCTCCCTGTCGGTGAAACGGTGAAACCTCACCACCACAGCCCTCAGCGGCTCATTTGCCCTCGGCCTCCTTGCCAGGACTCTGTGTGCCCCATCCAGCTCCAGGGGCCTCGGGAAGGCTTCCGTGCCCATCAGCGTGCCCAGCATCGTAGCCAAGTACGCCCCCACATCCGACCCCTGAACGCCTTCAGGGAGACCAGAATCCGCAGATTCTTCCTCCTCAACCTGTTTTCCAGGTCCTCGAACTTCTCTTGCCATTTTTTGTGCAGCGCCTCAAAAAGTGCCTCCACTTTCACTGCCAGGCCCAGGATCTCATCCTCGTTATCAGAGGCTTTCTGCTGCACCTCCTTAATCGCCGCCCCCTGCGCCCTCTGGGTCTCCACCAGCCTCTCGATCGACGCCTTCATAGGGGCCAACATCTCCGCCTTCAATTCCGCAAAGCAGCTTTTCAGAAACTCCTGCTGCTCCCGAGACCACTGAGCCCACGCTGCCTGGTCCCCGCCCGCCGCCATCTTTCTTTTCCGCCCTTGCTCTCCTCTCTTTTCCAGTCCCGCTTTTTTGACCGCTCCGCTCCTGGTCCACTCCATACAGTGCTGGGGGAACCTCACTGCAGCCTTCCCACACTGGGAATCGTCGTCCAAGTGCCGCTGGGGCCCCTTAAAAGGGCCCAAAAGTCCGTTCACGGCGGGAGCTGCCGAACGTGCGACCTACCCAGGCATAGTTCAACCGGAAGTATTCATTACAGTTTCCAGTGTGATACACAAATGAGCACGTCATCATCTCTGAAGAGTAATGAAGACACCTTCGTACTCCCACATACAAAACTACATGTAATCATGCAAAAATGAAAAATCCTGCACCATTTAAGGTTTTGAATAGGAACAGCATAGCAAGGAGACTGCGGTAGAGACAAATTAGAACAATATAATTCAAGTAGCACCTCTATGCCCTCCAGCAGATGCTGAAAAAACATGACCTATCCATAGATTTTCTATTTTTGACACACCCTTTATAAAACTGTATTTTATAGACGGCAGGACAATTGCTCAAATGTTCTGTGGCACAGAGGACTTGTCCCACGATGGCCTGGTTCTTAATTCAAAGTCATAAACTAAAACTAGCCCACAATTTTCCTTCTTTATTTTTTTGCTCGTGGAGTTTTAACCACAGCCTCACCACAGCATCTAGAGGGGCCTGCTTGCTTCACTGTAGCTCACGCCAATGTCCAGCAGCGGAGTTGTGGAATGTGGCTGAGGGTCTCTCATGCGCAGTTTCAGAATCAGGCTGTCCAAAGCAGATGATGAATGGAGGCAAGATTGTTCCTCACCGAGAAGCAGAACAAACCAGAGGGAGAACCCAGTGTTCCAGGACTAATGAGTGATTGCAGAGCAGGATTGGCAAAGGTCTGGGAGCAGATTGCCTGCCCACTTTCTTGGCTGAGGCAGTGAGTTAGTGGGAATCCTGGGGAGCTGGGCGGGGAGTGGCGAGGGTGGTTATGGGAGGGGAGGAAACAGCCGACAGAAGGGGTGACAAAAACTTCCAAATGATGGGATAAAATACAAAACGAAAGGCACAACAAGGTCCATGTGTAATCGGAGAGATTAAATCGATTTGCAAGCTTTGTGCCACAGGCAGTGGAATGGGCAGTTTGCTGCTGCCATTTTTGACAGAAACCAAATCAGAGTAAAGGGTGCAGGGACTTTGCAGTTGATCGTTTGTCTGGGTTGTTGTGGGCTCAGTGACATCAGTGAAGTGGAACTCCCATTTCACAGGCATGAGAATTCATTTCCGTTGCCAGGATGTGTCACAATTGTAAGAAGAAAAACTAAATGTTTTCCTTTCTGTCCATTACCTCATGGAGTATTAAATTAATGTAATGGAGCCAGGCATGACTTTGGCTTAAGTCTGGATCATATTCAGTTATTTTAGGCCTCCATGATTAGTAAACTTTGCAGGGCTTTGGGGCTACCTGCTTGAAAAAAAAGGCTGCTGGCTTGATCTTAAAACACACGCATACACTCACACTCACAAAATATTGAGGGAGAAACAGAAGAGATCTGATTGATGTGTGAAAAGTTTAATTCCGTTAACAGGAAGTGGAAGGTCCTGGTGCAAACACTTCCTGCTCTGGGAAACCTCATTTAGAACAGTTTGTCTTTTTGATCTTGGAATTATCTTGATGTTGGTCTCGTGTGTCCCTGGATTGGGGAACAGAAAGCTGGCCAGCATTCCTGTTCCTTGCCGATGCACGTTTGCAGGCACTACACTAAGCAAGGGCAGAATATGGCGCAATGTATAAATAGGCACGGAGACTCGATGTCAAAGGTCACGTGCTAATAATGGCCATTTGAACAAGCTAATCGTGCACTACAAAGGGAAGCCACACCTGAGGAGGGAGTGTAGGGAGAGCATAATGGAGGGGGGGGGGGGGGGGGGAGAAAGCTGTGGAAAAATATTAGGTGACATTTTTTTTTAATCTTGGAGGAAAAGTTATCAGCAGTGTGAAGCAAACTTCCTGTCTTCAGCTACAAGAAATAATGTTGGCATAATGGAGCCATGCATTGGTGGCTATCCTCCCTGTAAATTTACTATTTCCAAAAGTGCTTACCCCATTGGCCAGGAGTCTGGGTCCAGAGCTACAGGCTTTGCAATTTCCAGGACAAATTTGTGACTGGCGATTAATGCCTGTTTTTAAACTGGGACAGGGCAACGACAAAAATAGTACCCAATAGAATTACTTGGCTCCATTAAACCTAAGGGGCTGCTCAATTGGTAAATAGTTGCAAATGTGATTTGATTCATGGATATGCAATTCAGTGTTCAGGAGTTTATATAGCCAGTCCTCCTGGGCAGCACAGTCACACAAAACAGGAAGGTCCCAAGTTCAGTCCCCACTTTGTGCTTCATTGGCCATTCTCAGTCTGCGTAGAAGGTTAAGACAATGTAGTGGGTGGTGTCATGATATTCAAACACACACATCATGATAGACACACCAACAGACAAATCAGAACACACAACACCACAACCAATGACAGAAAGATATAAAAGCACAGACACGACCCCCGGTGGTCAGTATTAGCTGCAGAGGAGAACCAGGACACATCTGTTACCAAACACACTCAGGGAGACAGCACGTGCAGAGTATCCAGAACGAACTGTATTATAAGAGTTATAATAAAATAGAGTTGTACCACATACAACTGTGTTGGCTCATCTGTGCACCAGAGCACCCAACACCACATGGTACAGGAGTGGATCGATACCTGCCGGCATACCTCAGTGTACACAGACAACCAGCAGTGCCCAGGCAAAATGATAGAGCTCCCGGTTCCGCAGCCGCTCCAGTGCTACGGCGATCTCCGCGAAAACTGGCGGCGATTCCGGCAAATGTTCGAATTGTTTCTGGTGGCAGCTGAACTCCAAGACCTGGATGATAGCGAAAAAATTGAATTTCTCCTCACCATCGCCGGTGCAAGGGCAAGAGAAATATTCACAAGGTTCAGGTTCTTCAGGAGGCAGCAAAGGTACGATTACCAGGCAGTCCTGGACAAATTCTCCAAGTACTGTGAAGAAAACGCAATCCAATCGGCACATAAAGGTAAGAAAAGCTGCAGTACTCACCTCGTGGCTGGGATCCCGGAGCCCGAATTCCCAGAAGCCAAAATCCCGGGCCTGAGAGAAGGCTGGGTCGAGGTCGGTGGCCATCTTGCTAAAGGTATAACGCTAGCACAGTTGCGCGAGCAGTGCGCAGAACCGGAAGTATCGTTTGCGCATGCGCGAGATGCTGCGCATGCGCAGTCAAGAAAACGGCCATCGGTAAAGGAACAGCGATCTGAGCATGCGCAGTCGCTTCCTACGTGCTACATACCGAGCGTCAGGATGTCAGAGGCCCCAGACTGCACCAATTTAAAAGGGAAATGTCCCAAATCCAATTTAAAAGGGAAACGTCCCAAATCAAAAAAACAAAAATCTGTTAAAGCTGTAAAACAACCTTCCCTCACCTGGAATGACAGCACAGTGCCGCAAATTGACCCAGGAGATGAATTTGACCTCCGAAGAACCCTCCGACAAGCAGTTACCTACGCACAAGCCGATGATTCCGACCTTGAATACTTCGATGGCAACGACCCATCGGCTACAAGATGCCGTCCACCACAAACATAAAAAGAAAAAGACTCCACCTTGTTCCTGGCATGCAGGGCGGATGGATTGGTGCGTAGGCGCAATCAGCGAGCTTTGCGCCGCCTTCCACGCTCGCAACTGAACCGTACGCACACGCCGGATCCTCCACTGGTTCCCAAGGATGACTTTGTGGAGATGCCATGGATCATGCCCCTTCCATCGCCACCAGAACCAAACCACAGCCAAGGCACCACTAAAAAAAATGTTGAATGTTATATTTGCACGAATGAAAAAAACCAAGCACTGCACGAAGTACAACAAATGGTAAAGTAGAGACTTCGGCAACAGCATCACCTCCAACAGTCCAAGGTGAACCAGTGTGACCCCAAATCTCCACAGCTGAACCGGCTTGAGGACCAGCCCATTCTTGAGGCGGTCACCCATTAGACTGGACTTATAACGCTGTTCATACGTTCAAAAAGTCAAACACTCCTGTATTATAACCTGTTGTTGTTTATTGTTCCAGATATCGTCTGACCAGACCAATGTTCAAGTTTTTTTTTTTTTTCTCTCGCATCCAAGTTTTGTTATGGTACAACCTTGTTAGTGTGACGCACCCGACATCGCCCCATGTAAATAGTTACGTCATATACACACGCTGTACATAACACACACACACACTCTTCGATGCACTCACGACACAATTATATTTATAACCACGTAGGCACATATCTTTGTAAAAAGGGGGGATGTCATGATATTCAAACACACACATCATTGTAGACACACCAACAGACAAATCAGAACACACAACACCACAACCAATGACAGAAAGATATAAAAGCACAGACACGACCCCCGGTGGTCAGTATTAGCTGCAGAGGAGAACCAGGACACATCTGTTACCAAACACACTCAGGGAGACAGCACGTGCAGAGTATCCAGAACGAACTGTATTATAAGAGTTATAATAAAATAGAGTTGTACCACATACAACTGTGTTGGCTCATCTGTGCACCAGAGCACCCAACACCACAGGTGGATGGTGAGGCAGGGTGGGGTGATTAGAAAAATCAGGCAAGGTTCCTACTGGATGCTGTAGAGTACGAATGCATTGACTGCAGTGGCCTGCAATCAGCTGTGAAGGAACGGTGCATGCTGTTGATGACACTTGTGGCTGCCCACTGTGGATTGCTTATTGTCATTGGGCATGCTATCCAGCATAGTTCCCTCTATTGGGGATCTGTGCCATGTCTGAGCAGGGCAAGCTACAGCTTGAGCTACTCACGGAGCCACGCAGAGTTCAAACCAGGAAGATTAAGTTTGAATATTTAACTAAATTATAGATCATGCACAGAAATTGAAATAAAGAGAGAGGAAGAAAGCTGTTGTTAGGAGGGAGGGAGAGATGAGTCAGAAAGAAAACACTAAAAAGAATCAAGATGAAACTTGGGATCTCGATTCAGGTTCTGTACAGTTTAGTATTGTACCATTGTGCTGCATTTACTCACACGAGGCTATCAGGGGAGTTCTGCTTGCCCTATTTTTGTTGCATTTGGTTTGATACAAGACACTGCTAGCAAGCATGTTTTTTTTTTGCGTCTAGTAACAGTGACGCAGGTGCAGATGAGGTAAGGTTATCTGCTTACAATACAACCACTCCCTTGCTACATAATTCCCCTCAGAGTTATAAAACATTAATCCTATGACAACAATGAGCCTGAAGGCATTTAGATTTAAACCAAAACTTAGGAAAAACAGAGCATTCTCCTTCTTATTTATCTGCCCAACTGAAACCAGTTTTACGTCTTGCGGTGTATTTCCAGAAAAGAGGGATTGCGTGAACTGAAATGGTGGTCGCAGAGACATCTATTTCCTGTTTGTTTTCAGTTTTCCAGACTGGTATTGAGGTGCTCTCCATGGGAATAGATGCTTAAGGTTGACCACTGCTATGGTTTTCTTCACAGAATCTGTGAACAAACCCAAGGGTGGCCAACCTGGAGATCTAAAGGAGGATTTTCCGTTTTCAATCTCTCTGTCGGAGAATGTCGCGTGTTTTCCTGACCGCCAGCTTCTGAATGAGTTCCGAACTTGGATAATCACCATTAAAACATAGAACATACAGTGCAGAAGGAGGCCATTTGGCCCATCAAGTCTGCACCGACCCACTTAAGCCCTCACCTCCACCGTAACCCAATAACCCCTCCTAAACATTTTGGTCACTAAGAGCAATTTATTTATTTATTTTTTAAAATTTAGATTACCCAATTATTTTTTTCCAATTAAGGGGCAATTTTAGTGTAGCCAATCCACCTACTCTGCACATTTTTGGGTTGTGGGGACGAAACCTACGCAGACACGGGGAGAATGTGCAAACTCCACACACACACAGAGCTGGGATTGAACCTGGGACCTCAGTGCCATGAGGCAGTTGTGCTAACCACAAGGCCACCGTGCTGCCCACTAAGGGCAATTTATCATGGCCAATCCACCTAACCTACACGTCTTTGGGCTGTGGGAGGAAAGCGGAGCACCCGGAGGAAACCCACACAGACACGGGGAGAACGTGCAGACTCCGCACAGACAGTGACCCAGCGGGGAATCGAACCTGGGACCCTGGCGCTGTGAAGCCACAGTGCTAGCCACTTGTGCTACCGTGCTGCCCATTATTATTATGCCATTATTATGGCATTGTTATGCTCGTGAATGTCATCACTCTGATTGGCAGATTTACCTCGTATTAATAAAACAAAAGTTCAATGCAAACAGTACAAATGGGTCAATATGAAAGCGCTTTATGCTGTGTTTTGCTGAGGCACATTCAGACATGTCGCAAAAGTCCTTGTGAACTCTATCTTTTGAAGTGGGTTTGCCAATGGGCAGATTGGGATAGCTGCAGTACATTATACAGACAGAAGATAGTTTGGGTATTATTAGAGTGGGACAAGGGGGTAAGTGGGTGGGGTTTATACCAAAGTTGTCTCAAGGTGCTTCAGTATGTTCAGGAGGTTGGGCTTTGGATCAGCTACACATGAAAACTATGGCATTAGAAATTGCACTTGGAATGCTAATCTAGCCCAGACATAGGGGATGTAGCTGGCCAATCAACTAACCAAACATGTGGAACACATGATGTGACTGGTGTTTATTTACCCATGAATAATAGCACTAAAACAGAGGAAGTGTAAATATAACAGGACCTCTGAACATCTGACAGACTCAGTATGTTGTTTTGATTAATTACGTGGACACATGGCTTCCAACGCCATCCTCATTAATGGAAAGAGAGTTCAGGCAGGAATTTAGAATCATGTGCATTCCCTGTCCATCCCCGTATAGTCGGCTTTTTGTTATTTTTCTGCCGCCCCCTTATGTTGACCCCTTATGGCCGCTTTCAGCCCCAGTGACACCTCCTTCGTCTAAGCAGCAGGATTCCTTGGGCCACTAAGAGATTGGAATTCAAATGAATTCAAGCCAAAACAAAGTGGTATGTTTGGGGTGGAAGATAGCATATAAAGTGGGATGATGCAACACACCTCCCAGTGTGCAGCCTGCTACAGGCAGTCCACAACTTTATGATGTTCGAGTTACGACGAACGGCACTTAGGATGTTGATAAATTGACACCTTGTTTGGAATTTACAACGCCGGTTTTGAACTTATGACACCAAGCCAGCGAACAGTTGTTTTTTTACCAACTGTTACGTTTCTTTACGTTCCACCTCTTAACCTCAGGAAGGGCAAATTGCTTCTCAGATACAGTATAGAAGTCTCTTTGAAATTATATCATAGGAAATACACTGCTCTTTTTTTTTTAATTTAGTGTACCCAATTAATTTTTTCCAATTAAGTGGTAATTTAGCATGACCGATCCACCTACCTTGCACATCTTGGGGTTGTGGGGGTGAAACCCACGCAAACACGGGGAGAATGTGCAAACTCCACACGGACAGTGACCCAGAGCTGGGATCAAACCTGGGACCTCTGTGCCATGAGGCAGCAATGCTAACCACTAGGCCACCGTGCTGCCCCAGGAAATACAATCCTGTAAGACAGTTTGGCCATAAGGATGGAACAAATCATGAAGCTGCCTCCTTACAGATTTGTGACTCCCATGTCACGTTATCCACATCAGCATATCATGGTGCAATCACACACACACTGATGGACAGGCAGTTGGACCAACCAGCACACACATAACATCGCAGCCAATCACCAGTGAGAGCACACGCGCTATAAAACAGGGAACACCACAGTTCCCGCTCATTCTACCAGGAGATAGCTCAGAGCACAGAGCTCACAGCGCGCCACTCAGACATAGACCATGTGCTGAGTGCCTCACTAGAATAGTGATATGGCTGGGTCCACAGGTTAGCTGGTGAAGCATGTACCCAAGCCAGTAGTTAGTTGTTACCATTGATTAGACAATAAAACAGAGTTGTACCATCTACAGCCGTGTTGGATCATTTGTGCATCAGAACACCCAACACGACATGATACCAGTAGTGGACGCAAACTAGCGACTGTGAGACCTACCTGCATCCTTTCAGAAATCCGCCATCCTGCTCCATGGAAAACATCAGCTCGCCGCAGCCGCTCCGAATCGCTGGAAATCTCGGCGTAAACTGGAAGCTGTTTAAACAGCGCTTCCAGCTCTTCCTCGAAGCCACAGACAGGGAGAATGCATCGGACACCAGGAAGATTGCCCTCCTCCTCTCCACGGCGGGGCAACACGCCATCCATATCTATAACTCCTTGGCATTCGCGGAAGGCGAGGACAAAACAAAATATAAGACGGTGCTTCTGAAGTTCGATGAACACTTCAGTGTGGAAGTCAATGAGAGCTTCGAGAGGTACATCTTCCAGCAGCGCCTGCAGGGTAAGGATGAGCCTTTCCAATCTTACTTACCACACCTCCGAATCCTCGCGCAGTCCTGCGGCTATGGGGCCACCTCTGACTCCATGATACGGGATCAGATAGTTTTTGGGGTCATCTCGGACACTCTACGCCAGCAGTTCCTTAAAATAATGGGACCCTAGCAACTGCCATCAAGACCTGCGTCCTCCATGAGAACGCGACCAGCCGGTACTCCCAAATCCAGGCGGCCGAAACGGCACGGCACGGGTCCCACGAGGCAGAGCGGGTCCAGTCGATCGAGTTCCTCCTGGCCAGCGGCCCGGACGAGGGCGGCCATTTTGCGCGCTTTCCGAGGACTCCCGCACTTGTACGTGCCAAAAGAGGGGACGTTGACGCAGAGGAACGTGATGCGCAGGCGCGCTCTACGCAGGACCACACCGCGCATGCACAGTGGCGCAACGAACGCCATGACGTCACGACGTGCGGCAACTGTGGCTCCGCCCACTTAAAGCGGCAATGTCTGGCCAAAGCGCGACAATGCCTTCAATGTGGCAGGATGGGCCACTATGCTGCCTGCTGTCGAGAAGCTCAACCTGCCCACTCCCAACAATTCCGCCAGCCTCGCAGGGATGTGCGGGCGATTCAGCCCCCCTACACTGAGTCATATCCAGACAGTATGCAGACCAGCGATACCGAAGACAGGGAGCCCTTCCGCGTTGCGGTAGTCCACAAGAACCGGATGTCCCCAAGTCGGAACCACCAGCCGCTGCCAGTGCACAGCATTGATCCGGGCGATGAGTGGTGTGCCACCCTAACGGTCAACCGATCCCAGATCACATTTCACCTGAACACTGGTGCCTCCGCCAATCTCCTCGCATGGTCAGCCTTCTAGACCTTGATGGTTAAACCACCGATTCTGCCATCCCACTGTCAGCTGGTTGACTACAATGGAAACGTCATCCCGGCCACGGGGCCCTACCAGCTCGATGTTACACACAACTCACACAAAGCCACGTTATCATTTGAAATCGTTGGATCCTCAAAGGACTCTCTGTTAGGCACACAGGCGTGCAAGATCCTTCACCTCGTTCAGCGGGTACACACTCTGTCTCCAGAAGGCACGTCCAATTTCCCAGATGCAGACTTTAGGGCGCAGCTCCACTCACTCCTTGCGCACAACCAGGAGGTTTTCGAGGGCATGGGCACACTGCCCTACACGTACAAAACGCGGCTCAAACCGGACGCCACCCGGGTCATTCACGCACCTCGCAGGGTCCCAGCACCACTCAAGGACCGCCTCAAGCAGCAGCTGCAGGATCTCCAGGACCAAGGAGTGCTTTCCCGGGTCACGGCGCCTACGCCATGGGTCAGCTCCATGGTGTGTGTCAAGAAGCCCTCCGGCGAGCTCTGGATCTGTATCGACCCAAAAGATTTAAGTCACAACATTATGAGGGAACACTACCCCATACCCAAACGAGAAGAAATCACGAGAGAGATGGCTCGGGCAAAAATATTCACCAAGCTTGTTGCCTCAAAGGGCTTTTGGTAGATTTAATTGGATCAGTCCAGCAGGAAGCTGTGCACTTTCAACACTCCATTTGGCAGATACTGCTACAATAGGATGCCATTCGGCATCATTTCGGCCTCCGAAGTGTTCCATCGCATCATGGAACAGATGATGGAGGGCATCGAAGGGGTACGCGTCTACGTAGACGACGTTATCATCTGGTCCACCACACCACAGGAGCACATCAGTCATCTCCAGCGTGTCTTTGCACGGATACGGGATCAGGGCCTGCGCCTTGACCGAGCCAAATGCTCTTATGGCCAGACCGAGCTAAAGATTTTGGGGGACTACATTTCCCGGTCGGGTTTGCGGCCGGATGCCGACAAAGTGGCAGCCATCGCAGCCAAGCAGCAGCCGTCAGACAAAAAGGCAGTGCTGCGCTTTCTCGGGATGGTCAACTTCCTGGGGAAGTTCATTCCTAACCTTGCTTCGCACACGACTGCTCTTCGCCACCTGGCCAAAAAGACAACTGGATTCCAGTGGCTGCCCGCACACCAGAGTGAATGGGAGGAGCTTTAGGTCAAGCTCACCACCGCCCCGGTACTGGCGTTTTTCGATACCACACGGGAAACAAAGATCTCAACTGACGCCAGCCAGTCTGGCATTGGGGCGGTACTCCTCCAACGGGACAACACCGCACCATGGGCTCGGGTCGCCTCTGCGTCACGGGCCATGACCCCCACAGAACAGCGCTATGCGCAGATTGAGAAGGAGTGCCTAGGCCTGTTGACTGGCATCGACAAGTTTCACGACTATGTATATGGTCTTCCGCAGCTCACTGTGGAGACCGACCATCGCCCCCTGGTCGGCATCATTCAGAAGGACCTCAACGACCCCTTGCCTCCAGCGCATTCTGCTCAAGCTCCGGAGGTACGACTTCCAACTTGTCTACACCCCGGGGAAGGATCTCATCATCGCAGATGCTCTGAACAGGGCGGTCAACACACCGCCCGACTCGGAGGGGTTCGTTTGTCAGGTCGACGCACAAGGAGCCTTCACATCGGCCAATCTGCCGGCCACTGATGCACGTCTGGCCCACATTCACCGTGAGACTGCGGCTGACCCCCTTCTACAACGTGTGATGCGCCACATGACGGAAGGGTGGTTCAAGGGGCAGTGCCCACAATTCTACAATGTCCGAGATGACTTGGCCGTCATTGATGGTGTACTCTTTAAGTTGGACCGGATCGTCATCCCACACAGCATGCATCGGCTCGTCCTCGAACAACTGCACAAAGGCCATCTCGGAGTTGAAAAGTGCAGGCGGAGGGCCCGAGAAGCTGTATACTGGCCGGGGATCAATGACGACATCGCCAACATGGTGCTCAACTGCCCCACCTGCCAGAGGTTTCAGCCAGCGCAACCCCCTGAGACCCTTCAGCCCCATGAGTTGGTCACGTCCCCCTGGGCGAAGGTGGGCGTGGACCTCTTTCATGCGCTCGGCAGGGGCTACATTATTCTTATTGACTACTTCTCAAGTTATCCGGAGGTCATACGCTTGCACGACACAACGTCATCAGCTGTCATCCGGGCATGCAAAGAAACCTTTGCTCGCCATGGGATTCCGCTCACCGTCATGTCTGACAATGGGCCTTGCTTTGCGAGTCAAGAATGGTCTTCCTTTGCCACTTCATACGACTTCACACACGTGACGTCCAGTCCCTTGCATCCTCAGTCAAATGGCAAGGCAGAAAAGGGCGTCCACATTGTGAAGCGGCTCCTCTGCAAGGCTGCTGATGCCGGATCTGACTTCTGTTTAGCCCTGCTGGCCTATCGCTCGGCCCCACTGTCCACAGGCCTCTCGCCAGCCCAGCTGTTGATAGGTCGCACCCTCAGGACCACTGTGCCATCCATTCATGTTCCTGACCTAGACCATGCTCCAGTATTGTGAAGGATGCAACAGCAGCATGCTCAGCAGAAGGTGGCACATGACGCTCGGGCGACTGATCTTCCTGCCCTAGCGCCTGGAGACAACGTTCGCATACACCTATCGGAGGGTGGCTGGTCGGCAACCGCCGAGGTTCTCCATCACGTGGCTCCCTGCTCATTCCTGGTTCGTATGCCTGATGGCTCCATTCGCCGCCGTAATCGGCGGGCCCTTCGTCTGGTTCCGCGCTCGCTACGAGATCATGCAACGGTGCCACGCCCTCCTGTTATCCCTGATGTCGACTTTGTTGAGCTTCCTGCCACTCTGCCTCTTCCTCTCTCGCCCGTGGCCAGGCCCATTCCTCAGTCAGTGGATCCTGACCCACCCTTGAGGCGGTCAACCCGAATTCGTCGCCCACCTGAGAGACTTGACTTATGAGCCTGTTGGCACATTGGACTCACTGAATTGTTTTACAGTACAGTTAACGAGTTGTTTTTTTTGTTGTTCATTGTTCCAGAAGTATTATCTCGTCGTTTGCTGATTGCATTTATTCTGTTATTGGTACAACGTCATTGTTCTGTTGTATCTGACACCTTCCTCTGTATATAGTTTAGCCTCATGTACATGTTGTAAATATTGCACCCACATACTCAGATGCACTCAGTACACATTTCTATTTATTATCATGTAGGCACATATCCTTGTGAAAGGGGGGATGTCATGATATCCACATCAGCATATCATGGTGCAATCACACACACACTGATGGATAGGCAGTTGGACCAACCAGCACACACATAACATCACAGCCAATCACCAGTGAGAACACTGGGAACAGGGAACACCACAGTTCCCGCTCATTCTGCCAGTAGATAGCTCAGAGCACAGATCTCACAGCGTGCCACTCAGACATAGTCCATGTGCTGAGTGCCTCACTAGGATAGTGATTGGGCTGGGTCCACAGGTTAGCTGGTGAAGCACGTACCCAAGCCAGTAGTTAGTTGTTACCGTCGATTAGACAATAAAACAGAATTGTACCATCTACAGGCGTGTTGGATCATTTGTGCATCGGAACAGCCAACATGACATCCCATTCACGCAATATTCAGAGTAAACATGGTCAGGGCAAGAATAAATCCAGAATAGTTGCAATTGTCCAGTTCCAGAGTACATTTTCAAACAAAAGGTGGCAGAGTAAATCATTTATCAAATTGACTTTGATCCTCATGTCGGGATTAGAACTTTGAAATTACCAACAAAATGTAAGTAGGCCATGCTGCAGGATTTACACATTCACATTTGTACCCTAAAGTACTCCAAGAGCAGCTCTAAAGGTAGAGCCATTATGCAGTTGTATTTGAGCAATTAGCTGGACTTCAGATCCACCCTTTCCGTTTCAGGTTATCCTGATCTGAAGTAGAAATTTACAAGAATATCCTTCACTGTACGGTAAATTAAATTAAAGACACAGCGGAATTCTCCGTTGGCGGGATGCTCCATTCCGCCGGCAGCGCACCGACGCCCGCTATTGGCCGGCTGTGGGAATGGAGAATCCCGCTGCGCCAGGAAACGTGGCTATTGGACCGGGGAATCTCGTCGGACAATCTTTGAAAGCGTGAAGGTACGATTTGTTGAACAGGATGCTTGTCAGGGAGGGAGTCAGAGAAACCAGTGCCTGGTTAAGCAATTCTGATGAAAGGTCACAATCTGAAATGATGAGGTGGGATTTTCCGCCTAAAGTCAACAGGCGTTTGGCTACTCTCCGAACTTTCCAGTCCCTCTCGCGGCAACTCCTGTCGTGGGTGGGATCAGATAATCCCAGCCACATATTCTGTTTCTCTCACCACCGATGCTGCCAGATTTGCTGAGCGTTTCCAGCGTTTTCTGTTTTTATTTCCAATTTCCTGCATCCGCAGTATTTTGCATTTGCCTTGGTCGGGCAGCTTCCTTATGCTGAAGGGAAAGCAGATGCCTTCGACAGATAGTGATCCCTTCTGACCACCAGGGAAATGGATACATAAATCAGTCCACAAAAACTGTGCTTTATTGGTTAGATTTTCGCTGATTTGGGGTCTGAAACTATATCCAAAATACATTAGATTGTGACATTATCAGTGAAGTTAGAACTCGGCTCAAGTCCAACCCAGACCCGGGGGCAGACCCAAATTAATCAACTATTCGATCATGCAGAGCTGGGTTGGGAAAGAAGATTACTAATAATAGATTAAACTGTTCACGACAAGCTCAGTTG
This sequence comes from Scyliorhinus torazame, assembly GCF_047496885.1. Taxonomy (NCBI): domain Eukaryota; kingdom Metazoa; phylum Chordata; class Chondrichthyes; order Carcharhiniformes; family Scyliorhinidae; genus Scyliorhinus; species Scyliorhinus torazame. The sequence goes on along the minus strand of NC_092724.1, from coordinate 138,977,456 downwards.
GGAAGACGGCTGGTCCGTGATTTGGAGTGATGCGAACAGTGCAGGTTCAATTCTCGTACCGGCTGAGGTTATTCATGAAGGCCCCGCCTTCTCAACCTTGTCCCTCGGTTGAGGTGTGGTGACCCTCGGGTTAAATCACCACCAGTCAGCTCTCAAAGGGGAGAGCAACCTACTGCCCTTTTGTACAGTATTGCACATCTGCTGAAGAGAAAAGTCAAGACTGCCTCTCCTAAAGACAGTCCCAATCTAAATCATCCCCAAGTTATTTGCATGAACATCTGAGCACCCAGAGGAGACCCACACAGACTCGGGCAGAAGGTGCAGACTCATTACAGACAGTCACCCGAGGCCGGAATCGAACCCGGGTCCCTGGAGCTGTGAGGCAGCAGTGCAAACTACTGCAAACTTTTGTGTGCCAGCAATAAGATAGAAATTAAGATCTCTTCACCTTTTTTTGTAAGAGTTAATAAAACACAAGTCTGATCATTTTTATCTCTCCCTTATTTAGTCAAATTTTCTCTTGCTGAAGTAATCTCCTGCCTTGAAAGTATTGTGTGCTGGGGGGGGGGGGGGGGTTCAGTTATATGGCAACAAGTTTCTTTCAACTGTTGGGGCATGTTGCTTCTTGCCCATCTCTGGGTCTTCAAGCTGACTGTGGGGGAGGGGAGTGTGGGGGAACCACAGTCGAGAGACCCTGTTCCCTCTTCACTCAAAGTCCACATGTGAAGTCCCAGGACAGCAATCAAGAACCCCAACCGATATTTCTCTGCTTCAGCTTGAGGTCATGAAGCCCCGACTGCGATTAGCTAACTTACAACAACAACCGCTTGCATTTAGCTGGCATTGGTAATATGGTTGAAAGCCTCGACGCCTTTCACAGGAGCATTGCGAGTCAAGATTTGATGCCGAGCGGTGGGCTGCACAATGCAGATTTACACCCTGCGCAAATCTTCCAGCCCATGCAGGTGATTAGCGTTTTTTATTTTAACCAGTCAAGTTACCAAATAACTTTGCGACTAATGAATCCATTTTAGTTTAAATAGATGTAAACTCAGACATCAATATTGCACTGAGGCTAGAATTTGGGTTAGTTGCATTTAACACTGATGGTCATATAGCCCTACCCATGAAGCAGAGAGGAAGGAGAGCTACACACTCTGCCCACAAGGTTTGGACACCAGCACCCTTCCAAAGCCGTGAGCTTCACCAACCCTGTGAGCCATGAGCTCCATCAACGTGGGCAGCACGGTAGCACAAGTGGATAGCACTGTGGCTTCACAGTGCCAGGGTCCCAGGTTCGATACCCCGCTGGGTCTGTGCGGAGTCTGCATGTTCTCCCCGTGGTTGCGTGGGTTTCCTCCGGGTGCTCTGGTTTCCTCTCACAGGCCAAAGACGTGCAGGTTAGTTGGATTGGCCATGATAAATTGCCCTTAGTGACCAAAAAGGTTAGGAGGGGTTATTGGGTTATGGGGATAGGGGGGAAGTGAGGGCTTAAGTGGGTTGGTGCAGACTCGATGGGCCGAATGGCCTCCTTCTGCACTGTTTGTTCTATGTTCCTTTTGTAAGTGACATTTTTGAGCACATCATGAATGAGGCTTCCCACCTGGCTCATTACAAAAGCAGCATACCATCAGCTCTGCAGAGATCCAGACCACTATCCACCTGCCGTTGCTTCCCAGGGAACTAACTGGCCAAGTACTACATCTGGAAAGAAACCAAGGCAGTCACCAAGTGAACTGACTCCAGGTAAAACCTCCTTCCTAAAAATGAGCAAAGCACCGGCCTCTGAAATCCTCCCCACTCTTTTTCCTCTGACCACTGAATGTACATTTGTAAACTGAATGTACATTGAAAAGTTGTAAAAGTAATCCAATTTCATAGAATCCCTACAGTGCAGGAGGAGGCCATTCGGCCCATCGAGTCTGCACCGACCCTTTGAAAGATCACCCTACCCGGGCCCAAACCCCACCCTATTTCTGCAACCCCACCCTAAGGGGTAATTTATCATGGCCAATCCACCTAATCTGCGCATCTTTTGACTGCGGGAGGAAACCGGAGCACCCGGAGGAAACGCAAGCAGACATGGGGAGAATGTGCAAACTCCGCACAGTCACCCAAGGTTGGAATCAAACCCGGGCCCCTGACACTGTGAGACAGCAGTGCTAACCACAGTGTCACCGTGCCGCCTCTTCATAAATGCTATCAAATAGGTTGCCAAATAATGGAAAAAGCTTACAGATGAGTAGATTCTTAAGGCAGTGTGTTAAGCTCAAAATTGTTACAAGAAAAATATGATAAACCACGTGGCATTTGCAAAGTGATTTGTGGAAATGAGATAAAAGCCCACTAAAATAACGATTGAAACGCTGCCAGCATAAGAGATATACGTTGATTTAAGCTTCTTTAAAAAACTGAGCAGCAGCCATGTAGCCCCAGTGTGAAGATATCTGGCGCCCATGTGGGAAACCTGAATCCCAGGCTAAAGTAGGATTCACACTCAGATTTCTCATGACCAGCACCGGCCGTTCCACACTCTTTAACTTGGATTGCAGGAGGGGAGGGTGGGGGGGGGGGGGGGGGGAGAAAGAATAGGAGATGAGTGGCGGACGCTAAAAAATTGCAGTATAGAGAATGCCACCATGATGCAGAGAGCATTGATTCTCTCCCCTCCATGTTTGTGACTGTAATTTATGTTGCGAACTGTAGGCTGCAGCTGTTGGTGTTGTGCTTGAAGATGGGATTCGTCTACTTTTTATAACAGAACATAATTTGTGTTGCCTAACCCTCTACCAGAATGCTGTCACATTACTGCACAGAATCTGCCTTGCACACGTTCGGGGGAAAGCAATACCACAATGTGACGTACGGTCGGGAAATATATTTATGATTTATCTTTTTAGGTTACGCACTAATGCAGAGTCAGGTACTTCCCCAGGAGCTGCCGGTCCCTACATTAATATTTTTGCCCAACAATAGCCTGCTGACTTTGTTTTGACAGAGGGAGTGTGAATGGAGAGGTAATCCCAGGAGTTAGTCAATAGGATGCCATGTTCGACTATCTATATTTTAGTTCAGAACGGGATTTCAAGAGCTAGAATTGTTGGCCAGCAGTTCCTGAGCCCATATTAAAGGCCCTGTGATTTATCCAAGCTTTCCATTGATGTGTTGGGTGCTCTGGATCCGTGGAACACATACAGGCCACCAACACTTAAAATAGTGCAACACTATTTTATTAAGTTAGAAACTGTTGAACATACTTTCACTGTAGGTTAACACGATGTTCGATTAAACTAAAGACCTATGCCAGTCCGAACCAGTCTATGCTCTCAGCACATGGTGAGGACCTGTGCTGTAAGCTGTAAGCTCTGTCCTTGTAGGAGGCTGCATCCCGAATGAGCGGGAACTCTGATGCCCCCTGTCTTTATAGTGCGTGTGCTCTAACTGGTGATTGGCTGCGGTGTTGTGTGTGTTGATTGGTCTTGCTGTGTGTCCATCAGTGTGTGTGTATCTGCACCATGATATACTGGTGTATATCATGACACCCATAAGCTGGCGTCACCCCATCCTGCAATGTTGTACTATGACCGGATTCAACTTTCTCCAAAAAAGTCTGCAACAATTCAAGATAAATGCCAAATTCAAACTGGGAACCTCATTTAGTTCTTCCGGAAAGTGCAAAACCGTGGCCCAATTCAAGCTCCCCCGGTTATGGGAAATAAATGGGTCATTTTGACGGTTTGGAGCTGTTTTTGGTCCAGTGAGAATCACTTTGCACAATTCATCAAATGCTTCCCATCACTTCCATTATTATGTGCTACATTTGTAAGAAAGGGATTAGATAAATCAGGAATCAGCTTCAATGATTTCTTCCCCTTACATATTACTCTGTCTGTGAAATCTGAGTATGTAGTGTTTCACGAGTACATAGTCTGTATTGGTTCAATGACTGTGAATAAGCATCTGATCCTCTTGCAGTCCAATTGGCTACTTTTTGACATTATTAGCTTATTCAGCAATTGTTATGATGCATCCAAATTCATCAGGTAAAGATGTACATTTTCAAATTCCTTGGTTGCCTACAGGAGTTGCTTCCAGTCCCGATCGGCCTATGATATTTATAGATTTCCCCCTCTCGCACTAACATTTATTTTCAACCTCGAGATGCAGACTTGATCCAATTTAAATTTGTTCCCCAGTGGGAGGCTAATCGAAAATTTGAATAGATCTCATCTCACGCTCATTCCTATCTAACAGCTAACACGAGAAAATAGGAGACGAAAAACAGCAGGGCAAATATGCTAACTGACAACAGATGTAAAAATGGTTTTGCTCAAGTTACACAAAACTATATGATTGAAGAGATTCTACTGGAGTACGTTTGAGTTCTTTTAAAAACGATATACTTCCTTGATTCTTTAAAGAGACAATAATGTTTTTGTGACAAGTTATTGCAAGTTTTTCTTTTGGAATACTAGTTGGCCAAATCCAACATAGTCGGTGTCATAAGACTCAGTAATTTTCATAATAGCTGAGTTTTTTTACCAACTCCAAAAATATGAGTTACATCATATCTTGAAAGCTGATTAAATGTATATACTATTTTGGCAAAGGCTTTGCTCCTTTTGCTTCTGATAGAGAAGATAGTCGGATAGTGGGGCTAAACGTCAGTACCATTAAAAGTGAACATTACTCATTCTCTACATTCCATACAGTCCCAATGACTGGATTCGTATTTCAGACAGGTAAAGCAGAGACGAGTACTTCAGACTCTTTTCTTTAGGAGCCCATGCTGTAGTGAGGGGCACCATGTGTCTCTGTTACAAAGGAGGAATAAGCAATGCAAGCTGGCATCAGCGGTACTGTCATGGTAGAGAGCATTATAAAGGTGCCTAGGTTGACTGGGAATGAAGTGACATCATCGAGTGGGGTTTGCAGGGGAGGTGGGGGGGAGGGGTGTGAATGGGTCACCATCCGTGTGCTCAATTCCTGGAGAATCAGGAAAATGTGTTCTGGAGCAAAAGCAGAAAATGCTGGAAATGTTCAGCTGGTTTGGCACCACCCCGTGCGGAGAGTAGATGCGCTAACGTTTCGGGTATGGACCCCTTGTCAAAACAAGGAAACTGAATAGAAAGATTTGCATTTATATAGCACCTTTCACGCTGGCAAGATATCCCTAAGTGCTCTACAGCAAAATGGTACTTTTGGAATGGAGTCACTGCTGTAGCGGAGGAATTGTGAAGACAATTTGCCGTCCCATACCACCACAGCACCATTTTACACCCACCTGAGACGAAAGATGGGGGGCTGGATTCTCCGCTGTCGGGATTCTCCGTTTCGGCAGCAGCCCGGAAATTTCCCCAACGGCGGGGGGGCTGCCCACAATGGGAAACCCCATTGGCCGGCTGGCGAGACGGAGAACCCCGCCCGCAGCCTCAGTTTAAAATCCCATTTGCAAGACGACGCCTCCGGCATGCAGCACTCCCTCCTGCACCAAAGTGTCAGCCTGGATTATGGGCTTACCGTGTTCAGAGTCAGTCTTAAAGCCACGACTCGGGCATCTTACATGCTGCAAAAAAAATACAATGACACACAAACTCAACATTAGTGCATAAAACAAGCACAACAATGACAAATTTAGCAAAGCAGCAGCTGACTCTAATTTGCAGAACTCCCAGCTCACTGCTAAATGAATAATAATCTTGATTAGTGTCACAAGTAGGCTTATATTAACACTGCAGTGAAGTTACTGTGAAAATCATCGTTCATTTGTTTTACGTGACCCTTCGTCTCTCTGAAATAAGAGCAGGCCTCACAGAATCCTGGATGGGCTTAACTCAGGGCTGCCTGCTCTTTTGTATTCCACAAGCTCTCCCTAGTTTCTCAGGCTGCATGGCAGCCTAACCATTAATATATCATTGAAGCCACCTCCTGTCTCCACATTAATATTGTAGGCAGCTGCTGGCCCCTGCCCACGCTCCTCTTCCTGTTTTCCTCTTCTTCCATCCCTAACCTTCCCTGCAAGTTTATCGGCTTCAGGGGTCACTGAAATTGGAAGGGTCTGACTTCTGGCTTTCTCTGTGGTGCCCAATCGATACCTACCGCCCCCTGCATTCATTCCAATGTGCTCAAGGTCCTCCCATCTTCTGGCTTGTATTACTGGGCGCTATTGAATTCAGGCTGCACCATCTCCTGCAGTTGAATTTTTTGCAACACTGTTTTGTGAATTGGTATTAGTTTCCTCAGCAATTCACGCAGTAAAGCTTACCTATGACGTCTCATGCTGCTTTTTAAAAAAATGAACAGTTTCCTTACCTTGAGAACAGTTTACCTTTGATGGATGTGTCTGTGCTCCTAAAGTGAGCTTACTCTCCTTGACCAAGTCATTGCTGTCCTTGGCATGATTGTCTTGAGTCTCTGTCAAGTCATGTTTTTTTCTCCCGTATTATCCTGTGTCCATTTAACTGGATGACCATGACTAGATTTATTTATGTATATTTACATCAAAGGAAGGATTGAACATGGGCAGAGATAAGAGGTGACTGAAGGCTCATGGTTTAAGGATGCTTTTAAAAGCAACAATTGGAGAGTTATAGAAGTAATTACAGAGCGAGCTCCAGAGAGTAAGACCAAAATGTGGAGGCTCTGCTTCCAATGGTGAGATGAAGAGAGTGCACAGAAGGTCAGAGTCCAGGGTTACCTGAACACAGGGTGGAATTTTAACCCTGGGCCTCTGTTCCCAATGACAGAACCAGGAGCGGGTACCACTTATGCACTCTGGCTTTTCCAGTTCCCACACAGTTCCAGTAAAAATATCAGATGCTGATGGCATGTACAGCAAGTAGGTGTGATCATGTGGTGGGGGAAGTCTTTCAGTGATGAAAGCCGCATCAGCTACGGATGGGCTATAAAGGTGCCTTGAGGACAAAGAGGGAGGCTCTACATTATGGCAACAATCTTCCTGCCCAACTAAATTACCATTAACATTAGACTTATTGAGAGCACAAAGATAGCACGCATATTATTAAAATTAAAATTTCACATGTAATCATTTCACATTACATTGTTGTCACTTTATTCATGTGAACATCATCATTATTGGTTACGACTAGCTTAGTCAGAGAGCCAAATGTACCAGCTAGCTTCATGATTGGGGCGCTGATGGTTACAGGGGAGTTAGGGACATTTACAATATTGTGGAAGAAACAATTTTGAGTGCAATTTAGGACAAAAGATAAAGTCCGCTTTTTGGCATTTTTGGCAGGGTTTTCTCGGCGGCTGCAGTGCCGAGGATCACCCCGCTATTCAATGGCACTTTGCTGTTTTTTTTGGCCTTGGGGAGAGTTTCTCTCACACTCAGAAAGATTTCCTGCTGTTTGCAGATCGATGAGTCATTTTTAATGGTAGCCCCAATCTTCCTCCTCCCCTTCAGCACCCCCCATTTTATTGGCAGTGCCATCCAGGCACCCTGGCAGGGGGCCTGGATGGTATTGCCAGGGTGCCAGCTGGCAGAGCCAAGTGATCGGGTCCCTGGGAACTGCCAGGGTACTACCCTGCCCTGTCCCCGACCACCCTGGGTCTCTAATGGCCTAGAGACCTCCTGAGGTGCCGTTACACCTGGTCCACGGATGCGGCTGTTGAATCCTGGATTCCGGGTGAATAAGGCGCCCGGATATTTAAATGAGCCTAATGGTTAAATTAAATATGAGATGCGCCGGGCGGAGCAAGTTGAGTGACTCGCGATCAGCCCGACACTCAGTGTGGAACCCAATTTGGGATTCTCGTGCAATTCACCCGTTGCGCCCGGATTGGTCACTAAATCGTGCCCATTGTGTTTTTGCATTCACCCTTCATTGAATGTTCACATTAGTGCCCAGGGTTGTACTCGGCATTCTGTGGGACCTGACTGAATCTGCAGGCTCAGCTGAACCTCCCTTCGAGGCATTGCAGAGGATATTGTCCATGGTCACTCTTAACGGGGCAATTGAAATGTTGTAGGTGACTCAAAGTTCTGAAAGGACTCTCTGCCAGTCAACATCCTGAGATGGACCCACGTGTGGACAGTAATGAACCTGTCCTTTAGGCCCCTCATTTTCTTATCTTGTCTGACTAATCACACCACACCCTGGACACCAGGCCCTTTCCACCTCACTCCCCCTTGCCCCCGACCCCATGCTTTGTCCTCCCTTCGATCCCGCTTTCACTCCTCCATGCACCCAATACCTCATTTCGGGGTGGGGGGGGGCCTCACTCTCCTCACACACCCACATGGGGGGGGGACCCTCACTCTCCTCACACACCCACATACACCCTATGCCCCATCCATGTCACTCGATGTCACCTCCTGTTTTCCCCACCCACCCCCATGGCCACTCATACCCGATGACAACCCATATTCCTCTACCCAACCCCATGGTCCCACATCTCTACGACCCTTTATAACCCCTATGGCAACTTAGTGCCAACTCATGACAACCCATGCCCCCCACCCACAACTCTTTGCGTTTACCCCCTCCATGCCAACACCTAGTATTCACCACAGAAAAATCTCAGGAGCCGTACTGACATAAAATAAAGTGATGTTGTCCTTGGTTTCTGACTAATTCAATCACCCTACCCACCACATTTCCCACCTGCGTGGCCCCCATTAAAGTCCCCCCCAGACTGTTTGATGCCCGTGGCTTCCACAACCCATGAATTACACTGAAATCTGTTAAAGCTACCTCCTCTATCGGCACTTTCAGGAACTTATTTTCAAATACTTTATAATCTGGTTTGTTATGAGTCTAAGCATGGTGATGGAATAATCACGTTCTCAACTGGGATAGAAGTTGGATAGTTCGTATGGAATTACTTCACATTCCCCTATTACCTTAACCTCTTTTGAAGTTGGACCATGCCTTTGAAAACTCTATCTGGTGAATAATTGCCATTTAAGTTGCATACCAAACAGCTATCAACACGGAGCACCCCACAAGTCTCCAGTGTAGAAGTTGGGCCTGGATCATTCATTACTCTTTCCAGAAACCTAAAATGCAGGTTTGCATGTTGAAGTATATCTATCTTTTACAAGAAGGTGAAAATGTCTCAGAATCTATAAGATCATTTGCTCCGAGGAAGATAAAATTGGACCCTTTATTTTGATAGAGAGCCTGATACTCTTTTAAAACTCTGGTACAGAAAATTGTGCTACTATTTTCTTCCTGGCAGTGCTGTATATAGAAGTAAAAGGGAGCAGTTACCATTTCCTCTATGGAACTGAAAGAAAACACAGTGGTCTCTCCCGACTGATGGCTTTCATGACCAGACTGACCTTCATGGTGATGAGATTGACTAACCCTGAAAATAAGCTCGGAGAATCACAGATTTGACCGTAGAAAATTGGTGCTGCCTGCTGTGCTGAATGCTGCCAGCAGCCAGCACTCACTATCCTGTTCCTTGGCTGCATGCATCTGCAGCGGGGCCTGATATTATACGGGGCTAGCACTCCTTAGAGGCATCCTGTACCTCGGAAAGGGGTGCATTGCGTTGTGAAGGAGAGGTGAGAGCTTTTGAAAAGCGAATCTTAGCTATCTTACTTTGAGGAATGGCTGAACATGAGAAAGTACCAAGGTTTTCTAACAGCGCACTGGAGGTGCAAGAGGTGAAAGGAAGGTGAGATGTCACCAAGCCAGGTGACCCTTGCTCTTATGTTGCCCTTAAAAGGACAAACGCAACAATTGTCACATGCCTCCCCCTTTAACTCCTTTACACAATCTTCATTAACTAAGTCACTCAGCCCTAAATTCTTACTAAACATTATATACGGGTTGGACAATTATAAATCTGGAGCGGGATCTTCTCCTACCAGGCGGGGCGAGAGGTCCTGGCGGGATGGAGTGGCGTGAACCACTCCGGCATTGGGCCGCCCCAAAGGTGCGTATTTCTCCGCACCTTTAAGGGCCAAGCCCTCACCTTTAGGGGCTAGGCCCGTGCCGGAGTGGTTGCCGTCCCGCTGGCTGGCGTGGAAGGCCTTTGGCGCCACGCCAGCCAGGGCCGAAGGGACTCCGCCGGCCGGCGGAAGTCCGCGCATGCGCGGGAGCGTCAGCGGCTGCTGACGTCATCCCTGCGCATGCGCAGGGGGGGGGGGTCCACCGAGGCTATGGCCGACGCGGAGGGGAAAGAGTGCCCCCACGGCACAGGCCCGCCCGCAGATCGGTGGGCCCCGATCGCGGGCCAGGCCACCGTGGGGACACCCCCCGGGGCCAGATCGCCCCGCGCCCCCCCCAAGACCCCGGAGCCCGCACGCGCCGCCTGGTCCCGCTGGTAAGGGAGGTGGTTTGATTAACGCCGGCGGGACCGGCATTACAGCAGCAGGACTTCGGGCCATCGCGGGCTGGAGAATCGCCGGGGGGGTGGAGCCACCGACCGGAGCGGCGCGATTCCCGCCCCTGCCGAATCTCCGGTGCCGGAGAGTTCGGCAGCCGGCGGGGGCGGGATTCACGCCAGCCCCCGGCGATTCTCCGACAATGAGAATCCCGCCCCTGGTCTTTGAGAGGTTTTTCTGTTTCTTGTAGACCGGCAGAATTCTGGAGTGTGAGATGCTTTCACAGGATCAACATCAACAGGACAATCATGGGCATCACTTCTGGAACAGATAGTTCATTATTATTTGCTCCCGCAGAGACATCAGCTATGTCTATTACAGGCCGATCAGGTACTTTGATGCTTGCGGGTCTGAAAATATTTCTTGATGGCAACACTGACTGCTGGAGCATCTCTCGACTCCTCAAGTGATCCACATGTTTATGAATGATCTCTCCCTCCATGTCTACTGTGTGCGACTGGAGTCCGGTCTCAGACAATGATTCTGGGTATCTAACTTGATCCACTACCAAGTCATATTACGCACTTAATATTGTTTTCTTTACTATTGCTCTGTTTCTGGTACGTAGGTCATGTGATAACATTTCTTCTCTGTCTAGCATTTCAATTCACCATCTTTTTCATTGACTATTTTTCACATTGGCCATAATTCGGTGACTGCGTCACACCTGGCACGCTTTTGAGCGCGGCAGGGGAATAGCAGGCGAGGGAAAGAAATTTGAGAATCGCGCCGGTCTTGTACCATTTTCCGATTTATTCGGCCCGCTCCCGATGGCGAGTTCCAGGTCACACATAAAACTGGCAAAGAATATCATTAACCTTCATTTGCATTGATTTCAACCTCATTAATGAGATTGAAGTCAAATCCAGGGGCTTCCCATGAATTACCCGACTCCCCAGCGTGACGTCAGGCGGGCTTCGTTTAGTACTCCTTTTCAAAAATGGGAAGCTGTGGCTACTGAGGGGAAGTGAGTGGGTGAGTAGCGAGTTCCATTTCCTGCCATGCGTCTCACAGGCACCGTAGCTGCTGCCCCAGTGCGCATTGGGGGACGCCTCAGGTGGCTGGGCTTGGTCGGCGGGGTTGAAGCATTCCAGGTCAAGGGTCGCCCCGGGTCGTGGAGGGGGGAACGGGGGTTGAGGGGCTATGTGTCAGTGAGGCCTTCAAGCCATCTTTAAATATTATGGATATTAGGGTCTTACCAAACACTTCCAGGACAGAGCCATGGTAAGGTTTCTATCCTGAAATTCAATTTCGCTCCTTTTGACTGTGGGCAGTCTCTAGCTTCATCGTTGAAGGCTATTTCAAATGAGGAATTAGCCTTGTTAGTTGTGAGAGCACTTTACACTCCTCAACTCTCAAGTTCCTCCTCGAGGGCACATGTGCCATGTCTCAGAGGATGATTAGTGCATTGAATGTCCAGCAAACGTTGAAGTCTGAACAGTGTGCTTGAACTCAAGGAGCATGCACGCCATAGAGGCAGCTGGCAACATTCAAACACTAAAGAGCAGGGCTTCACCACTGAGGATCTTCTCACAGCCAAAGGATAAGTGCGTGGATGAGCGGAGAGCAGCTGAGTACATCCTCCCTAATGTCTCTGCAGAGGTCTGGGGTCTAGGGGCTCATGATGTGCCGGGGCGAGTGTACAGAGCAAGGTTTGCTTTCACAACTCGCTACTGGATGGCACTCTGAGAGAAGGCAGGACACGTAAGTGTTGGGCAATTTGATGGTCCCAGTGTGGAAGCCCTCACTGATTGTCGATCTCGCTCCTTCTCCAATACCTTCTAGATAAAATGATGTTTGCTGGTGTGGATCCCGAGGTGGGCAGACACCGAAGATGGCAGCACCACCAACACTAGCTGGTGGTGGCACCACATGCGCAAGGGGCTGCTGCACACCCTTGAAGACCCAGCTGCCTATCATTTTGAAGAGGGACCCAGCGACGTCCCAAGGTGTACAGGCTTCGTTGGTCATTCAGTGAGCTGACGGACACCATGAGCTGCAGAAGACTACGTCACAGCAGAGAGACACTGCGGCACCTGTGCCACGTCCTTGCGGACCTGGGACCCCATGGAGGAGGAGGACACCCGCTCCTGGTGACCGTTAAAGTCACTATAGCCCTAAATGTTTATGCCATAGGGTCATTCCACGGCTCGAGCGGGAACCTGTGTGGCATATCCCAGTCTTGTGCCCACAGGTGTATCCAGGAGGATACGAATGCTGTGTATGCCCGGACATCCAGCTATATCACCTTCCAGCTAGACCAGGCCCACCAAGATGCCCAGATTGCAGGATTCTCCACCATCGCCGGCATGTGCCAGGTCCAGGGGCAATCGATGGGATGCATGCCACCCTGTAAGCACTGGTGCATCAGGGAGTGCCTTATATTAACAGGAAGGAGTTCCACTCCCTGAGTGTTCAGATCGGGCGTGACCACCACCTCCGAATCATGCACGTGTGTGCCTGTTATCCTGGGAACGGGCATGAGGTCATGGCTGATGACACTGGTGCAGAGGCCTGAGAGCAACACGATACAATGAAGCCCAGGTTGTCACCCGTGCTGCCATTGAGCAGTGCCTCAGCCTGCTGAAAATGCGGCTCTGGTGCCTGGACCTGTGTGATGTTGCCCTGCAGTACACCCCCAGAGGACCTCCCGCTTTGGTGCACCTTGGTGTCGAAGCCCTCAACAGTGCTCCTCAGTGACTGGACTACACTCTGCAGTGCCTCGGCAATGTCCATCTGCATCTGGGACACATCCCTCAGCAACTTGGACATGGTGTTGAGGCCCTCAGCCATGTTTGTCGCAGACTGAGCCATGCCTTGGACACCACCACTCAACATGGTGGGAGAGACTCCTGGTCAGCTCTGCTCGATGCAGAGTGGCACCCTTCAATCTGTAAGCCTCTGGATGACAGATGAGTGACCTTTTTCAGGAACACCTCTCTATGAGGACAGATGGAAGACCACCTTGCCGACCACCAGGCGCAGGAAGAGAAAAAACAATCAGCAGTGCCCTGAGAGATTCCCACTGAATCTAAGTGTTAAACTAATAAAAAACCTGAAATTCATTTCCAATGATGGATAATTGCTGTCTCTTTTGTTAAAATTGTTTAAAACTAATTGGATACAAACAAGGTAAATATTAAATCTGATACAAACTAGCAAGAAAACCAAGACCTGAAAATAACGGTTTACACAGTTGACGATTGAGTATTGTGACTGGAGATTAAGATCACAGGGTAGAGCTTAGTTCTTACTACAATTGTCCTCTGAGTATAAATGGGGCAATTACAGGGCCTTTTGATGTTGTGAAGGCAACTCCAGTCCCTTCAACATATTCACGAGGTGCCTGATTAATGTTCGTTCCAGGAAATTAGCCAGCACGATCTGGGCAAATATTGGTTCTGCTCTGCTAATTTCTTTTCACTCAACATGTGACTTCGCCAATGGCTCTGAAAAGAACCTTTGAAGGCAGTCCACAAAAACATTCATTTAGATTGAGAGCCACCAGTGAGTGGGGTGGGAGGGGGTGGTGTGGGTATGCAGTCTAGACTTGGCGCTGACCTCACCCACCACAGGTGGCAGCAGCTGGAGACTCTTAGGTGGCCATTAATTGGCCACGTAGGGACTCCATTGGCCCATGGATGAACAGGTCACCAGACGCCTCTACCACCATTGTTAAAATTGCGAGGAAGGGGGACTTTCGGTGGCGACATGTAGGTGGAGGTCACACGTTGGGTGGCTCCCGCTAGAGTCCTCGGTTTGTGCCCCTTTCCACCCAGTTTATATGGGGAACTTGAATGTAAACGTGTCCTAAAAGAGTCGTGGGCTCCATAGGATGTCAAAATTCCAAAGAAAGAATATTGGGAGAAAAGGAGCGGGCGCTAGTCCGCCAGCAGAGTTGGCTAGTGTGCCGAGTTCTGTTGGAGGAAAGATGGCAGGAGTAGGCTCAGCGGGTGGGACTGTGCCCATTACTGTGGGTACATTGGCGGAGGTGATGGCGGTGGCATTTCAACAGCAATTTGCCAAACAATGAGTGGCAAGGGAGGGAGACGAAGGCCAGTTTAAGTAAGTCAGTGGAGCACTCGCTGGCCCCGATAAAGGAGGGTCTTGGAAAGACGTCGGAGATTGTGCCGGAGCATGGTGAAATGCTGAAGGGAGTGGAGGAAGCATTGTCGTGACACAGTGACAAAGCAACCATCAGTGACATCGCCTCGTTAGAAGCAGAGTTGCTGAAGGTGGAGGACAGAAATAAGGGCTTGAAGGCTATTGTTGGTCTCAATACCTTTCGCTCTCTCTTTTTGGCAGCCCTGAGGATCAAGGATGACTTGTTTCCATTCTGGTTCGACGGGCTTTGAGATAAGTCCAATTCATGATCAGCAGACTCTGCCACATGTGTCTGAAGGGTTGGGTTAATGGGTTGTTTGGGGGTTGAGTAGAATAGTGGGTGGGCTAATCCAGGGCAATACGATGGCAAGGGCGACACTTCAAAAAGTATTCATTGGCTGAAAACCATTTAGAGACATCTTTTCTTTTGCAAAAATATATTCTGGAAAGACGGTACAAACATTTCAATGTGGCGGTCACACAAAGTGCAACAACATTTAGAGTTTCTGCGAGAAGTGCTAGCGAGGGCCATCGAATCATGCACACATGTTCTGGGGCTGAGAGAAGCTGGAGAGGTGCTGGAAAGCGGTGTTCGGGGCATTGTTTAAAATTGTGGGGGTTGAGGTCAAGCTGGACATAATAGTGGTGATTTGTGGGCTATCGGAAATGCCAGAGCTGATGGAGGGAAGGGGGCCGATGTTGTGGCCTTCGCCTCTCTAAGTGCCTGGCGAAGGATCTTGTTAAATTGGAGGTCGGATATGTCACCGGGTGAAGGCCTGGCTGGGGGACCCGTATGACTTTTTCTGGTTGGAAAAGATCAAATTTGAGTTGAGGGGGTCAGAGAAGGGATTCAAGACACATTGAGGGTTATTCATGACAATGTTTGAGGAACTGTTTGTCGGGAGGCAGGTGGGGAGGGGGGAATGTTAAGGGGTTAAAAAGGGGGGAAGTTGTACAAACTGTGGATTGTCAGGTTGTGGAGTGTGTTGTATATGTTACTATTTTTACACATGTTTGCAATAAAATACATATTTTTAAATTCAGGTTTTCCACATACATCATCTCGCTCTGAAGTGCTTCAATACAGTCAAAGAAACATTACAAGCATTTCAAAATGGTCATTACAAATGGTGCAACGGTATTTAAGTTTCCTACGTGGATCAAGTTGCACTCTGACATTCGGGACTGGATGCGAAGAACCGAGGGGTTGCAATACTAGTAGGGAAGCGGGTGTCGTTTGAGGCAATGAATATTGTAGTGGATAATGGAGGTCAATATGTGATGGTGAGCGGTAGGCTGCAGGGGTGGGGGTGGTACTGGTAAATGTATATGCTCCGAATTGGGATGATGCCGGATTTATGAAGCGCATGCTGGGTCGGATTCCGGACCTGGAGGTAGGAAGCTTGATAATGGGGGGGGATTTCAACACGGTGCTGGACCCAGCATTGGATCGCTCCAGGTCCAGGACGGGTAAGAGGCCAGCTGCGGCCAAGGTGCTTAGGGGATTTATGGACCAGATGGGAGGAGTGGACCCATGGAGGTTTGTCAGGCCCCAGGCCAGGGAATTTTCATTCTTTTCCCACGTCCATAGAGCCTACTCCCGGGTAGATTTTTTTGTTCTGAGCAGGGCGCTAATCCCAAAAGTGGAGGGAACGGAGTACTCGGCCATAGCCATCTCAGACCACGCCCAGCACTGGGTGGAGCTGGAGCTTGGGGAGGAGAGGGACCAGCGCCCGCTGTGGCGCCTGGATGTGGGACTGTTGGCGGATGAGGAGGTGTGTGGTCGGGTGCGGGGGTGCATTGAAAGATATTTGGAGGCCAACGACAATGGGGAGGTGCAGGTGGGGGTAGTCTGGGAGGCGCTGAAGGCGGTGGTTAGGGGAGAGCTAATCTCCATTAGGGCCCATAGGGAGAAGAGAGAGGGGAGGGAGAGAGAGAGGTTGGTGGGGGAGATTTTAAGGGTGGATAGGAGATATGCAGTGGCCCCCGAGGAGGGGCTACTCAGGGAGCGATGGAATCGCCAGACGGAGTTCGACCTGTTGACCACAGGGAAAGCAGAGGCATACTGGAGGAAAGTGCAGGGGGCGATGTATGAGTATGGGGAGAAGGCGAGTTGGATACTGGCACACCAGCTTCGTAAGAGGGAGGCAGCGAGGGAGATAGGTGGAGTTAAGGATAGAGGGGGGAATATGGTGCGGAGTGCGGTGAGAATAAATGAGGTACTTTGGGACTTTTATGGGGATTTGTACAAATCTGAGCCCCAGCGGGGGAAGAGGGGATCCGACGATTCTTGGATCAGCTGAGGTTCCCGAGGATGGAGGAGCAGGAGGTGGCTGGTTTAGGGGCGCCAATAGGGCTGGAGGAGCTGGATAAAGGATTGGGGAGCATGCAGGCTGGGAAGGCCCCGGGGCCGGGCGGGTTCCCGGTCGGGTTTTATAGGAAGTACGTGGATCTGCTAGGCCCGTTGCTAGTGAGGACTTTCAATAAGGCTAGGGAGGGGGGGGGGGACCTTGTCCCCGACAATGTCCGGGGCGCTGATCTCTCTGATCCTGAAGCGGGACAAGGACCCACTGCAGTGTGGGTCGTATAGACCGATCTCGTTCCTTAATGTGGATGCTAAGTTGCTGGCAAAAGTGCTGGCTACGAGAATTGAGGACTGTGTCCCGGGGGTGATTCATGTGGACCAGACGGGGTTCATAAAGGGCAGGCAGCTAAATACTAACGTGCGGAGGCTCCTCAACGTGATTATGATGCCCTCGGTGGAGGGAGAAGCGGAGGTAGTGGCAGCTATGGACGCGAAGAAGGCTTTCGACCAGGTGGAGTGGGAGTATCTTTGGGAAGTGTTGTGGCGGTTTGGGTTCGGGGAGGGGTTTATCGGCTGGGTCAGATTGCTATATAGAGCCCCGGTGGCAAGCGTGGCTACGAATCGGCGGAGGTCGGAGTACTTTCGGCTGTACCGAGGGACGAGGCAGGGGTGCCCCCTGTCCCCCTTGCTGTTTGCACTGGCAATTGAGCCCTTGGCCATGGCACTGAGGGAGTCTAGGAAATGGAGGGGACTGGTCCGTGGGGGAGAGGAACATCGGGTGTCGCTATATGCGGACGACCTGTTGCTGTATGTGGCAGACCCAGTGGAGGGGATGGCGGAGGTCATGCGGATCCTAAGGGAGTTTGGGGACATCTCGGGGTATAAGTTGAATGTAGGGAAAAGTGAGCTCTTTGTGGTGCATCCAGGGGACCAGAGAAGGGGGATAGACGACCTGCCGCTGAAAAGGGCGGAAAGGAGCTTTCGGTACTTAGGGATCCATGTGGCTGGGAGTTGGGGGGCCCTGCACAAACTCAATTTGACGCGGTTGGTGGAGCAGATGGAGGAGATTTTAAAAGATGGGATGTGCTGCCACTCTCGCTGGCAGGCAGTGCGCAGTCGGTTAAAATGGTGGTCCTCCCGAGGTTTCTATTTGTGTTCCAGTGCCTTCACATTATGATTCCCAAGGCCTTTTTCAAACGGGTAAGCAGGAGTATCATGGGTTTCGTGTGGGCAAATAAGATCCCGAGAGTAAAGAGGGTGTTTCTGGAGTGGGGGAGGGACAGGGGGGGAGCTGGCTCTGCTGTGCGGATACTGTTGGGCAGCCAATGTGGTGATGATCCGTAAGTGGGTAATGGAGCGAGAGGGGGCGGCGTGGAAGCGGTTGGCGATGGCGTCCTGTGTGGGCACGAGCCTGAGGGCGCTGGTGACGGCACCGCTGCCGCTCTTGCCGACAAGGTACACCACGAGTCCAGTGGTAGCGGCAACGCTGAAGATCTGGGGGCAGTGGAGGTGACACAGGGGCGAGGTGGGAGCCTCGGTTGGGTCTACGATTCGGGAGAATCATCGGTTCATCCCGGGAAGGATGGATGGGGGATTTCGGAGCTGGCATCGGGCAGGGATTAGGAGAATAGGGGACCTGTTCATAGATGGGACGTTTGCGAGCCTAGGGGCGCTGGAGGAGAAGTTTGGGTTACCCCCCGGGGAACGCTTTCAGGTATATGCAAGTGAGGGCATTTGTGAGACGGCAGGTGAGGGAATTCCCGCTGCTCCCAGCACAGGGGACCCAGGACAGGGTGATTTCGGGTGTATGGGTTGGAGAGGGCAGGGTCTCGGCGATCAACCAGGAGCTGAAAGAAGAGGAGGAGGCTAAAAGAGAAGAGGAGCTAAAGTGCAAGTGGGAGGAGGAGCTTGGGGAGGAGATAAATGAGGGTCTGTGGGCTGATGCCCTGAGTAGGGTTAATTCTTCCTCCTCTTGCGCCAGGCTTAGCCCAATACAATTCAAGGTTGTTCACAGAGCGCATAAGACAGGGGCGAGGATGAGTAGGTTCTTTGGGGTGGAGGACATGTGTGGGAGGTGCTCGGGGAGTCCGGCAAATCACGTCCACATGTTCTGGTCATGCCCGGCCCTGGAGGGGTTTTGGAGGAGTCTTGCGAGGACTATGTCCAAGGTGGTGAAAGTCCAGGTCAAGCCGAGTTGGGTGTTGGCATTATTTGGGATAACGGACGAGCCGGGAGTGCAGGAGGCGAAAGAGGCCGGTATCCTGGCCTTTGTGTCCCTAGTAGCCCGACGGAGGATCTTGTTATTATGGAAGGACGCGAAGCCCCCCAGTGTGGAAGCTTGGATCAATGACATGGCAGGGTTCATTAAGCTGGAGAGGATAAAGTTTGCCTTACGAGGGTCTGCGCAGGGGTTCTTCAGGCGGTGGCAACCGTTCCTAGACTATCTCGCGGAGCGTTAGAAGGAGGTCAGCAGCAGCAACCTTGGGGTGGGGGGCGGGGGGAGGGGAGGGGTTTCTGTTGGAGGGGGGAATGGGGGGGGTGGGGGGTCTTCCCTACGAGTACTTTAAATGTTAAATGGGGGGCTATTGTACATGGGGAAACCCAATGTGAATGTTTTTGTACAATGTACAATGTTTAATTGTCGTGTTTGCGTTTCTTTTATCTTCTGTTATTGGGGGGGGGGGGGTTTGTCAAAAATTTTGTTGGAAAACTTGAATAAATATTTTTTTTTTTTAAAGTTGCACTCTGAGGTGCTTCCATACACCTATGATAGATGTAATATCCACTGTATACATTCATTGTGAGTCATACAGCCCACGGGGGTTCTATACAATTTTCCTCCCCTCGATTCACTACGGCTGAAAGGTCCCAGACAGTGATCCCTCCCTACCACCCCTCCCCAGTGGCCACCCAAGTCCCAGTGCATCTCTCAGCATGCAGGCCCGGGCACTCAAATGCACCGGCCTGCAACACTTGGTCAGGGGACAACCCAGGACATCCTGCAGTCTTGAAAGATACTGCAGCAATGTATGTTTCTGTCTTTCTTTCCTGCTTTGTGGGATCAAATTCACATCTGACTGCATGCGTCTGGAATCATGGCTATCTAATTAAGGTAAAACTGAGCTGAAAGATGTGCATTAGCACACTCCACTTCATTGTATCACAAGGTGACTTCAAATTCACTTAATCCACCCCATTGGTTTTTTTTTCAATTTAAATGAGCTGTGAATTCTGCAGCTGAGGTCTCTTGATTTGCCCCCAGGTTACAAGCAATGGTTCAAAAATAACACAAACAGGGATTGCTAAGTGGCATCAGAAACAAAAGTACTCAATACAGCCGCTAAACCGCTCACCAAAAACTGAAAGAAATAGTCCAACCGAAACAGCTCTGAAAAACAATGCTTTGGAATTTTACAAAGTTACGAAAAATATATAACCTCAGAGCAGATAAAATAAACTTCCAGAAATAGCACACGTCGGATACAATATCGAAATAGCAATACATATCTGCATTTACAGCTCCTGCAGCTATGGGGCTGGTTTAGCTCACTGGGCTAAATCCCTGGCTTTTAAAGCAGACCAAGGCAGGCCAGCAGCACGGTTCAATTCCTGTACCAGCCTCCCTGAACAGGCGCCAGAATGGGGCGACTAGGGGCTTTTCACAGTAACTTCATTGAAGCCTACTCGTGACAATAAGTGATTTTCATTTCAGTTTTCATATGAGAACCGTATCAAAAATAAATCACTGATCCATGGTCCATAGTTCGGTGGTCATCCAATATCCCAAGGGATCACTTAGCTTAAAATAACACAACTGCCCATTCATCACTGCAGTGACAGAATCACATCCAGAGTAGGAGTCTGACCATAGTTCCTGAAGATCTGCTCATTTTGGGCTCTAAACTTGGTATAGGCATCTTTGGCTGACATTCTAAATCTGAGCATCGCTTTAAAACATGGACGCATAAAGGTTTACAACTCTGTGGTGTCTCCACTCATTTCCGAACTATTGGAACAGTGAGAGAATGACAAATCAGTGCCACATTTTGCTTTGAATTAAGTTGTGTAAATTGACCAAATGCAGCTATGCTTAATCCTTAAGTCATTCATTGAGACAAATAAATAGCAGCAAGAGATAGTTGATTCATTATACAGTATACTCTGTGTTATTCAGCCAGCAGAAGATTTTGCCCACTGGGCAGGAACATATACATCACATATTTCTTGCGATGCAAAATAATAACAGCCATAATAAAAAAAAAACATAGTAGTGGAGGCAAGGAAAGAGAGGACTTGGAAATAAGAGCATTAGAGAATAATCTACTGTATCCATCAGCTCCCGGGGAAATGGAACAGTGCCAGTGAAGTCCATTGAATCTCGAAAAAAAAGCCAGCTATTGAAGGCCAGTTAAGAAAAGAATAAATTCTCAGTAGAAGTAAAAAAACAAGTTCTCTCTGCCTGCTAGAGAGCTCGCCCTCAATTATTGAACCTTTTGCGCTGAATCCTGCTCACAAACAATATAAAGTGTTGATTTTCACTTTCCTCAGACTTGACACGTTATCCAGTCTTCCATGTAAGCCTCATTTTAACTCCATCAAAATCCTTTTTGTGAAGTTAGAACAATTCTGCAGATAATTCAGTCCCGATTGAGAGCCAACAATGTTGACTTTGTTTCTGAATCTCCTGTTTGTTGCTGTGCCCTGCCCCTTGGCCGCGATGATTGTACGTTGCTGAACTCCCATCATCCTCCCATCATCCATTCTGATAACTGAGCAATACTCGTAGTGAAGAAACCTCTTTTTCTGTCTGGACACTCAAAAGTGCACGTATTCCTCAGTTGATCATGTGGCTTGTGTGTGGCATCTCAATGTCGTCTTGCACTGCACTCCTGACTATAGCCACGGATTGACTTGCTATCGTTGATCCCTCGTCTAAATCGCCTTTGCCCACTGTTGGTCAATAGGAGTTTAAAATAATGAATAAATTGTACGTGGACCTTGAATAATTTCGAGTGAGCAACATAACTTGTGCATTACTGACAAATTGAATTGAAGGGAGTGGGATTGGTTTCTTTTACAATGCCCGTCTGAATTTGCATGCAGTCCATAGCGAGAGGCGATCTTATACGTGGATCCCACTTTTTTTTCCAGCCTATTGATCGCCCTTAAAAAGCAAATGTAGCATAAAGAATGCACCATGAAAGCTTCAATTAACTTCTGTACACACTGTGACATTGTGTTCTGTGTAATGCCAGGATAATCACCCCCCCAGGAGTTTAGGAGGACCCTGTGCTGAGGACAGATTCAAGACAGCTGTAACACTCCCGCAGCTAGAGAAACCTGTCTTGATTGAGAAGGAAAATGTGTCTGCATCGGCAACTCACAAATTTCAAACATGCCTTTTCTGTTCAATTTGAACACACCATGCCTTTAGATCGGACAAGCTCATTATTGAGCTCTGCAGACCTCAGAAGGCATTCCCCGAACATCATGCTGCCCCTCAGAAGAAATGATCAATGACTCCAACCCCATCCCCCGCCCTCCCCCACCGTGCACACTAAAAACTCAGGTGAGGTTTATATTCTTTGCCTCTCTTGCAAACATGGAATGGGATGGAAGAGGAGTGTGTGGAAAAGGATCTACTGTTTTTAAAAAAAGATCATAACTTTTTTTTATACCTGAGGTATGAGTTTGCCCTCAGTGGAAGATGGCATGAATCGTCTGCCATGGTTAATTTCTGCATGGGAGAAAATGTGAAAATTATAATTCACAAACTGTATCAAATCTAAACTAAACAAGATTCACCACTTGACGAATTAATTAATTGGTGGATTTTGCAAACACACAGAAAGATTTCTTTTTTGGCAATCATCAACATCATTGTGAATCCCACTTACACCCGATCGATGATTGAGACCAGAAGGAATTCAGCAAAGTTCAGATATTCAACA